>NW_027556291.1:62724799-63304799 GCF_003287225.1 Phascolarctos cinereus | reverse complement strand
TGTGAATAAATCTGCCAAAAAATAAAGGGAAAATGAATGAGGCAGAGAACCCTGTGGATTCCTAGGAGAAAGGGCATGGAACCACAACTGGATTCTATTGAATAGTTTAAAAGAAGTAAGAGTTTTTAAAGCAGAATTTGTTCCCTGCACAGCACAAATAATCAGCAGAGTAGAAAAACTGGGATCCATGATGGCAAACCTCATGAAAGAAACAAAAGAGAGAACAAATGATTGTGAATGCAAATACATAGAGGAAAGGAGAGAAGCAAATAGCAGTAACATTAAAAGAAAACAATCTCTATGCAAGGAGAACATTGATGTTGAAGAGAACATGTTGACAGTGAACTTAAGGATTATAGGTATTCTAGAAGAACATGACTAGTCAAAAGACCTGGACACCATGATTCAAGAAATAACGCAAGAGGGGCAGCTAGGTGGCGCTGCAGTGGATAGAGCACTGGCCCTGAAGTCAGGAGGACCTGAGTTCAAATCTTGCCTCAGACCAAACACTTGATACTTACTAGCTGTGTGACCCTGGGTAAGTCACTTAACCCCAATTGCCTTAAAAAAAAAAAAAAGAAAAGAAAGAATGCAAGAAAACTGCCCAGAACTCCTGAACAGAGAAAACAAAGTACCAATTGAAAGACTCCACAGATCAACTCCAGAAAAATCCCTGTGCTGTAATCTCCAAGACTCCAAGTCATTAACTTTAATCTTTTCAACGATAAACATCAAGTTTTGCAAGCAACCAAGAGCAACACTTTCAAATAAGAAGGAAAGAAAACTAGAATAACCCAAGACTATTTTACATCGACCAGAAACCATAGAAGGAAATGGAATAAGGTGTTCCAGAGAGCAAAGATGCTCAAGAAGCAACCCAAGGTGACCTATCCTGCAAACTGTTCGATGAAAAAGCATTTTCAGTATGCCTACGAAGAAAACTATACCGCAGCAAACTATTTGCTTTGCAAACACCCCAGACAACGAGATAGATAAATACAATGACCAGGGAAGGCACGGGTGATGAAATAAATTACTCCAGAAAAAAAGGAAAGACATCCACGGGGTTAGCAACGACGACAACAACAACAAAGTAATGAGAGGGACCATTAAGTGATTTCTTCCTAAAAGTATAACAGGAGACATGCATGGGTGAAAGCAGAAGACAAATAGAAGAGCTGGTGGCAAATAGAGCATTTTGACTTGGATCATCTATTTTATTCCCCACAGTGGCTTTTTCAAACATTTTCTGTCCCCACGGCGCCCCCTTTCCCCACCCTCTCAAATGAGGATCTTGCCTAAATCTTTACTGAGAAAATTGAGCCTTTACCTCCCTCTTCTACCTTCACATTCTTCTCACATCTTTCTGGTTTTATCCCCCACTATCTCTTCCTTTACTTCAGTCTCTTACAAATAGGCAGTCTTTCTCCTTACCATGATTAACCACTTATGTATTCCCTGGATTCCATCCCTTCCAGCAGATTGTCCCTATATATACCCCCTCTCCCCCCTAGCAATGTGTTCCATCCCTGCTACACAAACACAACAGAATTTCCTCTACCCTTAAAAAAAAATCTTCATTCAATCTGTCCATCCCTATTCAATAGCATCTAATATCTCTACTCCCCTTCTCAGCCAAATTACCTGAAAAAGTCAGCTACATCCAATGCCTCCACTTCCTATCCTTCCACTCTCTTCTAAACTCTTTGTAATCTGGCTGCCCACCTCATCACTCAGCTGAAGCTAATCTCTCCCAAGTTACCTCTGATCTCTTCCTTGCTTAATCTAATGGCTTCCTTTCAACCCTTATCCATTGGGACCTCTCTGCATAATTTAACACTGTTAATAGCCCTCTTATTTTGAATACTCTCACTTGCCTGAGTTTTTATGACACTGCCTTCTTGGTTCTACTCTTGATTGTTTACTCTTCCTCAATATCCTTTGCTGATTCATAATCTGTATCACAGCACCTAACTATAGTTGTACCTCTAAGGCTCTGTCCTAGGCTCTCTATTCTTTTCTCTTAACATTCTCTCACTTGGTAACATCATCAAGTCCCATTGGTTTAGTCATTATCTTTATGCAGGTCACACACACACACACACACACACACACACACACACACACACACACACATGTACTGTGTGTGAGGGAACATATACATATATATACACATTGTATACATATTATATGTGTATGAATATATATACATACATACATATATATATATAGATAGATAGATAGATAGATATACACACACACACATATTAAGAATTATAAACACTAACACTTATACAGAGCTTACTGTGTGCCAGGCACTGTGCTAAATGCTTGACAGTTATCTCATTTGAACCTCACAACAACCCTGAGAGGTAGGTACTGTTATCACCCCCATTTTACAGATGAGGAAACTGCGGCAGACAGTGATGAAGTGACTTGCCCAGGGTCATGCAGCCAGTAATTGTCTGAAGAAGGATTTGAACTCAGCTCAGTCTCTCAATCCTGTATCACCAGTTGGAGATTTCAAATTAGATGTCTCATAGGCGTCTCAAAATCAACATACCCAGAACGTAAACTCGGTATCTCCCGGCTAACCCTATTCTTCTTCCCAGCTTCCTTATTTTTGACAGGGGCTTTACCATCTTTCTATTCGACCTAATTTTTCACCTCATCATCCTTGGCCTCTCGCAGGGCCTTATCCAATATATCCAAAAGGTTGTCAGATCTTTTCTGTTTACTATTTTACTACATTTCTATTTTACTACAATCTCTCCTCTACATCCTCTTCTTTTCAGTCACACAGCTACTTCCCTAATTCAGGTCTTCATGCCTGGTCTGTTACAATAGCCTTATGGTTGGGCTGCCTGCCTCAAGATTCTTTCCACTTTCTTCTTCCACATAGATGCCATATTAATATTCTGAAAGTCCAGATTTTACAATGCCCCCCACACCCACACATGTATGCATACATGCACACACACACATACCTAGAAAGCTCCAGTGACTCACTATTACCTCTAGGATCAAATGCCTCTATTTGGCATTTGGGCAGTTAGGTGGCGCTACAGTGGATAGAGCACTGAACTTCAAATCAGGAAGACTCATCTTCATGAGTTCAAATCTGGCCTCAGACACTTACTGGGTGAGTCACTTCACCCTGTTTGCCTCAGTTTGCTCATCTGTAAAATGAGCTGGAGAAGGAAATGGTAAACCGCTCCAAGTATCTTTTCCAAGAAAGCCCTAAGTGGTCAGCCCCAACTGGAATGATCAAACAAAATTTGACATTTAATTCTCTTGAAAAACTGGCTCCTTCCTATCTACCTAACTTTTTAACACATTATTCTTTTTCCACATATCTTATAGTCTAGCCCAGGGGTGGGAAACCTGTGGCCTCAAGGCCACATGTAGCCCTCCAGGTCCTTGGGTGCGGTCTTTGGACTGAGTCCAAGTTTTACAGAACAAATCCTTTTATTAAGGAGATTTGTTCTGTGAAGTTTGGATTCAGTCAGAGGGTTGCACTTGGGGACCTAGAAGGTCACAGTTTCCCCATCCCTGGTCTATCCATACTTACCCTCTTGCTGTTCCCTCACACATAGGACACCATACCCATACCTTTGCACTAGCTGCCTCCAATTCCAGAAATGCTTTCCCTCCTCAATTCATTTCTTTGAATCCTTGGCTTCTTTTGGGACTTAGCTCAAGGATCACCTTCTGCATGAAAGCTTCACTGGTTCCCCCAGATACTCCAGCCTTCTCTTCTGAGATCACCCCATTTCTACTTTCTCTGTGCTTTGTATGGCCTGGTATCTATGCATGTTGTCACCCCACTAGAATGTCAGTTCCTTGAAGGCAGTGACAGTATTGCTTTTGTCTTTTTATTCTCAATGATCAGAACAGTCCCTGGCAGATAATAGGAATTCAAGAAATGCATGTTTGATTGACTTTAACTGCCAAATGAAGAAGTTTGGATTTTATCCTAGAGGCAGTAGAGCCTGAGAAGCTTAAGCAGGAGAGTGACACAGTCAGGCTTGGACTTTCAGAATGTAGATTTGGCGGCTATATGAAGGAAGGATTGGAGAAACGAGAAACTACAGGCATTTAGAACAATTAAGAAGCTATTGCAATACTGCTGATCATCAATGATGCAAGCTTGAGCTTAGGTGGTGACCATGTAAATGGAGAGAATGGAATAGTTGTAAGAGATGATATGGAGATAGGATTTGGACAAAATTTGGCAACTGATTAGATAAACAGGGTGAATGAGAATGAGGAGTTGAATACGGCACTGAGATTTTGAACCTGGGTGTCTGGAAGGATGATGATACCCTCGACAATCAAAGTGAAGTTTGCATTAAGGGGGTGTTTGAGAGAAAAATGAGTTCTGTTTTGGACACATTGAATTTGAGATACTTATAGGTTATCCACTTTGAGATATTCAATAGACAGTTGGTGATACCAGCGTAGTTCAGGAGAAAGATTAGGGCTGAAGATATGTGTGTATAGATAGTTGGATGGATATATATATATATATATATATATATATATATATATATATATACACACACACACACACACACACACACACACACACATACATAGAGAGAGAGAGATGGAGAGAGATAGACAGAAAGATCTATATACTCATCAATATAGGGATGATAGATAATTGAACTCAAGGGAGTCTGATAAGATTACTGCGAGAGAGTGTGCAGAAAGAGAAGGGGTGATAGTGCTGAAGACTGATAAACAGTAGTCAAACAGATAGAAGAGCCAAGAAAAAGCAGTGTTGTGAAAACCCATGGATGAGAGGATCTGGGAGGAGAGAGTAGTCAACAGTGTCAAATGTTGTAGACAGGGCCCAAAGAATGAGGACTGAGAAAAGGCCATTGGATTTAGCAATTACAAGATCATTGATGACCTTGAAAAGAACAGCTTCTGTTTATTGATGAGGTTGGAAGCCAGATTGCAAGTGGTTGAAAAAAGAGTGAGAGCCAAGAAACAATTAATTATCACCAAGTTGGATTTATACCAGGGATGCTAGGATAGTTCAACATTAGGGAAACAATATAATGAATCATATGAAAAATAAAAACATCCACAATTATGATTATCTCACTAGATGCAGAAAAAAAGCCTTTGTCAAAATACAGCATTCGTTTATGTTTAAAAAACACCCCTGCAAAAAAAAAAACACACCCCTGCAACATATAGATGTAGAGAGACCTTTTTTTTAACAACATAAAAAAGTGTCTACAGCCAACAAGAAGCATAACATACAATGGCAACATATGAGGAGCCTTCCCAGTAAATAAAGTAGTAAAGCAAGGATGCCCACTCTTCTCACTTTTATTTGATTTTATTCAAGAAATTCCATCAATAAGACAAGAGAAAGAAATTAAAAGTGTAAAGATAAGGAAAAGATACAACTATGCCTATTTGCTGATGACATGTTGGTTTAGATAGAAAATCCTAGAGCCCCTAGAGGGGCTTTGACTGAATCCAAACTTCACAGAACAAATCTCCTTAATAAATGGATTTATTCTGCAAAACTTGAACTCAGTCAAAAGGCTAAACCCAAAGACCTAGAAGGCCACATGTGGCCTTGAGGCTGCAGGTTCCTTACCGTTGTCCTAGAGAATCAGTAATTATACAGTTGAGATGATTAATAGCTTCAGCAAAGTTGCAAGCTGCAAAATAAACCCACAGAAATCAATAGCGTTTCCATATAATAATAACAAAATCTGAAGAGGCAACAATGGAATGGTAATACCACTGAAAGTGACTACAAAATGCATAAAATATTGGGGGGGGGATCAATTGACTAAAACACATTCAAGACTTGTAGAGATTCCATTCCAAAGTATTCCATAAAGAACAGCTTAAATAGCTAGAGCAGAATTCAGTGTCCATAGCTGGGGCATGCCAATATAATAAAAATGACAGTATGACCAAAGCTAACTTACAATTTTAATGCTATGCTAACCATCAAAGTGATGCTTTATAGAACTCAATAAAATAATAACATATTCAGCTTGAGAAACAAAAGATCTAGAATTATCAAGGGAAATAATGAAAAAAGACAGGGATAAAGAGAGAGTAGCCCTTCTGGACCTCAAACTGTATTGTAAAGCAGCTTTCATCAAAATCATTTGGTAGTGGTTTAAAAAAATAGAAAATTTAGATTAATGAGACAGACTAGACCAGAGAGAATCAGAAACAACGGAACTCCGTCACCCACTGTTTGATTATTTCTGCCAGACTGCTTTCTAGTGTTCCCAAGGGTTTTTTTTTTACCTAAATCAGGAGTTCTTTCCCAAGTAATTTATATTTTCAAATTTTCCATCCCAAATGTTTATACAGACAATTTGTGCCCAACCTATGGAGGAGCCTTCTGAGCTCACGTTGGTCCTATCAGCCTCTGTCGGACACACTGTATATTGGCCCCAACATCATGATATCATTTTGGTCCTCTTTTAGCACAAAGGATAACAACCAATATTTTCAAGTTTATGGAAAATTGGAATTATGAAAGTAATGGTTGTGGTAGCATTGTGACAGTGATGATAGCAGCTATGTATCAGTAATGATGCTGGTTATAGAAATGTGACAATAATAGCTCAGTGATGATTATGATTGTAGGGAGTGATGTAGGTGATGGTGGCAGTGTATGCGAGATGATGGTACTGATGGTGGGGATGACGTGGTGCTAGAAGTGTCATGGTGCTGGTGGTAGCAGTAATGTGACATTGATAGTGGGGATGACAGCTTTGTTATAATAATGATGGTTATGTGACAGCGATGAGGTTACTGATGATAATATCCTGATGGGCAGCTAGGTGGTGCCATAGTGGATAAAGTGTTGGGCCTAGACTCAGGAAGAACTGAATTCAAATCTGCCCTCAGACACTTACTAGCTGGGTGACCCTGGGCAAGTCACTTAATCTCTGTTTGCCTCAGTTTATTCATTTGTAAAATGGGGATAATAATAGCACCTACCTCCCAGGGTGGTTGTGAGGACCAAATGAAATGATAATTGTTAATCATTTAGCACAGCGCCTGGCACATAGTAAGAGCTACGTAAATGTTATTTTATTATTATAATATATTATATTATATTATATTATATTATATTATATTATATTATATTATATTATATTATATTATGCAATAATAATTATTATTAATTATTGTAACAGTGGTGGTGATAGTCATTATACTATTATGACAGTGATTTTGGGAATGGAACAGTGATAGTGGCAAGAGTAGTAGAGATTTGGTGGTGATGGTGGTGCTGATGGAGGTAGTATTATGACAGTGACAGTGGTAAGAATTAGACAGTGTTATTGGTAGCATTTGGTCTGAAGGTAGCAACATTGTGTTAGTATTGGGGAAGCTTCGATGTTGATGGTGCATTATGACAGCTAGAACACTGGACTGGATCTACTCAGATGAAATTCAGTGAAGTGCAAAATTTGTGGGTGCAAAAAATCAACCCCACAAATATCAGGTGTATAAAGCATGGATAGGCAGCAGTTGTTCTGAAAGAAGATCTAGTGGTTTCAGTGGACTGCAAGCTCAATATGAAGTGACAATTTGATGTGGCAGCCACAAAAGCTAATGCAATCTCTGGTTGCATTAAGGGACATAGCTTCTAGGAATAGAAAGGGGGTAGCCCATTATCCTTTGCCCTTATTAAACCACATGTAAAATATTATGTTTGGTTCTGGACATTGCTATTTAAGAAGAATGTTGATAAGCCGGAGAGTGACAAAAGAAGGGAAGCCAGGATGGTGACAGGCCTTGAGTTCATGACACATATGATGACTGGTCAAAAAATGGACATGATTAGCTGGAAGAAAAGAAAACTCTGGAAGGACACGATAGCTGTGTTTAAGAGTCTGAAGGGATGTCATGTGGAAGAGGGACTAGATTTATTCTCTTTGGCCCCAAATGGCAGAGCCAGGAAGGTGCAAAGAGAAAAATGTAGGTGTGATGTTAAGAAAAATTTCCAAATAATTAGAGCTGTCTAAAAGTAGACTTCTCTTGAGAAGTGGTGGGTTCCCTCTGCTTGGAAATCTTCAGGCAGAGAATGAACAACCATTTGTCAAGTATGTAATAGTGAGAGATTCCTTCCTGGGTGAATTGGACTCTGCGGCCGCTGAGGTCCCTTCTAAGTCTTAAATCTGTGATTCTCTGGGATATGACAGTGTTAATGGTACTGATAGGTAGTAGCACATTATGACAGTTTCAGTGGTGTTGATGGGAGAGTGATGGTAGTAGTCATGATGGTGATGGTAATATGACAGTGTTGGTGGTGATGTGAATGTGAATCCCCATTGATGGGGATGCAACAATGTAGGTGCTGCTAATAGTAGTTCCATTGTGATGGTGTTGATGGTGTTGATGTAAGAGGGAAGCTGGGGATGTGGGAGCCATGGTGGTACTGATGTGACAGTAATGGTGGTAATGATAAGACATGTGGTAGTGCTAATGTGAGAGTTATTGGTGATGCCTCCTGAATTCTGGAAGCCCAGCTTCTCTTAATTCAGCCCAGGATTGCATCACCTTTTTCGGCTGCCACGTCCTACTGCTGACTTACACTGAGCTTGTAGATCACTAAAACCTTGAGAGTTTTCTAAAACAAACCACTGCCTAGCCCCATGCCTCCCTCATCCTGCATCTGAAAAGTTGATTTCTTGAACCCAAGTGCAAGACTTTACATTTATCCATATTGAACCTCATCTCATTAGATTCAGCCCAATACTGTAGTCTGCCAGTATCCCTTATCCAGATTCATTTTCCCATC
Source organism: Phascolarctos cinereus (assembly GCF_003287225.1). Lineage (NCBI taxonomy): Eukaryota > Metazoa > Chordata > Mammalia > Diprotodontia > Phascolarctidae > Phascolarctos > Phascolarctos cinereus. The sequence continues at coordinate 63,295,993 of NW_027556291.1, read as the reverse complement.
ATGGTTCTTATCCCACCAAGTCTCACTGATACCAATGCAGTCCAAATTTGCTGTCTTGCATTTGGGCCTCTGCTGCATCTAACTTGTTACCTGCATCATGTGTATTTGTGTATAGACATCATAGGCCATGGACTAGTTGGTTGCTTGGTTTTTTGCTGGCTTCTATCTTGCATTCTGTCTCCTGTGAGCTCCTAGATGTCTCGATTGCTTATCTTTTTCCTACTTTCTCTCTATGATATCTCTCTCGGTGGATTGTACAGCTAGTTTTCTCCCTCTCCCTTCCTTTTTAGTTTATAACTCTTTTGATTAGATTTGCAGTACTATAGGAAAATGCATTCTTATCAGTCCTTGTTAGGTGCGTTGCATCTCTAGTCATTTTTATATTTTTATTTATATTAGAGTTGTATTTTATATTTGTATATTTTAAGCCATGATCTAGATACCCAAATCCAATTCTTAGACACCAAATTCTTTTCCTCTCTGTTTTATTGGTGTCTTTTGTTTTTATACCACTGTCTCTTCCCAATAACCCGTCTTCCCCATAGAACCTTCTCTTGAAATATTAGGAAACCAATTAAAATAAGCCATTTTAGCAACAACTTCTAACATGTCACCTATGTGACATTCCTTTTCCTGGGACAAGCAAAAGTGTATATCATAAATAACCTTCTGGAGCCAAGATTTGTCCTGGCATTTCGTCTGAATTCTGATGGCTTTTAATGTTCTTTTCATTTGTTTTATGGTTGTTGTGTATTTTGTTCCCTTGGTTCTACTTTCTTTGCTCTGTATCAGTTCATACAAGTCTTCCCCATGTTTCTCTGAATTCATCTTATTTATTTACAATGCAATAATATACCACAGTTTAGCTTAAAAAAACAACCCCTTTATTATCATTTCTTTCCCTAGACAGCCTCAGCTTATTATGTGGTTTAGTTCCTCTGAAACGAATTTTGCAGGATCATGATGTATTTCTGTATTCATGCTCTGTTACCTGCTGTTGCTTATATCCTTTGTACCTGTCATTTAAAAATCTAAGTTGATTGGTGAGTCCCCTGTGCATCCACATCTATCTCTTTGGACACTCCCCCTTTTCTTCCTCATTGAATTGTTTCTCTTTCTCCAAATTTCTTTCTTTTTTTTTTAAGTTTTTTTTTATTTTTAGGCAGTTGGGGTTAAATGACTTGCCCAGGGTCACACAGCTAGTAAGTGTCAAGTGTTTGGTCTGAGGTCAGATTTGAACTCAAGTCCTCCTGACTCCAAGGCCGGTGCTCTATCCACTGCACCACCTAGTGGCCCCCAAATTTCTTTCTTTGGAGTTTTTCATCCTTCCTAGGACTGTAAAATTTTAAGGCATGGCATCCTGTCTAGCCTTCCCCTGAACACTTTAAAATCTATTCTCCACAAATGGTAGGGGCAGAACATGTCTGGTGACTCCCAGCATTCCTTTCCCCATCCCAGATTCGAAATCGAGTGTCTCCATAATGAGATACAGAGTACACACTCTAGAACAGAAAAGTCAGAGATAAGTATGAGCTGGATTATTGATATAACGAGAAGCCAAGGTATTGAAATAGAAAGGGCCCTTGAATTGGAGCCAGGAAATCTTTGAGTTCTGGTTCAGACTTTAACTTGCTGTGTTCCCTTGGGCAAGTACCTTAACCTCTTTGAGCCTCTTTCCTCACCTGTAAAAGGGGGGCAACATTTAATCCATTTACCTCAGAATTCTTGTGAGAAAAGTGCTTTAAGCATTAACCTTAAAGCTGGAGAAATGCAGGCTGGCTGCTTTTCCTTGGGGAAAGCTTCCACTAGCTGAGCTGGGCCGTGGAAGGTTGGTTTGTTTTTTTTTACACCATTGCTAGGGTTGCTCTTATCAAACCTTCCAAGGTTTGACTGGACTGCCTTGTTGACAGTGGCAACTTGACAAATTAGGAAAGATGAGGAAGGGGGAAAAATCTGTTTGCTTCTTAGAAGTAAGGCTGGGGAGAAGGGTATAAATTAGCCAGAGACTCTCAGCGTTGGAAAGGACTTAACCCCATTTGGTCTAAGGCCTCTCTCAATTCTCTCTGACAGGATGTCATTGCTTGATGACAATGTAAGAGGAAATATGGTGTATGCCCTAATTGACCTCTGCTAATTAAAACAAAAATTGTTGGGCTCCAACAAGAGAACCCCTTGTCTTAAGCGATAACTTGATGGATTAAACAGGCACAACATTCAGCTGTGGGGGGTGGGAGGCGGTTTGTTATTGTTGTCTTTTACCTTTGCTAAATGAAGAGTCAAATAGATGAAAGTCGCAAACCCATTCTGATCTGTGTTGATATACTTTTCTTCTCTTTCAGGGTTGCCATGGCAACTGCATCCTCTCAAGTTCTCATCCCAGACATCAATTTTAATGATGCTTTTGAAAACTTTGCTTTAGATTTTTCCAGAGAAAAGAAACTGTTGGAGGGGCTAGATTACTTAACAGGTGTGAAAATATTGTTTTCTTTCCTATTTTCCTCTTGTCTTTTAGGAGTTATTTTCCTTTGAATTCATCTGGGGGGAAAAGTTAATGTTTAAACTTGGACCAAAAACTGCCCTGCCCTCCCCTTTTAATGCCAGAATTGAACCCTGAAGCAGAAGAGAGAGATGTTTGGAACTGTCTGTGTGTTAGGCACTCGGCTAGGCACTGGGGAATACAAAGGAAGGTAAAAACAGTCCTGGCTCACATTGAAATGGAAGAGACCACCTGAAAACAGTAAAATTCTAAACTATAACGAGACTGTGTTTCCTTTGGGTCATCCAAAGTTGGGAAGGAGATGAGAATCTTAATGGGAAGGAGGGTGGAGTGGGGCACAAACCAAGTGGGATAAACTTTATAAATATTGTTAAGATGATGATTTTAGGGGCAGCTAGGTGGCACAGTGGATAGAGCACTGGCCCTGAAGTCAGGAGGACCTGAGTTCAAATCTGGCCTCAGGCCAAACACTTGACACTTACTAGCTATGTGACCCTGGGCAAGTCACTTAACCCCAATTGCCTAAAAAAAAAAAAGATAATGATTTTAGATTTTCTATCCTAGATTGAGCTGCAGGGCACCCTAATTCGACTTCATGGCCCCTGAAGTCTCTTCTAGCTCTGGACTTAGGATCCTATGTATGACCTTGGACAAGTCACTTCCCCTACCTGGGCCTCACTTTCCCCTTCTGTAAAATGAGGGGGTTAGACTAGCTGGTCTCTGAGATCTCTTTGCAGCTTTAGATTTAGAAGCCAAATATGAATGCCAAATATTTTTGGTCTCCTTTCTCTGTTGAACTGTTGGAAGGAAAAATAACAGCTGGGGTGTCTCCTTCCTAGGCTAGCAGGGACATTTTGCTGTTTTCATAATGATATTTTAATTAAAGGCCTGCATGTGCAGACTGCTGTATTAGACTTTGAACATAATTAGACCAAGAACTATGGTCCCTCTCTTCAGTGGATAATAGATTTCGAGCTGAAAGGAAGTTTGAAGGCCATTGAGTGCAGCACCCTCGTCTTACAGATAACAAAGCTGAGGCCTGAAGAAATAACCTGGTTTGACCATGGTAATACAGGTGGCACAGCTGGACTTTGTCCTCTGACATCAAATCCAGTTCCATTTCCTCTGTACTGTGCTGGCTTTGGCTGAGGCATTTGGATGAGATTAAGGCAATGATAAGGTTTCAGTACTAAGGAATATTAATTGTATTATTAACATCAAATGTAGAAGTTGGGCTTTGGGTGAGTTGAGGCATGCAGGATGTAGCTGAGAACCCAGAGGCCAGTGAGAAATAAGGTCCCCAGGGGCAGCTAGGTGGCACAGTGGATAGAGCACTGTCCCTGAAGTCAGGAGGACCTGAGTTCAAATCTGGCCTCAGACCACATACTTGACACTTACTAGCTGTGTGACCCTGGGCAAGTCACTTAACCCCAATTGCCTAAAATAAAAATTTTTTTTTAAAAAGAAATAAGGTCCCCAAGTGGCTTCTTAGCAGCCAAAGTAGATGTCACAAAGCCCCACACACTTTATTTGATCCATGTCAAGTTTGTCATCTTCAAGCGAAGAGGCCCTCATTCAGGGTCTCTTTACTCATTCAAATGTTGCACCTGGTTCGAACAAGCCTGTTTATATGATTGTCTCCATAGCCTAAAACAGCAAAGGGGATGAGAAAACCATCAAAGTCAGCTACTACAAGAAGTAATAACTGACAGACAAACAGCAAAGGAGGAGATTAAAAGTATTGAGAGAAGATCCCAAAACTCAAAAAACACATCAGCCTAGAGCCGTTCCTTGATAGGTCAGAGGCCCCATGTCCTTCAGTAGAGCAGATGAAAAATCTCGCTGTATTACAGCCCAGTGTAATAGTTAAAGCTAATTAGGATAGCCCTGAGTCATCAAGAAAAGGTTAAATGATGTTCATTGTGCCCTAAGAGGGGCAGCAAGCATGCATTTTGGAAAGATTTTAATTAAAAATGACCACACGAATTAAGAACATTCATATAAGCTGAAAGGCAAGCTCACCTCATCTGGGAAATTCACCTGTGTCAATTTCCTCCAGGAGGATGTTCATGGTTACTCTCTAGCTGCAAATGCTATGCATCTTTGCAAGTTGGCTGGGAAGAAATAGGAAGGGAGAGTGGGCTCTTTGCTTTGAAAACAAGGGGAATGGATAGAACTACTGAATGGTTCATAAAAGTTTTTGAAATGGGAGAGAGGGATGAAAAGAGAAAGACAGAATCAGGAGTTTTAGAGGAATGCTCCTCAAAAAGGCCCATATGTTTTAGTAAAAGAGAAATCATTCAGTAATTTGGAGAAAACTGAATTTCAGGGAGAAATTAAGAGCCAGGTGGCAGGTGATTTTAGAAATCGAGGGGATGTGTACATCAGATAGTGCCTACACCATCTACCCGGCAGAGTTTTAGGGCAGGTGTGTGATAGGAAGATCAAGAATTCTCCTTCTGTTTATATTTATTCACTGGGGCTGGCTGTGGTGCCAATAAGACAAACCCATGGAGTGAGGGCGAGTCAGCCCTTTGGCGCACTCAGGCAACTCTGAGATTGTAGTTGCTAAGCAGGTGTTAGTCTGCACTGGTAAAGGAAATGTCCTCGCCAGGAGTTTGGTATGCCAGTGAAACCACAGGTATGGACCATGATTTTGAAAGAAAGGCAAAAACAAAGCTTTCTTCTTAAAGAGGAAAAAAATCTCAGCTGTTTTCTCTCCTCTAATAGCCGTGTCCATCAGACCCTCTTCATACAGAGATGGTGACCAAGGTAGTCAAATCAGTTCATTTTGGGCCCAAAGACAATTTTGCCTGAAATTACTAGGTAGTTGAGACAAAACTTTTGGGGGGAGGAAGGGAAGAGGGAGGAAGGAGATTGATGAAGTCTCATTTTTCAGTTTCGAATTGTACAGGTACCCTAAGCATTCTCCATAAAGAAAATGTATTCATCAAGAAGATGAGAGGCTGGATGGTACTGAAGGAAGAGCCTTGGCTTGGGTGTTAAAAGACCTGGGTTCAAATCCTGACTCTCCCATTTACTACATGTATGACCTTGAGCAAATTACTTAGCCTCGTTGGGCCTCAGTTTCCCCCTCTGTAAAATGAAAGGGCTCCTGAGGACCCTTCCAGCTCTAGAACTAGAATCCTATGAGTGACCTTGGGCAAGTCACTGCCTTTCTCCGGGCCTCAGTTTCCTGCTCTGTAAAATAAAGAGGCTGGGCTGGCCCTCATTCTTTGTGTTCTTTCCCTACAGCCCCCAACCCACCGTCTATACAAGAAGAACTTTGTACTGCTTCCCATGACACTATCACCGTCCACTGGCTCTCAGAAGATGAATTCAGCATCAGTTCCTATGAGCTGCAGTATACCATATTCACTGGCCAGGCTAACTTCATCAGTAAGTCATGGTGTGGTTGGGGCCTGTGGCCAGAGATAAGAAAATGTAAGGAAGCAGTAAGCTGCTCAAGATTGGCCGGGGCTGCACGAGGCAAGTGTTTCCAAACTGTCCTGTGTCGCTGAGCCCGGTGTTTCTCAGGCAGTGTCGGCCCAGCAGTGCACGCTCAGCACTGGGAGGCGCCCACTGATATGTCATTGCACCTCCAGCTCCTGCCCTCTGGCGGGTTGTCCCCAGGGACATACCTGCCTCTGTGGCCTTCACCTCCCCACCCCCTCCAATCCATGTCCTGCCACCTTCCCTAACTGGGCCCCAGCTCGGAGCTTGTCTCTGAGGTAGGCAGTCTGGGACATCTGAAATCATGGGGGACATTGCTGGGTTGGGGATGCATGTGTGCCTTTCTCGCTCTGACACTTCCTTTTCATTGTTGTGGTCAAACATGCTTTGCAAAGCTCTACCTCTCCCGGGTCCCCAGTTTTCTTCAGTGGACACAACAGTATCCTTTCCCTCTGTCACTTTTCTTCCTTCCTCCCTTCCCCCACTCCCCCATGAATTGGAAGAAATTTACAAGTGGGCCACAGGATGCAAAGCCATGGTTTAGCCCTAAACGTGTCATTGGTTCTTTTGAATTGTATGTCTGTTCACACCTCAAGCTTGTTAAAACAATATGGTGCCAGGACCCATCAGCCATCAATTAGGGATGTTTGAAATAATAGCAAAGGGGAATTAGAGTGTGTGTGTTGTGGGCAGGGGGGGTGGAACCAATCTCCATGCAGAGGCGGCCCTCATGGGACACAAGCATTGTTTTCACCATTGTTTCCATCTTTACGTTTCTGCCTTCTTGGCTTATGTTGAGGGGAGTTTCCCAGACAAGAGTCATTGAATGGGCTGCCAACCTTGGGGAATCCTGCAGCTCAAGCTGAAGGCACTCAGCCCAGGCAACCCCCCAAGAAGAGACCAGGCAGCTTTTAAATAGGTCAAAGGTATTTTTGCTTTTGCCTTAAAGGACACTTGGTGCATTGTAGAGGAAGCTTTAGAGGTTAGTCTTTTCACTAGCAGTAAATCTAAATCTAAGTAAATCTAAAACTAAAATTACTACGTGCCAGGCACCATGCTGGGCACTGACAATACAAAAGTGAAGCCATCCCTACTCTCAAGGAACTCACAGTCTAATGGGGGGTGGGGGGTGGGACAACATGTACATATATGAATATATGCAGACTAAATACAAAACAAATACAAGACAGTGAGGGAAAGAAGGTACTAGCAGCTGGGATGAGGAAGGGCTTCATGTCGAAAATGGTGCTAAAGCTGTGTCTTGAAGGAAGAAGAGATAGAAGCTATGAGGTGGCAGGGAGGAGGGCATGGATTCCAAATGGAAGGCACAGCCAATGCAAAGGCGTGGAGATGGGAGATAAGAGTGCTACATATGAGGAGCATGCTGGCCTACAGCTTGCTATAACACTAGCAATTGATTGTGAAAGTAGCCCCTGTGGTGTAATGGAGAGAAGGCAAAACTTGGAGTACCAGCTCTGCCACTTACTAGCTGTGGGACCTTAGGCCCAATCACCTAATTTCTATGAGTTATCACCTCATCTTCAAAATCAGACTGATTTGAGTGAGTCCTGCCCTAACCATCCAGCACAGTCATTATGAGAATCATAAGAGGCAACATATATGAAAGCACTTCCAAAAGCATGTATGGAGGGTGGTTATTGACCTCTATTCATTCACGCCACCTCCAGTTTTCTCCTCGCCTCTAACTTTTTCCCAGAGCTGCCACCAAGTGGCCCAGTGGACTGATGGAAAGTTTCCCTCCTTTGCCTTGGTGCTGTCCAACTTTTGGTAGAGTTCACCAACAGTGAAATGGCCCAAAAGAGAGATGGCGGGAGAGAGGAAGGTAGACTGGCTGACCCTTTGTCAGGACTTTAGCCTTTCAATGAGTTTGTGATCTTTTCAGTATGGGTATATCCCTTCAAAGGGGTAAATGAAGACCTGTACATGCCTTTACATCCTCTTGACAAGGCACTTCTTTTCTCCTTAGAGGACCTACCTAATGTGCTGGCAGCCTTCTCCAGGCCTTTAGCCATGACCTCACCATGTGCTCAGCCTACCTTTTCTGATCGTACATTTCACAGAATCACCAACTCTCAGTTAGAAGGGACCTCGGCAGCCATCTTTGTTTACTCCACTTCTTGAACGAGTCTCCTCCCTGACATCCCTAATAAGTGGTCCTCCAGCTTTGCTTGAAGACCTCTAGAGAGGGGGAATCTACCGCCTCCCACAGCAGCCCATTGTATTTTGGGAGATCTCTGATTGGTCGGAAGTTTTGCTTGCCACCTCGTCTAAAGCCCCATCTACCCATTGCTTCTAATTCTGTTTTCTGTGTCTAAACAATAAGTTCACTTCTACTCTTGTAAGAGAGTCCTTCAGCTACAAAAGATCATAGATTTTGAGCTGGAAGGTACCTCAAAGGTCATCTAAACCAACTTCCTTATTTTACAAATGAGGAAACTGAGGCACAGAAACATTAAGTAAGTAAATAGAGTCAGGCTTGAGGACATCTGCATTGTCTTTTCTAGGCTCAATATTACTATTTCCTTCCACCAGTCCTCACATAGCATGATCTTAAGGCCCTCCCTTCACCATCCCGGATGCCTCCTCTGGACCCTTTCTAGCTTAGCGATGACCGTCCTAAAATGTGGCTTCTAGAACCGAACAGAGTACCCCAGATAAAGCCTGAACAAGGCAGAGTACAATGGGGCCATCATTTCTCTCATTCTGGACACCATGGCTCTCTTAATCTAGCCTAAGATAACTTTCACACTTTGAGCTTCCATATCCCACCACTGGCTTATACCAGACCTGCACAACTTATAAACTTCTTCAGGCCACAAATAGGTTAGACTAGAGATATTTTTCACAGGCCGGCCATGGCCATATGTTCTGCAGGCCTGGTTTATTCTAAGCTTGCAATTCACTAATGGCCCACCCCAATCTTTTTAATAAAAGGGATGTCCAGTCTCACCTCTCCCATATTGTACTTGTGAAGTTGATTTTTCGAAGTGTAAGATTTTATATTTGCTCCTATTAAATATCATCTTGGATTTGGGCCAATCCAGGCTTTGTGTCTTCTGCAAATGTGATCAGTGTGCCACCTATCTGTTCAATGACATCTCTGATAAAAATAACTAACAAACAGTTTGACTTGCAGATCTCTCGCAAGTAGGTGGGTGTAGTAGATAGAGCTGACCTGGAGTCGGGAAGAGCCAAGTTCAAATCCTACCCCTCTTACTAGCTATGTGACCCTGGACATGTTGCTTAATCTCTATCAACATTGGTTTCTTCATCTATAAAGAACAGTATCAGAATAGCACCTACTTCCCAGGATTATTGTAAGGATTAAATGAGATAATATTTGTAAAGTACTTTGCAAACCTTAAAGCGCTATATATCTCTGAAGCTTATCCTCAAGAATAGCATGAGAAATTTTGTAAGTTTTATGCCACTTTTTTTGTGCAAGTCTCATTTGGGACCATACAGAAGCCAGGTAGATCCATACATTTCTCCATTGCTATCTGGATCATCTGCAATTTTTATTCTTCTGAGATTATGATGTTGTGTGGTTTGCAGCATATAGTATGACTGGAACACTATTGGCATTAGAAGTACCAGAAAGTAACAGAGAATTGTTTACACTACTATGTAGTTTCCTACAATTAAATTCACCCTGCTCTCCTCAGCTTCAACTCTTGGCTAAGTTCACTGACTATCTGCAATGAATATAAATTGATAGACTCACTCAGTGGGCTACCCATGCAGCTGTGTATCATAATTTAGCCAAATAGGTCTTCATCATCCACTTAGTTTTCCTTGTGTGGATAGTTAGGCTGAACTATTTTGAGTGATTATGGACTTCATTTAGGAAGGTCCAAAGTGCTTTGGGGACTGATGCAATTAGCATAATAATTTCATTAGCAAATGGGAGCATGTGAAGGGACTCACCATCTATAGCAAATCCTTCTATTTAGACACTCCTTCATGACAGTGGTGAACACCTTCGGTGAGTATTCTATCCCCTTGTTTCATGCCTTGCTTGATATAAATAACCAAAGAGTCTTTGCACAAAATTTTTGCCATGGTTGTCATGCTATCAAGGAATCTTGTATGACCTTAACATATGCTTGGGAGATACCTTCTTGAAGGAGGGCCTTTACGGTGGCATATTGTTCTACTGAGGCAACTATTTGTTTTTTAATGATCAAACAACAAACACAGATCTTGTATTCTTGGCACCTTTCCATTGTATGACCGAAAACCTAAACGTGTCGTAAGAGATTCTTCTGCAAAATTCTGCCCACTCCCTTCTCTTGTTTTCAACAAAGATATCCTTGATAGAAGCAGTATGGTATAGCAGATAGATCTGGCCTTGAAGCCAGCAAGAGATCAAGTCTTGTCTTTGTGAAGTCCAGGCTGTGTGACCCTGACCAAGTAACCTTTCCTCCAAGTGCTCTGGGCAACTCTCAGAGAATACGTTGCAGAAGAGGTGATAACCTGTATTAATAGGGAAGTTTCCTCATCTGGGAACTCTCTAAATAAACCAATGAAATCAGAGGTCCAGTCCCTATCACTGTCCATGATGCCTACATAAGCCATTCTTCTAAAGATCTCATAGATATAAAAAAGGCTTATGTGTTAATAATTGGTTTCTTCTTGATCTCTCTCTATATAATATACTATATTAACATATTAAATATTGGATATCAATATATTTACTATGTTAATTTTTATATAATATACTGTATTAATACTATATGTCTGGGTTTTTTTTTCTACTTGTACACTATATTTCCCTTTTTTTCAGCTATCTTGAAAATCAGTTCCCCCATACTTTAAAATTTGTATTGCCTCTATCCTTAACTTCCTCTGGATAGCATAGTCTAGCTGGCCTCTTTCATTTCTTAATCCTGAATAATATTTTCCAATATTTTTTTGCCCTCCTTCTGTCTGCTGCCCTTTCTTCATTGATGTTGCTGAGTTTCAAAGTATCCATTAACTTGCTTTGGAGGATCTTGTCAAAGTCTTCGGAGAATTTCTCTGCCTCATAGGCTACAGTTATTCTCATGTTAGCCTTTTTGCTTATGCTCACCAGAAGCACCGCCATATGAAATGACCAAGTATCCCAGGAGATGGTGTTTCTTGCCACCTTTGAGTGCATGATGAAACCAGGTCTGACAATTCCTTTGCTTGTCACTCTAAGGAAGGAGGACCTCGGAGCTTGGCTACACCTTCCTTATGTCTAATGGTTTCGTTTAGAGTGAGAACACCATATTGATATGGCTCAGGTCCTCCAAGTAGTATGTCACTTTGTCATTGGACAAAGAGTTTACATTTATGATATCAGCAGTGAATTTGTTGTTGAGAGCTGATCCAAAACCAGTGTGATATCTAGCACACTTTGTCACCTTTTCTGCTACTCTTCCACCATTACTGAAGGAACCAAAATGGGCTACATAGGACTGGGGCACCATTTTGCATTTTTCCTTCTGGATAATCCAACTAACTAAACCACTCATGGCTTAGGGCCCTCAAGGACTCTGGGTTTACACAGATTGAGTTCTACCCTAGGGGCCTAATCCCAGGGGATCCATTTCTCTCTAGGTGACAGCTAGATGTCACAGTGGTTAGTGCTGGCTCTGGAGTCAGGAAGACCCAAATTCAAATCCAACCTCAAGCACTTACTAGCTGGGTGATCCTGAGCAAGTCACTTAACCTCTGTTTGCTTCAGTTTCCTTCATCTGTAAAATGGGGATAATAACACCACCTAACCTCCTAAGATTGTCATGAGTTTCAAGTGAGATAATGATTGTAAATTATGAGCACAGTGCCTGGCACATAGTAAGCACTATATAAATGTTAGCTATGATTATGATGATGATGATGATGATGATGCCGCCCCCACCCCAGAGAAAAGCTCCAAAGAAGTCTCCAAATAACTACAGCTTAGGTATAGCTCATACCTAGGACTTCCTCATAGGTAGGTGGCAGGGTCCCTTCCCCCAAAAGGCACACAATGTACATATCAGGTATCAGACAAACTCATGACATGAAGGGCACATAGTTATGCAGTAGAAACAAAACATTCAAGTAGCCTATTATATTCATGAAACTACCTCCCCAAAAGGTAAAGACTCTTTGTGGGACTACTAAACAAAGATTTCCCATTCACCTCGGCCTTTACTGTCTGAGCCACTTACAGCAGTATCATGGAAGGTTGGCAAGGCCCAGATCACCTGCCCCACCATTGTCCTGAAGCTGCCAAGTCCTTCTGATTAGCCATAGTCCATCTTCTTCAAGAAGGACACTGTTAAGGACATCTTCTTGTGGGCGGCTGATATACAACTCAAGAACTCTTGAGCTCAGGATACCCCCGCCTTCCCCACCCCAGGAAGGAACTCTTCATTCTCCAGATCACTTTTCTCCAATCTGTGCCCAGAAAAGAAGCAGGAGGATAGAAGAAGGCATCCAGGAACTGAAGGCCCAGAAACTCCAGTTTGAGATTTGCCTGGGCAAGCATTGGGGTGGGGTGGGGGTGAAGTGGGAAGAGGAGAGGAGACAATCCCCTTTCCTCCCTTTCTGCACTCAGGTCAGGAAGTCCAAGAGAGAAAACATATAGAAATACAGAAAGGTGAAAGAGTGGGCCATTTCCCAGCTTGCTTTTAAAAATCACCAAAGGGGTAGTTCTGCCAGCCAAAGTCTTATCTTTCTGAGTCCCAGACAACTAGTAATCAGGAAGTAACCCCATTTATTGGGGAACAATCAGAGAAGTTCCCTGCATCCTTTCAGCAAGGCATTAGGATATGTGTGTAGTTCCATGGGAGATGCCCCCTTCCAACAAAGGTCCACACTGTGCGATCACATCAAATTGATTAGAGTGGGGAGGGCCAAGAAATTCATCAGACTGACCAGAGACAATTCTCATTATACCTTCTTTGGTTCAATATTTGCCAACCAGTAAGTTAAACTAGAGTGCTTTTGAAAACATTGGTCTATATCTCCCATTCTCAAAATTTCCCTAGGGTACAAAGGAAGCCCAAGCATTGCCTCTTCTTACTTGTCTCTTCTAGGGCAGGAGTGGAGAATCTGTGGCCTCAAGGTCATATGTGGCCTGCTAGGTCTTCCCAGTACAGCCCTTTGACTGAAGCCAAACTTCACTGAACAAATATGAAGTTTGGATTTAGTCAAAGGACTGCACTTGAAGACCAGAGGTCCACATGTGTCCTCGAGGCTACAAGTTCCCTACCCCTGTACCTAGGGCCTTTCACTAAGGAATTTCATCAAAGTCTGCAAGCCATAGTTCTTAATTACCCCTTGAAGACCACGTACAGAGGAAGGTACATGGAAATCATAGGCATACCCCAAAGTATTTGTGAGTGGCCCAGCCTTTATGGGCCTAGAAGTTATACTCGCCTATCAAATACAGCAATGCATATTCTACAAGCAAACAATATTTTACATTGCCTTGGAGCTTCTTAGGGACTTGTCCTAACCCAAAAACAATTCAGAAAGAACACAAAAGAAAACAACCAACCACAGAAACTGCCCCACACACACACCTAAACAAGGGGGAAAACAAGTTTTGGACCTCTAACCACGTTAGAGGGGAAAAGCTAGTCTCAGATGAACTCCCAAGGACCATAGGGTTCTCCAAACTAGGCCTGGAGGCCTGACTGGAAATTAACTCCTCACTTAATGAAACTAAACTGGCCCAGGTGAAACTTCCCACACTGGATCTCTACAAGCATACCAGGCAGCCTAGAATAGTTCCAAACAAAATTTCTCTGGTGGATCCCTACAATAGATAGAGGCAATTCAGGGGTGTGTGTGTGTGTGTGTGTGTGTGTGTGTGTGTGTATACATATATGTATAAATGAGAACTTTATTAAGCACTTACTTATTGTGTGCCAGGCACTAGAAAGGGGTGGGGAGGAAAGGGTACCTGCATGGGTTCGAGACAGCTGGTGGGAAGTAGAGATGAGTTGAACTAGGAGTGAAATGAGCAGCATGGAGATATGGAACCATCAACACTAGAGACTGACAGAAGGCTAATTCAAAAATCAAACTCAGATTAACCCCAAAGATATGTGGTCTATCCCAAAAAGGGATTAAGTACTTTGGATAAATTAGCAATCAACTCCTGAAATGTACCCCAGAGTCCAGGGATGGGGAACCTGTGGCCTTGAGGCCATATGTGGCCCTCTAGGTCCTCAAGTGTGGCCCTTTGACTGAATCCAAACTTCACAGAACAAATCCACTTAATAAAAGGATTTGTTCTGTAAACTTGGATTCAGTCAAAAGGCTGCACCCAAGGACCTAGAGGGCCACATGTGGCCCTTGGGGCCACAATATCCTCACCCCTGGCCTAAGCAATTCACGGCACTTTCATGGAGGGGTGGTAAGGTCTAGATCTGCTCTGGCCTCAGGATCCTCTTCTCCTCTGAGAAACATGCTATTAAGGAAATCTCCCTTTTCATGACCTGTGCCTGACTCAGGAACTCTTGAACTTAGGATTACCCATGAACCATAAACTCGAAGGCTAGATAAATCCTCAAGATCTTTAGTCTCTGACCAATGAACAGCAGTAGAAAGTAGCCAGGAGCTGCTTCTAGTCAGAAGCCAACACCATATGCTTCTCTTTCTGTATGGCACCATTTTCTTGTGGGCATTGGGTATAGGAGGCAAAGGCAGCGAAGGCCATTCCCCACCCCTTGTACTCAAGTTTGGAATTCTGAGGAAGAAAGAACATACAAAGAAAAAAAGGCTTAAAGGAGATGGGCTATTTCACAGCTTGATCTTAGGGACCACAGAGGGGGCAGCATCTTTCTCCAAAGTCTACCCTCCCAACTCTCAGTCATTGGGGGCCAAGTAGAGGAGTTCTGTGTATCCTCTCAGGAAGGGGCTAGAGCTTTAATTTAGTTACCACCTCTGGTAGTGTTTACAGAATGGTGGCATTTTTAGCACACTCTGCCTCACTCTTCCACCATCACTGATAATGTAGAAAGGAGCCACACAGGACTGGGGGCTATTTTACATTTTTCTTCTGAATAATGTGATCTCAATCATCACCAAGGGCCCCCCAAAGACTCTGATTACGGGTAGGGACTCATGAAATTGATGAAGGGCTCCCTTGATCAGTTCCCATTACAAGGAGAAAATCAGTCCCTGGCTCTCTGAAACTTAGCTGCACATGTTTTCTTTTCTTTCTTTTTTTTCTTATTCAATTCAATAAGCACTTATTTATTTTTTCACATTTTTTCAATTATGCATTTTCCAAAAAGTCTGTTTCTGTGTTGTTATTATTAGTCTATTCTATTAGCTCAGACAGTCTTAAGTTTTCTCAGGGTGGAGAGCTGCTTTCCCAGAAGCTCAAAGTCTATCACTAGTTACACAGCTCTGGGTTTCTGGGCCATACAATCCCAAACAGGACTCAGGTTCAGTATCGGGAAGGCATAGACAAAGCTAAGGTGGGAGTGAGGAATTGGCATATTGCCATGGTAATTGGACCAACTCTTGGATTTTCCTACAGTACCTATCCTGGAGCCCACCTATCCATGCAGGTAGGAATGAGGATGTAGTGGGAGGGAAATATATCTGGAAGACAACTAGCTCTTTATAACTCCAAAGAGTGGTTGGCCCTCCACAAATCGGCCCAGCCAGAACAGACCTGTTCTTTACCCATACAGCATGATAAGAGCAGAAAGTGAGAAGATCTGAATTCTAGTCCCAGCTATATGCCATTGGGCAACGCATTTGGCTTTCCCCAGCCTCAGTTTTCTCTGCTGTAAAGTAAGGAAGGGTGGGCTTGGGGACTTCCACGCCCTGATGCTCTGTGTTTTTCCATACAGAGTGCCTTGACAGGGCTACTCCACCTACACGTGGACTAGTCCCCCCATCTTCCAAATGGGATATAACTAGAGTGTCTTGGAGGTGGAGGCCTAGGAAGAAATGCTGATTCAAGCACTTGGAGAGTGGCCCCTCATGTGTTCTTGGGTGAACATTTGTGAGACCAACATTTAGGCCATAAAACTTTCTAGCAGCTGCATTGGGTGTTTGCGGCAAGGAGCCTGGCATAACCCAGATTCCAGGGGATAAAAAAGGAGTGCCCAGGGCAGGGGTGGAGGGGGATGTTCTTCTTCAGTGGGTCTTCTAGAATGCAGAGGGGAAAACTGAGCTCCCGGAACCATCTGCAGGCTTGTGATGTGTTTGCCATGTGATTGTGTTTCTCCCCCCACCCCCCCCACCCATCTTGATTACCTGCTCGTTAACGTCCTTATTTCCCCCCATATCTCAGGCCTGTATAACTCTGTGGATAGTTGGATGATTGTGCCCAAC
Source organism: Phascolarctos cinereus (assembly GCF_003287225.1). NCBI lineage: Eukaryota > Metazoa > Chordata > Mammalia > Diprotodontia > Phascolarctidae > Phascolarctos > Phascolarctos cinereus. Next base: position 63,279,708 of record NW_027556291.1, on the reverse strand, counting down.
ATTAAACAGAACCATTACACAGTGCATGGACTCCAGAGTGGGACTCGGTACATCTTCCTCGTCAAAGCCATCAACCAGGCAGGCAGCCGGAACAGTGAACCAACCCGACTGAAAACAAACAGTATGTACTAGGGACCTCTGGCTTCCTCTGATCCTTGGTCATCCAGTGATCACTCTCACTAACAAACTGCCTGATTATACGCTGTTTGCCCTGCAGGGGAGGATAGGGGGAGGTGGAGAGACTGAGAGGAAAATTGAGCAGTAGCCGAGTTCTAAGTTCTTTTGTTCTACCAGTAAGTAGCATTTAGCATTCAACTACCCTTATGTTTTCCTACTTGAAAAATTCCAGTTTTTCTTCCCTCCCACCAAAATATCCAGTTGTATCCGAACCCAAAGCAGTGCAGGATAGAACAAAATCCAAGAAATACTAAAGAGGGAGCATGAAAGTGGGAACATGACACCTCCCTCTTCCATTTCTGGGGTCAATTTCCTTTTTTGTTTAATTTGCCAATTCAGTATCGAGAAGTCAGTTACCACCTGTGTTTTTCATCGTTAGCTCTCAAAGACTGGCAATGTGATTTTTTTTTTTAGCAATGTACTTACCATTACAGGATGTTGGAGGGTCTTTTTTGGGGGGAGATGTCTTGACCTATGATTTCATTGGTGTAAGCAGAGCTCCGCTGAGGCAACTCCCTCTATCAATGCAGATTGGCCCCAGCTCTGCAACCTCTAATCTTTTTTCTTTTTCCTTTTAATTAGTATTTTGGTTTTTTTCCAATTACATGTAAAGACAATTTCTAAAAATTATTTTTTAAATAAAATTTTGAGTTCCAGAGGCCAGAGTCTTTAAACATGTAAAATAGACCCTTAGAAAAGTGTTTACCAGTCCCGCAATGGAGAGGTGGCCCCTAAGTCAGAAAGACCTGAGATCAAGTCCTGCCTCTGGACAAATATTGACTGAATGAGTCAGAGCAAGTCAACCTCCCGGCCAGTGGGGTCAAACTCAAATAGATACTGGAAATGGGGGCATGAATCCATGCACAAGACTCCTTGCTGACTGCATATTGTGTACCTTCTAATCTTGAAGAGTTGCTTGGGGTACCCTGGGAGAGGTGACTTGCTCAGAATTCCTTAGTGTGTGTCAGATGAGGGATGGGAACCTAGGCCTTCCTGACTCAAAGGCCAGCTCTTTAGCCACTATGTCAGGCTGCCCCTCATAACAACTCTCTATAAAGATAGAGTGGTCCATAAAGTTCATAATGGCAGATCTAGTGCTCTGTTTTAATGACTATAAACTCTCCAAGGGTAGAGATTATTTCATTCTTTGTAACTGTACCCCCAGGCTAGTGCTTGGCACACAGTAGGTACATAGTAGATTATTTGTTGATTCATTGTACCTTCCGGCCTACTTTCAAAAAATAACTTAGCAATCCAAAAAATGGCCAACTTATGCATTGAGTAAGGCAACATGATATAATGGAAAGAGCTTTGGGCCTGGAGTGAGTAGAGATCTTAGTTTGAATTCACCTCTGACACTAGTTGTATTACCTTGGGCAAGGTGCTTTATGGCTTTGGGCCTCAGTTTGCTCATCTGCAAAATAAGGAGATTGTACCCGATAACTTTTGAGATCCCTTCGAGCTCTAAATTGATGAACCCATGACCTAGCTGGGTCACCTTATTTCTGAGTCATAGTTTCATTATCTATAAAATGGGGATAATAACACTTCCCAGGGATATTGCTAGTGGGGTAATGTATGTACTCAATTCATTAACCTCAAAGAATGAAGCAAACTGACAAATCATTCCTTGGGGTTTAGGACATTGGGCAGTGACTTGGTTGGAGTCCTTAGCTGTTTGATTGTGCTTGTCCTTCTCCTCTTCCATTGGCAGGCCAGCCCTTTAAGCTGGACCCAAAAATGACTCACAAAAAGTTGAAGATCTCCAATGATGGCTTACAAATGGAGAAAGATGAAAGCTCTTTGAAGAAGAGCCACACCCCAGAAAGATTCAGTGGCACTGGCTGCTATGGAGCCACAGGAAATGTATTCCTTGACAGTGGCTGTCATTACTGGGAAATAGTCATGGGGTCATCAACCTGGTGAGTAGCTCTGCCTTGAAGATACTCCTTCCTTCCTCTCACTTATGTCCTCATTGTCAGATTCCTGGCAGGGTGGGGTCATAGCTGATGCCGTAACAGTATATCCCAGAGGCACAATAATAAAAGGCCCACGATCAGGGCAAAGGAGGACAAAGTTACAAGAAACATTATAAAAGCTGCTTCAGAAAATATTTTCCAGCTTTTTCACAACTCTTAAGAACAAATATGTTATATACACAGCACACCAGATGGCAATATAATACCATTGAAAGTGCACTGGATTTGGACTCCAAGGGCCTGGTTAACACCAGGTTAAGAATTCTGCCTCTAATGTTGACTACCTATGTGAACTTGGGCACATCATTTCCCCTCCCTGGGCCTCTGAGGTCCCTTCCAGCTCTGTAATCCTAAATCAGGAGTTCTTCTCCCGCTTTGCTATGTATTACCTCACTGTGTAGCCTTGAACAAGTAGCTTTCCCCCTCTGAGCTCTAGTTTCTTCTTCTTCTGTAAAATGGGTATAGAATACTTACCTTGCTTCTTAAGATTGTTATGAAGATCTGTAAGATCATAGAATTTAACAGTTGACAGGGACCTCAGAGCCCATCTAGTTCAACTTTTACCAGAACAAGGATCCCTTCTACAACCTACCAAACTGATGGTCATTCAGCCTCTGCTTGAAGACCTCCAATGAAGGGGAAACCCACCACCTCCCAAGGTCCCACTTTAGGACAGCTCAAATTGTTAGGAAGTTTTTCCAAACATCAGTTTGCCTCCTTGCACCTTCTACCCATTCTGCCAGATTCTTTCCTCTGGGACCTAACAGAACAAGTCTAATCCCTCCTCCATATGACAGTCCTTGAAATACTTGATGAAGGCCATCTGGTCAGCCAAATCCTGTTCTAAAACAGCCTCCTTTTAACCAACTGTTCACTTCCCAAATCTGTCTTTTCTGGAGCCCCTGCCTTCAATCAGCAGCAGTGAAGAAAACACCACCTGTGCCCCTAATGTCTTCTTGCCAAAGACTTAATCAGCTTAAACAGAGCTTTCTAGGTTCTTTCTGGCAGGATTATTTGTGTATTAATCACCAGAAGTGGGTAGGCATTATCCAGTTAATACTGTATTGCAGAACCAAAGCATACTTTGGGGAGAAAGTGATGGCAGCTGGATTGAGAGCAGAGATGGCTGAAGGTGGGACTAGAGCAGATTCTTTGACCTTTCTTTATGTTCCTTTTTCAATCTGGTGAGGCCTACAGACCCTTTCTCAGAATAACATTTTAAAATGCATAAAAGTCCTAGGATTACAAAGGAAATCAAAGGCATTGAAATATGGCTATCAAAATAGTCTTTAAAAAAATACATGCACCTCAAGTTAAGAACACCTGGACTAGAGCATTGAATGTCAAACCCACTTTTCTGGTGACCTGATTTAAGGCAGATTTCAAAAAAGTAATCTCCAATTGCTTTTTCATGAGCTAATATGGTCTTGTAATACATTTGGGGGTCATCTTTGTCCTTCATCTCCCAAAGTCTAAACTAGCTAAAATTAAGCTGGCACCTCATTCTCTGGTTTCTTCTAAGTTACCAGTGCTAACTCTCTATACTCTAAGATCCCAGAAATCTTCCCGAAATTAATTTTTTTCTTTAGTTTGATCAAATAAGATAATATCCATTAAGCATTTTGTAAACCTACTTTATCAATCAGCAACCATTTCTTAAGCATTTATTATGTATGTAGTAGGCACTGAGCATACAAAAAAAAAGGAGAGAGAGAGAGAAAAACATAGTCCCTGCTCTCAAGGAGTTTATGTTCTAATGGGAGATGGGATGGGGGTGGGGCGGGAAAACATGTACATAAGCAAGTATATTATTCACTCAACAAACTGAAGCCATAAGAGTGATGGCCTCTGAGGCCCTTTCCAATGCTGACATTTTGTAAATGAAATCACCCAGAGAATATAGAGAGAGGAAAGAACCTAGGACTGAGCCTTGAGGGATATTTGCATTAAGAGGGCAAAAGGAGGAAGAAGATCCAGTGAAGAAAACAAAGAAGGAAACAAAAAAGAAATACACTGGGTGTATTTCTTTCTTAGTAGGGGAGATAAGCTAGACGCAGATAACTATGATACCAGATAATGAATTCATAAGGGAAGTACAAAGTGCTGAGCATTTCCAGAAGAAGGGGAGAGATTATGTCAGTTTGGGGAAAATCAGGAAGGGGGTTGCATTTATTCTGGGCTTTAAAAGATCTCTAATCAACCAATCAACAGTCATTCAGCAGAATTCCCTTCATCTGTGCCTTCTGGAGCCCAGGACCTCCTCTCTAAACTGCTCTGGAATGACCCCTCAGAGTGACTTCCCCTTGCCCATCCCCAAAGAGTGCTTCCCCCTTGCTCCCCACTGACTGAATTCTATGTAGATTTTATATGTGTTTTTTATGTTGAAGGGAAATGAAGTGAGAGACGGTAGATCCCTGGCTTCTTTCCCCTTCATCATTATTTCCTCCAACCTCAGAAACTATTTAATAAAGACTGAAATGTTTTTTGTATATATGGGGGGAAAAAAAGACTATAATATGCCAAACATTATGGAGGATGTTATTAAGAGGCAGAGATAGAGGTGGGGTGGGCATTCCTGACACAGAGAATTTTGTGAGCAAAAGCGCAGAGTTGGGAAAGGATATGATTGGGGGATGGCAGGTAGACAGTTTGGCTGGAACTTAGAGTCCATGAAGAAGGAGAGATGTGGGAGAAGCTGGAGAGAAAAATTGGAGCCAGGCTTTGAATGGCAGACTAAGGCAGACATTATTTGGTTGGAAATGGGGAGCCATTGAAAGTTTTTAAGTATAGGAATGATAGCTATGTATTAGAATGATTATTCTTGCAAATGTACATAGGATGGGTTGGAAGGGGCAGAGACTAGAAATGGTAAGATTGGTTTGGAAGGTATTGAAATAATTCAGGTGGTGAGAGCCTGAACTAGCATGATAACAGCAGTAGTAGAAAGGAAAGGACAGATGTGAGAGAGAAATTACAGAGATAGAATCTGTAGAACTTGGTGACTGATTGGATGTCAAGGGAGGAGGGAGGAACCTACCATCACATCAAAGTCTTTGAGCCTAAGGTGACTGTGGTTAACTATTCTCCATGCATGGAAATGGAGAAGTTAGTAAGAGAGGCTTTGGCAAAGGGAAAAGTGATGAGGTCAGTTTGCAGCATGTTGAGTTTGATGTTATCGCTTATCTATCCGATGGAGATGTACACTGTGCAAATAAAAATGCAAAAGTACACCTTGATAGGGAAGGAAGGGAACAAACATTTATTAAGCACCTACTCTGTGCCAGGCACTGTGCTAAGTACGTTATCAATATTATCTCATTCGAATCTCACAACATCCCTGGGAGGTAGATGCTGCTATTATTCCGGTTTTACAGTTGAGAAAACTGAGACCAATGAGGTTAAGTGATTTGCCTAGAGTCACACAGCCAGCAAGTGTCTGAGGCAGGAGTTGAACTCAGGTCTTCCTGACTTTGATCCCAGGGCTTTATCTACTGCAGCACTACCTAGCTGCCTCTAAGAGTCACAGTTGCAGATACAGATTTGAGAAATACATGCATAGAGGTTATAATTGAAGCCATGGAAATTAGATGACATCACCGAAGAAAATAGCTTAGGGAAGAGAAAAGGACCTAGGACAGAGCCTTGGGAAATAGGAACGTTTAGGGGGTAGGCAGAGGAAGAGGAACCACTGAAGGAGATAGAGAAGGAATGGTCAGAGAGATAGGAGAACCAGGAAACTAGCATCACAGGATCTAAGAGTTGGAAGGAACCTTATGGGTCTTCCATTCCAGTCCATACTTGACCAAGAATCCCTTCTGTAACATTCCTGAAAAGCAACCATCTGGCCCTTTGCTTGAAGGGATTTCTTCCCATCAGGCTTAGGCCCTCAGTCTAGCTGGCCTGTGAGTTCCAGAACTCAGTCTGAGGGGCAGGACTCCTCGTTCCCTCATAGGCTTTTCCCAGCCTTACAGGCTGGACTGGCCAAGGCCCATCGAAGTAGGATCTCTCACTACAGCAGTTGGAATGAGTGCCCTTTGAGTTGGAGCTTAAAAATGAGGAGATTCAATGAGTTTCATTTCTTTCATTTGTCAGCAAATTCTTCTCCAAATAAATTATTATGTGGTAACCCTGTGATACACTACTAGGAAGGGGAAAAGGAAATTCATGCCAAAACTTACACGTCCAAAGATTTATTAGAAGATATTCTCTACAACCAACTGAGACCTCAAGAGGGCTGGAGAGGGGAGTGGGATATTTCAGTCCTTCAAATACACATCTGAATAGAGGTGGTGGTCTAGCACTTCCCAAGATTGTTTCCTAGCTTGCTTTTTTTTTTTTGTACAGGGGAAGACCCTGCTCTGACATGTATTAATGAGCCTCTCTACTTGTCAAGGGTTCCCAGCATGGCGATTGATGAGGACCTACCTCAGCTTTTCAGATCTTTCTATCAGGATTTTTGAGTAAAACAATTAGTTGAGAGAGATGAGACTGTAATGTTCCCTGAGTTACTCAAGGTTGGCTAGAAAGGGGGATGTGGAGGATCTTTTCTATGATTCCAGGGTTGTCTGAATCCAGAGCGACACTTAATCTATGAGGTTATTTATGAAAAGAGTGGGAGACCTTGACTGCTTTTAGAGGTAAAAGGAAAAAAAAAAAGCAAGGAAGAGCAAAGGCTTCAGAGATAGCTGCCAGTTATCTGGCAGGTGCTAGGAGGGTAACCTCAGATAATTCTCCTGAGTGAGGAGTTAAAGCAAGGCCTTACAGAAATGCTCCTGGGGTTTTCCTTCCTGGGATTTTACATGTGGAATGCTAATTCCATTACCAGAAGGGAGAGGAAATAAACTTCCCCCCCAACCCTCAGATACAAACAAGGCCTTGCATATTAATTGTTAGTTAAGTATCTGTAAATGTGCATATGCATGTGGTTATTCTGTAGGAAGTGGTATTGATTCATTTACATTCTTCTGGGTGAGGAAGGCTAGCATTTGCAAGTACAAAATTCTGCCAAGCAAAACCTATATCCTGCTTCCCATCATGAGAGGAGGGTGAAAAAAAAAAAACAACAACTCTAGAGACCAGACATTATGTTAAGCACTGCAGCGGTTAAAGATTTATTGGCCCTGCCATAGCCATTCAGTGAAGGTCACATTTTCCCATTATTCACACTGCTTAGCGCTGGGGGTTGGGAAAGGAGAGAGTAAGGAGAGGATAGCTGCTCCCTCCTTCCCTTTAACCCCTCCTCGCTGAATCTCTTCAATCTGAAGGTGATTGAGTACAGCCCTCCCATTCTACAGATGAGGGAAACTAAGACCCAGAGAGGGAAAGGTACACAACTAGATTTAGAAGTAGCTGTTGTTGTTCAGTCGTTTTCAGTCATGTCCAACCCTTTGTGACCCCATTTGGCGTTTTCTTGGCAGAGATACAGGAATGGTTTGCCATTTCCTTCTCCAGCTCATTTGACACATGAGGAAACTGAGGCAAACAGGGTGAAGTGACTTGCCCAGGGTCACACAGCTAGGAAATGTCTGAGGCCGGATTTCAACTCAGGTCTTCCTGACTTCAGGCCTAGCACTCTGTCCACTACAGTGCCACCTAGCTGCCCTCTAGCCATGGAAAGGACATCAAAAGCTATGTAGTCCAATCCCTTCATCTTTTACAGATGAGGAAACTGGCAATTCAACATCTACATGAGGACATATTTCACGTAATTGACTTATGATTGGGCACTGACATTTTCACACTCAAGTAAAAATTGATGTCAGTATCCGTTTCTCAGAAATGTAGATCGTAAACCTCTTGAGGGTGAGGTAGTTCCTGTGTATTTCTCGGTAATGCCTAACTCATGGTTGGCCACATATGTGGAGTTTCATGAAAGCTACTGAGTGAATGAATGAAAGAAAGAAAGAATGAATGAATATACCTCTTTCTCCCTTCCACTGCCCTTAGGTATGCTGTTGGTGTTGCCTACAAGTCTGCTCCAAAGAATGAATGGATTGGCAAAAACTCCTCGTCATGGGTTTTCTCCCGCTGCAGCAGTAACTTTGTCGTAAGGCACAACAACAAAGAAATGCTAGTCGATGTGCCCCCTCAGCTGAAACGGGTTGGAGTCCTCCTGGATTATGACAACAACATGCTCTCCTTCTATGACCCTGCTAACTCTCTTCACCTTCATACCTTCAACGTCTCCTTCATCCTCCCAGTTTGTCCGACCTTCACCATCTGGAACAAATCCCTGATGATCCTATCTGGATTGCCTGTCCCAGACTTTATCGATTACCCAGAGCGACATGAATGCAACTGTAGGCCCCAAGAGTCCCCATATGTATCTGGGATGAAAGCTTGTCATTAAGTTCCAAAAGAGCACGTGTTTCTGTGACCTCCTGCCAGCAAGCAATCTGTCCCCGCCTCATCTTCAGCTAATCTTCAAAAACAAATAATGAAATAAAGTCCTTTCAAAACAACTAAAATAACTCGACATAATGAGTCTGATGTTTTTGCAAAATGAAGCTTGGGTGAACCTCATTTTATTGCATTGCTTATCAAGACAGATCTTAACCTGGGAAGAGTCTTAAGTTCAAGTCACGTGGTAGAGAAATCGAGAGACGATTTTCTCCTGCTGTAGAAAGTAACCAAGCAGGAATCTTAACTGGCGCTCCAGTGCTTTAGCGTAGGGGTGATGTTGGGAGGGCCGCCGGGACTCTGGAAGAATGTGGTAACAAAACAGCTGAAGGTGGTCAAGCCCCTTAGGATACCTGGTCTTAGATGCTTGGTCAAGTGGAAATTTGAACATGAACAAGTCATCAAACACTAGGTGTGAGTGTGGAAAGAACAGCCAAGGTCAGAATAAGGGAAAAGAAAAGAACGTGTAATTAATTTAATCTCCATCTTGAAGCCAGAGACAGATTGACCTGAGAAAGAGTCAGGAAGGATTTCTTCCAGTTCTGTTGACTTTTGTGCTTTTATAAGTAAACGTGATCCTAGTTTCTTATGATAGGAAGAAGAAAATATATCGAATTATTTTTATTTGCTAATCCTGTAGGGAGCCAATGTCTTATCTCTCCCTCATACCTCTGTTCTCCCTCCCCCACCCCATCTTCCCTGTTTCTCTCCCCCCTCTGCATATCTCTCCTGCTTTTCTCTCCTCCGTCTGCTTCTCTCCCCTCCCCATTCTCTCCCCCTGCCACTTCTCTTTCCCTGTGTGTCTCTCTTTTGCTCTGTTCCTCTCTCCCTATCTCACCCCCCCCCCGCGCGCACGCACACACACATACACACACACACACACACACACACACACAGCACTGGCTAGAATATGAGAGATTCACTGGTAGAAGCATGATAGATGCTGCCAGAGCAGGAGAGAAACACAATAATTCAGTAATTAAAACTAACTGGGGAGAAGGCTAGAAGGAATTCATAAAAAGATGGGCTCAGAATACTTGCAAAGCATGGCAATTCTGTGGCTTTAAGGTACAGTGACTAACTAGAATTAAGCTAACAAAGTGTTGTCTTGTAGAGGTCCTTAGGGAGCCTGCTTTAATGAATATGTAAGCACTGAATTATAATTAACAGCAGCTCTCTTCCTCTAAGGCTTTTTCATTGTGTAGAGAGAGTCTGGTCTCCCCAAGGCCTTGCCAGCTGAGCATAGGATTTGGAAGGCTGGAAAGGCTGCCTAACAATTCAGAAAGGCTGAAATTATGGGCCCAGCAAGGGACTGCCTTTAATCAAAGTCTCCTGCCCTCAGACTCACAAGGATACTGATGGGACTGGAGATGCCAGACGGCTGTCTGCTGTTTGATGAATGGACTCAGCAACTAAGGGAACCAGCTCTGAGCTTCTGATCTTCGGTGGTGGATTGCGAAATCCTGAAATCTTAACAAAACAATTGTTTGGGCATAAACATATTTACATTGTCCACTTTTGGAAGTATTTGAGAACATCAGAGTAGAGTGTGCTCCCTTAAATAGGTTAGACATCAAGCAAGCATTTATTAAATGCCTACTGTGTGCCAGGCACTGTGTTAGCACAGAGGGCTCGGAATACAATCAAAAAAGTCAATGCTGCCCCTGTCCTCATGGAACTTACATTCTAAAAAGGAGACAACTCGTGCATATATCAGGATACTGTATATAAGAAACATACAGACAGTATGGAAGGTAACCATGGAGGGGGGAGACCCTAGCAGCTGGGGGGACCAGGAGTTTAGTGGTGAAGGAAGCCAAGGATTCACTCTAAGAGTTAGAAGTGAGCGGAAAGTTCATTCCAGAGGTCTGGGACAGCCAGTACAGAGACAAAGACCGAAGATGACACGTGCAAGGAAAGCAGATTGATTTGTCGAATCATAGCATGTGTGGACGAGACTAAATACAAGAGGTCAGGTTGTGAAGGGCTTTGAATGCCAGAGGATTCTGTATTTGCTCCAGGAGACAATAGGGAGCCTCTGGGATCGATTGAGTAGGGGAGTGGCATAGTTGGATCGTGGATCACTTTGGTGGTTGAATGGAGAGTGGTTCAAAGTGAAGAGAGGTTGGAAGCAGGGAGACCAACCAGGAAGCTGCTACAATAGGCCGCGAGTGAGGTGATGACATATATTCTCCTAACAATGTTGTTGACCCTGCTGATTTACTTAGCAAAGCCCCTATTTGTAGAGAAATTCCATCCATCACACATTCCAAAATTCAGAGGCCCTGGTCATGTTCCTTTGACCTGGAGACTAGCCCCTCTTACTCCGTGATGTAGAGAGAGTCCTGATGTGACCAGTGAACATTTATTAAGTGCCTACCATGTGCTGGGCACTAGAGGTACAAAGAAGAAAATTATCCCTGCCCTTGAGTTTACATTACAATAGGAAAATAACATGTCCGCACAAGTAAACAAAAAATTTGGAAAACCGTTTTTGTGGGAGAAGGCGTAGTAGCTGAGGAGCGGGAAATGTGTTATGGCAGATGTCTCAGGCTGAATTTTGAATGAAGCAAGGGGTTCTTAGATGTAGCGAAGTGCATTCCAGGCATGGAGAACCTTCTTCAAAGACCAAGAGGTGGGAGATGGAGTGGGAAGATATGGGAAGAAAAGCAAGGTGATCAATTTGGAATGTAGAGTTCTTGAAGGGAAGTCATGAAATAAGCCTGGAAAGGGAGACTGGAAGCTAGATTGTGAAGGACTTTCGGTGCCAAATAGATGAGTGTATTTTATCCTATAGGCAACAGGGAGCCCCTAGATGAGAGCTTCTTGAGTGGGGGCATCACATGGGCATATGCCTGTGCTTTAGGAATATCCCTTCAGCAGTTATATGGTAGAAGGATCTGAAAAAGGAGAGACTTGCGGCAGGGAGCCCAATTAGGAGCCTATTGCAATAATCCAAGTGAGGGCCAATGAGCACCCAGACTAGAATACCATCCTTTATGAGTGGAGAGAAGGGGACATATGAGAGGTACTTGGAAACTGATCAGGATATATGGAATGAGGGGGAGAGAGAGAGAGAGAGTCAAGGAGGATGCCAAATTTGTGGATTTGGGTGACTGGAAAGATGGTGGTCCCCTCAACAGTAATAAAAAAAATTCAGGAGAAGAGAGGGTTTGGGGAGGAAAGGTAATGTGACATATAAAAAGTTTGAGAAACATAGTTCCTGGGTAATTAATGATTTCATTCATCATGCTAGCAATAATTTATAAAAGGGGTCAGTGACATGCCCGAATGCCAAAGACCCTTCATGGAACCCACTCAATACTTATATGCCCTTGGAAGAGTAGGTGTTCCCGGGGTGGCTTGGTTGACAAGTAATGAGAGAATGAATATTATAATGAGAGGTGGGCTTATTCTAATGAGGGCCTGGGGGATGTGACTGATCAATCAGTTTTGCACTAAGAGACTTATCTCTTATCCAGACTACCCCCACCTAAGGCAATCTAGACAAAAGCGGGGTCTGCCTCTGCTCAGACCTGGCTGAGTGGAACACAGTGGACTGGAATGAAATTCTTTGTGAGGTCCTCTAGTTGGGTGGGGCAACTCCCACCAAGGATTGAAAGGCATGAGGATTTGGGCAATCCCATCCATCAACAGTGCCCTTGAGATGCTGTTTTGGCCTAGCAGAGAATGAGAATCTAGGAAGGGAAGAAATCTTGGGTCTTCCCAATATTAACAATTAGTTATCTAATAATCATCTCTCTCCGTAATGAGTTTTATTTTGGGCACGTTGAGTTTGAGATAGCAGCAGGATATTCAGGTGGACGTGTCCGGGTGTCTACTGTGGGACTACGGCTTAGGAGAGAGATTACGGCTGGATATCTAGAACAGCTGATTTCCTCAGCATAGGGATGGTAATTGAAGCCATGGGAACTGATGAAGTGACAGGGCCCAGGACAAAGCCTGGAGGAATACTCATAGCTGAGCAGGACATGGCTAAAGAACCAGGAAAAGATACTGAGAGGGAACAGTAAGACAGGAGAATATCCAAAAGAGCAGTGGGGTTTTCTTGGCCAACATACTGGAGTGGTTTGCCATTTCCTCCTCCAGCCCACATTTTATAGATGAGGAAACCGAGGCAAACAGGATGAAGTGACTTGCCCAGGGTCACCCAGCTAATAAGTGTCTGAAGCCAGATTTGAACTCACAAAGATGGCTTGTCTTGGTTCCCAGCCCAGTGTTCTGTCCACTGCACCACCTAGCTGTTCCTTAAGCCACCAAGAGAGGAGAGATTAATCTAGGAGAGAGTGGTCAGTAGTGCCAAATGCTGCAGAGAGGAGTCTCAAGGTCCAAGTTATAGCCTGGAGAGTGCCTAAGTCCTGAACTTTTCCCTCCCTTTTCTGGTATAGCTGTGGCAGCTAGTAGGGTAATAATGCTCCACCTTTGTCGTTTAGCCTGACAGAGTCCAGGATTAGTCTCAGAGCGAGAGCACAACAGGAACACAAAAGCTGCTCCAACAGCATACACCTCCCACCTTCCCCTTCCCCTTCTCCCTTTCCCTCCCTCACAGATCCTTGCAACCAGCCCCAAATGCCCATGAAAAGAAGGAGAAACAGATGATTTTTGTACTCCTCTTAGACCGATTGCCACATTTTCTTTGGGGCTCCATCACCCCTGCTCACTCTACCTGTGCTTCCCCAGCCTCAGAGCTTCACCAATTAGCTCCCTCTTCCACCCTGTGAATTAGGACACAACCTGCAACCCGCCAATGGATTTTGGGCAGCCCGTCACAAAAAATGTAGAGGAAAATATCCTCTGTATTTTTCACGGGCCACCCAAAACCCTGTGGCATGCCACAAGCAGCACACAGGCCGCAGGTTATGCAGGCCTGGGTTAGGAGGGCAATCAGAAATGCCCAGTAAGCAGTAAGTGATGTAGTACTGGCGTTCAGGAGAGATCGTGATGAGATTTCTGACAGCCCCCCACCTTTGTTCCCATTGTCTTCTTCCTCAATCTGCCTGTGTCAGCACTGACCCTCAACCTGTGCCTGATGCAGATAAAGAGGCCTCATCCATGTCTCTGTTGCCCATTTTGTTTCTCTCTGGAGTGGTCAGAGTAGCAAAGCTGGACAGGACCTCAGAAGCCTCTTCCTCCAGCCTGACCCAGAATCCCCTCTTCAACACTCCCAACAAAGAGTCATCCAGACTACCTAGGCCGCCCATTCTACTCTTAGGAGAGCTTTCCTCAAACTGAGCTGAAATGTGTACCATCCACTCACTTTTCCTGGTTTTCTGGGGCCACAAAGAGCAAGTAACATCCCTTTGCACATGAGAGAGTATCACATATTTAGAGATTGCTTCCTATCATGTCCTCCTTTGCCACACTAAACATCGCCAACTCTCTCAGCTAATCTGCATATACCATAGTGTTGACTCTTTCGGTCATCCTCTTGCAGAGACACCCCAGCTTACCCTAGCTAGCATTTGTGGTTTGGAAACTGCTTTGTAAATATCACCTCATTTGAGCCTCACAAGAACCCTGGGAGATAGATGTTTCAGTTATGTCTGACTCTCCATGACCTCATTTGGGGTTTTCTTGGCAAAGGTATTGGAGTGGTTTGCCATTTTCTTCTCCAGCTCATCGGATAGATGAGGAAACTGAGGCAAACAGTGTGAAGGGACTTGCCCAAGGTCACACAGCCAGTAAGTGTTTGAAGCTGGAGTTGAACTCACCAAGATGAGTCTTCCTGACTCCAGGCTCAGCTTTCTATCCACTGCACCACCTAGCTGCCCATCCCCATTTTAGAGATGTGGAATCTGAGGTTAAGTGATGCCAGTAAGTGTCTGAGGCCACATTTGAACCCAGGCCTTCCTAATGCCAGGTTTAGCATTCTATCTAGTGAGCTACCCATGGACACAATGTGTACATTGTTTGTGTTACTGTCTTATTAAATCCCTTGAGGGCAGGCCTGGGTCCATGTAGTTTACTTTACATGGCAGCCAACACTTTGTCATATGAAATGATGTTACTGCTGCTACTGACTTCAGAGCCACTCCCCTTACCCCTACCCTGGCCCCTCTTTCTCAGTGACTGTTCATCCCCCAACTTACTACAAATGCAAACTCTTAAGGTGCACATAAGAAAAGAAGGGTTCCTAAGCTATCTGACAGCCTTCTGTCTAACCAACCTTTCAAAGGCCTCTGGGAAGACATTACTCTGGGAATCAAAAAAGGCTATGGAACTTGAAGAAGTTTATCCTTGTGGATAAAGAGAGACAGAGAAAGAGAGACAAAAAGAGACTGAGAGACAGAGAGAGATAGAGAGATATGAAGGAATAAAAAAGCATTAAATACTTTCCATGTGTGGGGCACTGTGGGGATACAAATACAAAAGCAAGACAATGTTGGCCCTCAACAAACTTACATTCTAATAGAAGAAGACATCACATGAAGGGAAATGATGAATAGAAGAGAGAATTTTGGTCAAGGTAGTTCCAGGGACAGTGAGTAGTCATAGAGCAGCTGAGTGACATGTCCTTCCCAGGAATGGTAGTGTTGCTTTGATTTTGGTCGGAAGGCCACGGGTCAAGTAATCTAATGAGGGAGACAACATGCAAACAAATATAGATAAAGTGAGCTCTATACAGGATAAATAAGAAATAATGACCAGAGGGAAGGCCCTGAAATGAAGAGAGGTTGGAGAAGGCTTCCTGTAGAAGGTGGGGTTTTGGTTAAGACTTAAAGGAAGCCAGGAAGGTCAGTAGTCAGTAGAAGAGGGCATGGCGGACAGCCAGAGAGAATGCTGGGAACCAAGAGATGAAGGGTCTTGTTCCTGGAACAGCCAGGTGGCTGGTGTTACTGGATCCAAGAGCATGTGTTGGGGAGTAAGGTGGAAGAAGACTGGAAAGACAGGAAGCTAGGTGAAGAAGGGCACACTTATAGACCTTTCATCGAGAGAAGATTGGGTAGCAACCAAATGAAAGAAGAGAAGGGGTGGCTAAGCCCCTTCATTTCTTTCTCTTTCCCTTCTCCCCAGCCTAGCGTATTCTTTAAACACTCATGGACTCTGCAGAAATAGCAGCTTTTCTCAGGAGAGAGCACAAAATTCTCCAAACTACTCTTTACAAAGAGTGTGGAAGACTTTATGGGAGAATGGAAAGTTATCCCCAATTGTTCCCTCCCCCTCACTCCCCTCCCTTCCCTCTCCCCCTCTGCCACCCTTCTCTCGCACTCCCTCAGCCCATCTGCACCCTGTTCTACTCACTCATTCACCTTCACACGCATGGGCATGCTCACACATACACATACACATATGTGGGTGTAACTACGGAAAGTAATGGCAGCATGCTTTGTGTGTTCCTATACTTACTTATGCGTACTTTATTACGCATCTACTTTATTAAGTGTGTGTATTTGCGATTTTATGGGAGTGCCTCTGTGTCTACATCTGTGTTTGTATATAGGTGTAGACCTATGGGTGGATCTGTTAGAGTTTGCCACCGACAATGGCCTCTTGGATGTTAGCCAGTTCAATTCAACAAACATTTATTAAATGCTTGCTATGTGCAAGGCCATGTGCCTGACACTGGGCATATAAAGATGAAAACAATACCATCCTTGCTATCAAGGAGCTCCCATTGTGCTGGGAATGAATTCACTGTGTCCACAAAGCAGGAAAATTGAGGAAGGAGGGAACATTAACAGCTGGGGAAAGGGGAATCCAAGAAGACTTCATAGAGGAGGTAGCACATAAGCTAAGCCCCAAAGGAAGTCAAGGATTAAGAGACCCACAGGTCACCAGAGACGACAGCTTGTTCTAATGCACAAAGGAAGAACACAGTACTAAGTTCAGAAAATGGTATTGTTTTCATACTACTTCCCATACACACTAGTCTAGTATGAATAAGGCTAGCAATGTGGCTGAGGGCCAGACTTTGGAGAGCCTTCAGTGCTACACTATGGAGTTTGGGTTTGATCCTAAATCAGTGGGGAACCATTGATGGATTATGAGCAAAGACTTTTACCTCAGGGGGAAAATGGTTTTGGTGGCTGTATGAAGGAGAAGTTTGGAGAAGAGAAAAACTGGAAGTGGGAAGATTATCACCATAGTCCAGATGAGAAGGGATGAGAACCTGAACTTGGGTGGCTGTTATGTGGAAAGAGAGAAGGGCTAGGATACAAGAGATATGGAAATAGAAATGACATGACTTGGCAACAAAATACCGAATATTAGTAGCCACTATTGGATGGAAAAAAACAAGCCACTAGAAAGCAGTCAGTTTAAGGTATGAATGAACTTTCGAAGTCAAGATCAAATATTTCTTATTTGACCTTCTAACTTAAATTGTTCACACCACAAGAATGTGTGTGCACATGCACACGCACACACACATTAGCTATAAGATGCCTTTGTAGTGAGGTGGGGTATCAGTTGTGTTCTGTGTTTGGGTGGTTACCTGAACAAACACACCACCTTATACCTTTTACCACCACTGGCTTGTTTCCTTGTTCAGTTATCTGACATTATTCTGGATCACTCATTCTCCCTTATCCCACATGTCCAATTCGTTGCCAAATTTTATTGTTTTTCTCTCTACTAACATCTCTTACATCTGCACCTTTCTCTCCATTCCTATAGCTACCACCCTGGTCCAGGCCCTTATCACCTCTTGCCTGGACTATTATAATGGCCTCCTTTACTGGCCTCCTTGCCTTTCTGCTCCAATCCACCCTCTGAACAGCTACAAAAGAATGATTTGCCTAAATGCAGATTTGACCCTGTCAAACCCCTGCCCCATAATAAACTCCAGTAGATGCCTATTACTTCTAAGATAAAATAGAAAGTCTGTTGTTTGGTTTTAAAATTCTTTACAACCTGGCTTCAACCTACCTTTCCATCCTCATTACTTTTTACTCCTCTTCCTGCACTCTGTGGTCCAACCAAACTGGACTTCTCTCTCTTCCACATGTGGGACTCCATCTCCCATCTGCATGTCTTTGTGTTAGCTGTCATACGTACTTGGAATGTGCTCCTTCCCTACCTTCCCCTCATAGAATCCCTCACTTTCTTCAGCTCTGCCTTTCCTGATTCCTCTGCTGCTGATGCCCTCTCTATCCAAATGCCTTGTATTTATTTTACAATTCATTGCATATTGTCTGCATGTACCTACATGTATGTATTTATATCTGTGGCTAACTGTTTGGAACAGGATTTGACCTAGATCACCTAAGTTGGAGGCACCCACATGTGAGATTCAGGGACCTGCTTCTGGGATACAGGAGGACTGGTGCATGTGTGGACGTTCCACCTTGGCCTACCATGTGGTTGGCAGCAGCCTGTTTCCATTGGCTGTGTAGCTGGAACTAGCTGCCTCTTTAACACTGCTCCGCTGGGAAAATCTTGCTTTCTTTTTTCTGAGTCCAGGGGTAAGGACTCCCTTGATCAGAGGTGGTACCATGTAATAAAGCAGTAGAAGGAACTGAGGACCACCCCACCCCAAGCCATGTGGCCCCAAAAAACAGGTTTGGGATTTCAATATGTTTTGTTAGTTATTTTCAGTTCTAGGTGTCTCTCACCTGGGAGTTCGAGCTGTGGGGATCCTGAAGCCCATGATTCCAGGCTAGATGTCGTAACCAGCTCAGCAGGGCAGCCCTGAGAAGCCAGGGTCCTAGGAGCAAGCCCACAGGGACTTTGGACTTGAATTTGGTGCGTCCAATGCCATGTAGGTCCTGAGTAATCTGTGGACCTATTGGTTGCTCCTACATGGTAGGTCAATGAAAAATGTGCATGCTTAGGCCAGTCTTCCCATGAGCAGTCCCAAGGGTCTCCTATATGTGTGCCTCCATCTTAGGTGATCTAGGCATTCATCAACCCCCTCTATCTATCTATCTATCTATCTATCTATCTATCTATCTATCTATCTAAATAATATTTATATAAGCATTTAGCACAGTTCCTAGCACATAGTAGATCCTATATAGATACTTATTTCCTTCTTCCCCTACTTGTCGTCTCCTCTGGTAAAATAAAAGCTACCTAATGGCAGGGTGTGTTTCACTTTTGTCTAGCACAATGCGGGGCACGTAGTGGCTGCTTAATAAATGTTTTGTAAATTGGTTGATATTGTTTCTGCCTAATAGTGCATGAGTTCATTAACATGATTTCCCTTTTGTGTTTATATGTCCAAGGATGATCATAGCACCTAGATTACTAGGACTAAAGAAATTCTCTCTTTAATTGGCTCAGCCCCCATCTCAGCCCAAGCTGAGGAAAACCTCTTTTGGTCCCAAACCATCTTCTTCTAAGGCTGAACACACATTATTGTGAATAATCATACACATTAATAGCTGCTTCGAGAAACCTAGAAAATGTAAATAAGCACATTAGGGAACATGCTCCCACTTGTAGGACATGACAGCATCTTCCTCCTTAGCCCCAATCAAAGGAGAAACAGGAACTAAGCGGTTAGACAGGTGAATGGAGGGTTTCAGCCTCATTTGTTCTCCCTACTTTCTGTTGCAGAGGCAGCAGCCAGTCCCTCAGTTCCCTCTTGGCTTGGCAGAAGAAGCATGGGGAGGAGGCTAGGGGCAGGGACCAGTGTAGCCCAAAGCTAAACTCAGGACCACCTCCCTTTCCCCTGTCTCATGAGGCTTCTCCATGTTGTCTCTGCTGTGTGGTTTAGGGGTAGAAGTAACTTCCTTCCAATGTCAAAGTCCACACCACCCCTCCCCAACTTAAGGAAATTTAAACAAAATGCATCCTTACCTATGGCAGGCAATGCCGTCACCTTCCACCCTCCCAAGTCTCCGTGGTCACTTCTCTGAGGAGGTGATGTTATTTGGGTGAGAGTGAGTATAAAGAGGATGATTGTATGTGAAAATACCTGTATCAATAAATACATGTCAGATAAATATTTGTCAGTCAGCAATAATACCACGTTAACACAAAGAAAGGTAAAAACAGACCCTGCCCTGAAGGAGCTCACAATTTAATGAGGGACATTACAAGATAGCAGTATGTGTGTGTGTGTGTGTGTGTGTGTGTGTGTATACACACATACATATGCTCATTGTGTGTGTATGTATACACATATGTATGTACATACATGCTCAGTTGCAGGTAATTTCAGAGGAGAAAGAGTAGCATCAAAGTGCTTAGTTTAAGGGATGGGATGTAAACACATGGGTTGGTACCTGTATATATTCTACCAACAACGTCCAAATTGGCCCCCAAAGCCCATAAGCCTGCCATCCTTCTCTCCTACAATTCCATCAAGTTCTTGGGCTTGTGCCCATAGCAGGGGTGGAGTTCACTGTTTTTGGTTGGGAACAGCGGTTCCCAAGAATATGTCTCAACCTGTCTCAATCTCCTTCTCTGTAGAACAAGAAAAATAATGAGGAAGTGTAAGGAAAATTAAGCAGCTTTCTTGGAGAGGGATCTACATAGGAGAGGAAGTATGGTGTCACGATAAAAGCACTAGGTTAAGAGTGAGAAAACCAGAGCTATATTCTCTGCTCTGATACTTGGTGAACATGGTTCTGTCTCTTTACTCTCTCAATTTTCTGACCTATGAAATGGTTACATCTAATCTTGAGGCACCCCTGCTAGTCCCATAGAAGATACACCACTCACTTTTCCATTAAGGGAACCCAGGCTACCAGGTTTAGACCAGGTCCAGTCTTTAATCCCCCTTTAACAAGAGGGGTAGGACTTTTTGTCCTCATGCTCACTTGTTCATTGTCTCCCACCCTGGGTCCCCTACAGGCCGTTTTACTTATTGGTTCCCATTTATAACTTCCTCCAAAGTGGGGAGAGTAGTAAAACAAGGTACTCAGTGACTCAGATATGAGGCAGGTAATTTATTTCTATGCAGTGGGAGACCGTCCACTGAACCCAGCCCTCAGCGAGTATGCTCAGATTGGAAAAGTCATTGTCAATTTTTGCTCAATATTTGGTTTGTTGTAACAGCGACTGCTATTCCATTCTTCCTCTGAGTCCTGTTCAGATTTCTAGTAACTCATCCTTGTTAGAAACATGAAAAATTGTGACTCATTCCTGGGGTCCACTAAGCAAATTCGTTCTTGTCCATATTCTAATGAGGCTGGTTGGAATGATCAGCCGTACATACTTCACAAACTCAGCATTGAACACAGCAGAAAGAAAAGCAGCAATCTGAATTGTCTTCCCCAATCCCATCTCATCTGCCAATAGACCAAGTTTTCTTCTTTCTTTTATCTGGGCTATCAAGAAAGGTCATAACTTCCTTCTGGTAATTGAAAAGTTAGTCATACAATTCTTGATACATCGGGTCATCAGTGCTGATAAATCCATGAATTAATTCATCATCTCCTTATATAGCCAATTCTTCTAGTCTAGGGATTTTGCTTAAAACCTTGTCATTAGGGAAGACTGCTTTTCCCAGGACATCTCTCCATAACTCTTGTAGAGCCCCATTCTCGGTCATTTCTTTTGTGTATCTCCAGTTATTGGCTGCCCACTCTGGCTTTAGCGACTGGTTTGCCATTTCCTTCTCCAGCTCATTGTACAGATGAAGAAACTGAGGCAAGTAGTCTCTGTGACTGTGGCCACTACCACTGGTCTTCACTGCTTTAGTCTTGGTCTCAGTCTTAAGTATTTCTTGTCACCAGTAAACAAATGTAGATAGAATGGACTCCCTACCACCTCAGAATGCAGCTGATTATGCCTGTCTGAAGATTTGATCTCCACATCCTTATGGCCTTTTTTTTTTTTGTCTGGTGAGGAGAGAGGGAAGGGAATACACATTTATATGCTTAATAAGCACCTACTATGTGCCAGGTGCTTTACAGATATTATCTCATTTGGTCCTCACGACAACCCTGTGAGGTAGGTGCTCCTATTATGGCCATTTTACAGTTAAGGACATTGAGGCAAATAGACATTAAGTGACTTGCCCAGGGTTACACAACTAGTAAGTATCTGAGGCTGGATTTGAACTCAGGTCTTCTCAACTCCAGTCCCAGCCCTCTATCCACCTAACTGCCTCTAGATTGGTGAAGTACATAGTCTCTGGGCTCAGGTCGGCTCTCTGATTATATATTTGGTAATAAGTTTCTCTGAGAGCTTTAAGTAGTTGCATGTGGTCAGCTGTTAATTCACTGGGAGCTCAGAGAGCTAGGGTCCCAGGTAAGACGCATATCAGGTGATCCATCTTGACCCTGAAATGCTCAGGAACAAGTTCACCCAAAAAGACAGTTTGCTAAGCTAAGATTCCAAAGTAGGTATCTTTTGACCCTTTCTGTGGCTTTGGCATACTCACACAGCAGCTCATTGTCTGTCTTCCCTCCCTAGATCCATTGATTTGGCAAATATTCATAGTTAAATTGGGCTCCAAAACTCTAGACTAGGTAGAAGTATGTTGGGGTCAGCTCAGACTTGCTCCAGAGAGCTGATTGTTAAATTTTTTTGAGTGTGATCATTTACACCTCAGAAATTAGCAAATGCTCTAAATAGAGGTTTGATGTATTAGTGTTTTGTTGATTGTCTACACAAGAAAGTGAATGGATAAAATGTTAAAAATGCAGATTAAATTTAAAAGTATATCATGGGCATATTTTCCCCCCTAGAGAGCTGGTTGTTAAACATTTGTCAGTACATCCTTGCTTCCTTCCAGTTGAGTAAAGAAGCCAATGTTAGTATTAATAAACATAGAAATCAGGCCATTGTTCTTTCCTGCTGGAAAGAACATGTTCTTTTCACTTTATCTACAGCCTTCTGGAATTTCATCTCTCCAGTGAGAATAGAGAGCTCTCTAGATTCCGATTGAATACTTGTCACCTCTACCACAATGCTGTCCACTAAGGTGGGTGGGCAGCACCACTGCCAATGTTTAAATAAGAGTATGGGATCCTCCGGGTGGCTGGGTGGCTCAGTGGATAGAGTGCCAGACTTGGAATCAGGAAGACCTAAATTCAAATCCAGCCTCAGACACTTACTAGCCGTGTGACCCTGGGCCAGTCACTTCACTCTGTTTGCCTCAGTTTCTTCATCTGTACAATGAGCTGGAGAAGGAAATGGCAAACCATTCCAGTATCTTTGCCAAGAAAACCCTAAAAAGGGGTTACAAAGAGTTGGCCATGACTGAAAAATGACTGGACAATGAGATCCTGGTTCTGGATTGAATGGGTTCCATCCACATCCTGGATAGACTTGTAAGTACTTACCATTTATTTAGAGATAATCTCTTTCTAGAAAGAGACAAAAGATACTGGAATTTGGTTAACCCAGGATATGGATAGAACTTCCAAGTAGATTTATATCTGTAGTTCTTCCAAAATGCAATTCTGCCTTCACCCATGCCTTCCTTGATTTTTTTCCAAGCCTGGCTCTTTCTGGATTTTCATTTCCGCCTTTGAAGGAAGCATTCATTGTCTTCCTTCTCTCACAGGAACACTGTCAGGCAAAAAGAAGCCACATAAAGAGAAGGAGCCAAGGCTGTGGTCAGCTGGTGCCTTTTGAATGCACCCCCAGTTCTGATCATTCAGCCACAACCAGTCAAACAGCTCCTGTTTGCCATGGGGTTAGCAGACTGAAGCCTATGACAAAGTCTTTCCAAAGTGCTTCCATTCCAACTTATCACAGCTCTCTGGGAAGCATGCTCCCCAGCTTCCTCCATGTGGGGCACTGTATTAGCATCTCCCTGTGCATATTCATAAGGGCTGGGCTCAGGGGCCCCTGTTGCAGCTAGATACAAAAGCTTAATGGCCACAAAACCCCCAGGATAATGTATTTCTACCTAGTTTGGGAAGAGAGGAAATTAACATGAGATAAGCCTAGAGACTTGGGAGGAGAGAAGGGTAGCTGTCCCACAGCAGTGACGTAACTGGGGCAGCAGCCACTGTCTGCCACATCTGCCCTTCCCTTTTATAATGTCATGAGAGATGACCTCTATCTAAATGGACAAGCTAGAAGGTGTGTGTGTGACTGTGCATCTATTTTATCTCAGGTGTCATCCTGAGAGAAACAGGCGAGGCAGGACAGGGTCTCCGCTGCCCCAGCCTTATTCCCATTTGTGTTTTTTTTTTAAATGTATTTGCTAAATTTGCCATTATTTTTCATGAACACTTGTGATTGAACCTGTCCATATGTTGCCCTGGGTATCATTGTTTGTGATATGAAGGCAAAGTAGGAGCCACACAGGAGAGAGGGATCTTTCTAAGCACAGGGCTGGGAGCTCATCCCCCATCCTATTGTTAGAGAGTTTTGCTCTCTAACTAGGGGCATAAGGCCAAGCCATTTCATAACAACCTTTGGATGAGCAAAATTGTGATGAATTTGGGCCCCATTTTATGCCTACCTCATAGATGACCGTCAAAGTTGCAAAAGAAATATGAAACACAGAACACTTATATGTACCCATTTGACCCCAAGTAAAACAGGTTTCATTACCTTAACTTGTAGCTACTGTTAGAATCTTCTTGGAGGTTGATCGAGTCAGTCCATCAATAAACATTTATTAAGCACAGCCTAGGTGCCAAGTACTGTATTAAGTATTGGGGATATAAAGAAAGGCAAGACATAGTCCCTTGCTCTCAACAAACTCACAATCTAGAGAACATAAAACAGTTTGTCGGACTGCTAATTCATCAGTTTACATTTCACTTCAGATCAGTACTGAGTCGTTTGGAGAACAATTCCCCTTACATATCTGCTAGTAAAATAGCTAGGCTTGGGCCAATCTTCGGACCTGTAGCCATCTTCTCTAAGAGCTCTGGAGCACTTTCCAGGGCCTCCTACCCCATCTCTATTCAGCTCTAATCCAGCATGCCAGCCTGCTGAGCATTCAAGGTTGCCTCTACTCTAAGACACGTCCATCCTAGAATAAGCACTTATTCCCTCCAAATCAGAAAGAGCAAACACAGAAGAAGCAACCCAGATGTTGGCTTGCCTAGGCAGGAAATACACCTTAGCTGACATGCATGGTGACTGGGGTTAGGGAATGAAGCCAGCAACTTCTCCCTCACCCATCTCTTGAGAAATAGCTCAGAACAGTCCTGCCATACTTATAGTTGGAAAGGAAGAGAGAGCTGAGGGGGCAGGCTTCCTTCCATACATTCTGAGTCATCAACTCTTCTGGCTCCATGGCCGATAGTGAGAATCTTCATCATCTCACAGTGCAAGTCTCTAAGTCACACATGGCTGGACGTAGCCCTTCTGCCACCCCCAGAGCTTCCATATGGTTGTCTAGATCTAGATCTCAACTCTAAGCATGTTCCATGAAGGTGGCCCTCAATACATGGATAGAATGATAATCCTTGCCCCACTTACCTCCTGGCAGTGAAAAAGCACTTTGCAAACCATTCGATTCAACATGCACTTACTATAGAGGCAATATGGTATAGAGAAAAGGGAACTAGATATTAAGTCATAGGTTCATTGTTGTTGTTGAGTCCTTTCAGTCATGGCTGACTCTCTGTGACCCCATTTGGGGTTTTCTTGGCAAAGATACTGGAGTGGTTTGCCATTTCCTTCTCCAGCTCATTTTACAGATAAGGAAACTGAGACAAACAGGGTTAAGCGACTTGCCCAAGGTCACACAGCTAGTATGTTTCTGAGGACAGATTTGTACTCAGATCTTCTTGACTCCAGGTCTAGCACTCTGTCCAAGATTTAAATCCCAGCTTTACTATTTATTTACCTCTATGACCTTGAGCAACTCACATCACTTCGCTGGATCTCAGTTTCATCCTCTATAATATGAGCAGGTTGGACCAGATATCCTCTAGTGTCTCTTCCAGCTCCTATATATGACCTTGGGAAAGTCACCTCATCACCTAGAACCTCAGTTTCCTTCTCTGTAAAATAAGTGTTTGGACTAGATGGTCTATGTGGTCCCTTCCTGCTCTAGATGCATGCTCCTATGACTAGAAAACCTCCCAGTTTGTTTGTGTTTTCTCAGCTTTAGAACTATGATCCCATGACTACATGGCCTATACCATTTCTTCTAGCTCTACATCCTATGAATTCAGTGGATTATTTCCCCTTTTCGCCAATTTCACAACCGAAAACAAATATTTTTAAAGTGCTTACTATGTGCAAGGCACTAAGATGAAAAAAAAGGAACATTCCTCCCCTCAAGGATCTTACAGTCTCCTGAAATAGCCTTCCCAGCTTTCCCTCCAACAGTATCCAACTAGGGCAGCAACCATTGAGTTGTCAACACTCTGAGGCAGGGAAATTTCAGATGTAATGGGAATTCTCCATGGCCACATGTAGGTAAAATACTTGAATGAGCAATGAATGATGCTGTGGACATTTTTGAGAAGAGAATAAATAATTCCCTCTCTTTCGGTGATTTCAACATTCACTGATCATGCATAGGGCTGAATGACATAATCTGATTCTTTTCCTGTTCTGAGATTATTGGCTTCTTAGTTCCTGGTGTCAGTTAAATGACAGGGGACACTAATGGGCATTAATAAGCATTTTCTAAAAGCAAAATGGCTCCTTTTAAAAGAGTGTGATTCTTGGGGCAGCTAGGTGGCGCAGTGGATAAAGTTCTAGCCTTGGAGTCAGGAGGACCTGAGTTCAAATTTGACCTCAGACACTTGACATTTACTAGCTGTGTGAGCCTGGACAAGTCACTTAACCCCGATTGCCACACACACACACACACACACACACACACACACACACACACACACACACACACAAAAGAGTGTGATTCTAGGAAACTCGTCAACAGCAATATTTTGTTGACTGTGGCAGAAGATATATTTGGTCCCAATGGAAAAGGCCCAAATTCCTCACAGATGGTGGTGTTGTAGGGGACTTTCCAGAGCTGGACACATAGGCAGCAGTTCCAAAGTTCATGCTGGATCAAGCAGTGAGAAAGTTTTTTCAGGACAGGTTTGATTAATCCATGTAAAAGACAAAGAAATTAGTCATGTTTCTGAGCTCAGCACTGCTGATGGATTTCTAAGAATTGTACTGATACAAATAGACCAGTTCAGTTTAACTCATTTAGAAAGCAATGTGGAATCGTGCTTTAAAAATGACTGAGGTTCATACCCTCTGACCCACAGATCCTACATATAGCCCAAGGAGGTCAAAAACAGAAAGAATGGTTCCATATTCACCAAAACGTTCCTCGTAACACTTTTTGTGTTAGCAGAGAACTGGAAACCCAGAGATGCCCATGCATCTGAGAAAATTGTGGCATGCGAATGTCACAGAATATAATTGCACAGTAAAAAAATAGCAAATATAAAAAAATTCCAAGACATATGGGAAAAGACATATAAACCAGTGAGAAGTGAAATAAGTATGAAAGAATATACACAATACTTATGATAATGGAAATGCAAAGAACACAAAAACTGAAATTAAATGCTGTGTAATTATTATGACCAAATTTGGTTCCAGAAAAGAGTTTAGAAAATGGAACTTTGGGGGCAGCTAGGTGGCTCTGAATTCAAATCTGACCTCAGACACATAACACTCACTAGCTGTGTGACCCTGGGCAAAGTCACTTAACCCTGATTGCCTCACCAAAAAGTGAAGAAGAAGAAGAAGAAGAAGAAGAAGAAGAAGAAGAAGAAGAAGAAGAAGAAGAAGAAGAAGAAGAAGAAGAAGAAGAAGAAAATGGAATTCTGGTCCTTCTTTGCAAAGGTGCGGAACTCTAGTTGTGGACTATTGTACATGTTAGCAGACATGGTTGATGTATTAGTTGCTTTCATTGAAGTGATTTATTTTTCTCTTCATTGTTACAAGAGATTGCTTGCTGGGGTAGGGAAGGGGAAGAGATATATTCTGAAATGAAGATGACATAGATAGTAAAATTAAGGTTTTCTAAAAATAGATCACTTCAGGAAATTTGGATGAAACCAGGAAATTCTGCCTGCTCATTTTTGATGGACTTCCAGAGATTGTGTCTCTTGGGTAGCCAAGAAAAGGGCAAGAATATTGAACCAGAGAAAAAGAAGACATTGATTGCTTCACACAACATCCCTACTGATAACTCTTCAGGAAATTACTTTGAGGAAACTTTAACCCTTGTTAAAACATTCCATCTGAGCAAAATCCTATAATTTTCAGAAGCTGACAAGAAGGAGTCATTCTTTAAGTAATATGGAGATGCAGATATAGCAATGGAAGTTTTCAATATTGTTGGAAGTACAGTGAATTCATCACCTTGGACTTTTAAAATAAATGCGCAGAAGGTGGAATTGTAAGGGTGGCTATTCTGTGGCACATGCTTAGGGGGAGTCCTACACCTTGGCCATTTCCAGGATGTGTCCTGGTGGAGGCCACTTCCCATGGAGTTATATGCCTGCACCTTGTTCACTTGGGTGTCCAGTGTGATTCCACATATGGAATTGCTTGGAGCCTGAGGGTTCAGATAAACAATTCCTTTAATAAAAATACATCCAATGCCCCCTTGGTAAAAAGCAATCCCCAAAGTGGTTAAAAAAAAAAGCTGTCCCAGAAAGTAAAATCAGGTAAAAGCCACCAATGAAAAGCACTCACAGGGAGTTCCCTGGGGTCTTAGGATCTCTCCAATACATCCTGCAGCTGTTTTTATAGCTTCCTTGCCCAAAGGACCCACAGCTGGGTCCCACATAAAAATCCACCTGGAGGCAAAGTGAACTCAGACTGCCATAGGGCTGCTGCCTCGTCTTGAGTTACACTAGTTTTAGATAGTGCTGTGAGAGTGTGGGCTTAATCAAACCTCCCTGGTTCCACTAGTGGCCTGGCCCATCATATACTTCCTGAGAGATATGCTTTGGCATAAAAAGTCATGCACAGCCAGAGGCTTCTAGTTTGTACCCATATATGGTTTCTCTCCCCACCCCCACTCCCATGGTGTTGCATCAAGAAAGATTCACTGCTAAATAGCAATAGTCCTTAAAGGGAAAGACAATTTCCACTCACTCTCCTCTTCTGAATGCATGGCTTGTAACTCTAAAAGTTCTCCCTTGAATTCTTATGGGAGGGAGGTAGAGGACTGCCTACATGTGACAGAAAGCACATGTGCTAGCCTAGAAGAGCCTGAAATTGGACCTCAAGTCTCTGCTTGCCTCTGCTGCATTATATTTCTCTTCCTGAACTCAGGTGATCAAACAGGGATCATGAGATAGGTGTTTCTAGCATTGGTGGCAACATTGTGAGGTACTGGTTACTCAGTTGGAGGTGCTTCCTGTAGCTACTGCAGTGAATTTTGGAGGAGAGGATGACCACCAACATAAGGATGAGCCATCAAGTCTTGGCTCCCTGGAAGATATGACCCTTGAGGAAGTGGTTCAGAAAGGGAAGAGTCAAGGTGAAATTGATATGCTTGTTCAACAAGGTGTTTCACATTTTAATGTTTTGAGCATCAACCTCCTGGGAAAGTAGAATGAGGACAGATTATTCTATCATGTTTCAAGTATTTGTCAAGGTGTGTTTACAACTTTTTGAGGTTTTAAGCATTTTTTGTGACAGAAGAAATCAATAGTTGTCCTAAATCTGATCTAGTGAGGTAGTAGGGCAACAAGCACTTATTCAGTGCTTACTGTGCTCCAGGCACCACGGTAAGTGCTGGGGATGCAAAGAAAAGTCCAAAAACATGGTCCCTGCCCTCAAGGAGCTCACGTTTTAAAGGGGTGACAACAGGCAAATAAACTATTGGTGAGTTGTTTTCAGTTGCATCCTACTCTTGGTGACCCCATTTGGGTTTTACTCGGCAAAGATACTGGAGTGCTTTGACTTTTCCTGCTCATTTTACAGATGAGGAAACTGAGGCCAACAGGGTAAAGTGACTTGTCATCCAGCTAGGAAGTGTCTGAGGCCAGATTTGAGCTCAGGGAGAGGAGTCTTCCTGACTCCAGGCTCAGCACTGCAGTGCCACCTAGCCACCCGAAATAACTGCCCCTGGAAGGAGGGAAAGCACTAGCCATAGGAATACAGGTAGAGAAAAGGTGACATGCATATAGGTGTGTGTGTATATATAGTGTGTATGTGTGTGTGTGTATATATATATACATATATATATAGTATATATGTACATATATAATATACATATATATTATATGTGTGTGTGTGTATAGTATATAGTATAGTATACAGGTGGAGAAAGGCCTTCCACAGTAGGTGGAATTTGAGCTTAGTCTTGAGGGAAGCCAGGAGGCAGAGGTAAGGAGGGAGAGCATTCAAGGTATAGGTGATAGGGACTGAGGACAGGCACAATCCTAAGAGCGAGTATTATGTGTGAGATTCAGTAAGAAAGTCAATGTTGCTGTATTATAGAATATATAGAAGGGAGCAAAGTATAAGAAAATTGGAAAGGTAGGAAGGGGCCAGGTAGGAAGGGGCTTTAAATGCCAAATGACATTTAACATTTGATCTTGGAGCTAATAGGGAGCCACTGGAGGTGATTGAGTAAGGGAGTTGTCTAGTAAGTTGCACTACCAGAAAATCACTTTAGCAGCTGAGTGGAGGGCTGAATACAGCCGGGAGAGACTTGAGGCTGAGAGACCAATCAGGAGTCAATTGCAAGAGTCTAGCTAGGTGGCGCTGCAGTGGCCCCAGGCCTAGAGTCAGGAAGACCTGAGTTCAATTCTGGCCTTAGATACTTACTAGCTGTGGAACCCGGGGCAAGTCACTTTGCCCTGTTTTCTTCATTTTCCTCCTCTG
The DNA here is from genome assembly GCF_003287225.1 of Phascolarctos cinereus. Taxonomy (NCBI): domain Eukaryota; kingdom Metazoa; phylum Chordata; class Mammalia; order Diprotodontia; family Phascolarctidae; genus Phascolarctos; species Phascolarctos cinereus. The sequence continues at coordinate 63,249,502 of NW_027556291.1, read as the reverse complement.
TAAAATGAGCTGGAGAAGGAAATGGCAAACCACTCCAGTATGTCTGCCAAGAAAACCCCAAATGGGGTCATGAAGAGTTGGCCACGACTGAGCAACAGGAGAGAAGTGATAAGGACCTGAATTAGGGTGGTGATTGTGAGAATGCTTGGTTAGTGTCCTTTGTTTTTGAAGAGGACCAAAATGACACCATTACACCAGTCAAGTTTCAGTGTGTCCAACTCTGGCTGATCAGACCAATACGAGGTCAGAATGTGCTACCACAGGTCGGGCACAAATAGTCCATGTGAACGTTCAGGGTAAATTCTCTAAATTTGTGCATCTCACATTTCTTTTGAGCTACTTCAGTTCTGCTTTGCTCATAAAGTATAGCACCTTCTCTGACGTGGGCACGCCATGCTGGGTGATCCTGTGCTGGTGTCTCTCATGTCATGCAATCAATTCCAAAGCTCTTAAGAAAGACCTTGAGAGTATCCTTGTATTGGCTGTATGAATGGCGAGATATTGTGAAGGTAGAAACAACAAGACTTGGCAATGGATCACATGTATGAGGTGAGTGCGGGAGTGAAGTTGAAGGAAATTCTGGGTGACTGGGAAAATGCTGGTGCCCTCAGTAGTTAAAAAAAAAAAGTTTGAGATATGGGTGGGTTTGGGGGACAAGTCACTAAGTTCTGTTTTGGGCATGCCGAGTTTGAGCTACCCACAGGATATCCAGTTTGAGATGTCCAAAAGGCAGTTGGTGATGCCAGAATGGTGCTCAGGAGAGAGATAAAGGCTAAAAAGAGAGATTTAGGAATCATCTGCATAGAGATAATAGTTGAACCCAAGGGAGCTAATGAGATCACCAGGGTGATATAGATGGAGAAAAGAAAAGGGCCTTGGGAGACACCACGGATCACTGGATGTGACCCGGATGAAGAATCAGCAAAGGGACTGCAAAGGAGTAGTCAGACAGGTAGAAGGAAAACCAGAAGAGAGAAGAGAATATACAAGAGAGTGATCAATAGTGTCAAAGGCTATCGAGAGGTCAAGAAGGATGAGGATTGAGAAAATGCCATTAGATTTAGTGATTAAGAGATCATCAGTAATTTTGAAGAGTGGTTTTGTTTGAATGATGAGGTTGGGTGCCAGATTGCAGTGATATGAAAAGAAGGAGATACACGGTTATTCCTTCCACATCACAACTTTCTGCATTGTGGTTTCGATATATCACAGGCAGATTGGCATAAGAAATGTAGAAATTTTGGAGGAGTTTTGCAGAAGCCAAAGACGACAACATAAAAAAGGTTTAGAAACTCAGAAATGCATAAAATATATGTATAGTATCGTATGATACCAACATATTTTCTCTTTTAATACCATAATAATTCAGTCTTCTTCTCTGGTACAAAGGAAGGGCTAAAACATCTTCTGCAGATTTTCCCAATGAAGGGAGCATTGCGCCCCTACCCCCCCCCCCCATGATGTGGAAGGGATGACTATATACAGAGAGCTTCTCAAGCAGTTTGGCTTTGAAAGGGAGGAGAGATCCTGGGTGAGAGCTAACAGGGATGGTATGCCCAGCTAAGGGGTTTTTGAGGATGGGAGGAGGCATGACCATGTTTGTTGCCTACAAAACAAGGAAGAAGTCAGTTGATAGGGAGAGGTTGAAATTTAGTGAGATAGGCATGATAGAAGGGGTAAATCTGCTGAAGAGATGGCACCAGATGGAATCAAGTTTGCATGGAGAGGGTTTTGCCCTGGCAAAGAGAAGGGCTACCTCTTTGTGTGATATAGGTGTGAAGGAGGAGATAGTGAGTGATGAGAGATGAGCAGGAAAGGAGAAAGAGGACCTCTCAGAGAATGGCCTGCATTTCTTTTTGGCCATCTATGGGCCAAGTTTCGGGGCTGAGAGGATGGCAAGGAGGAAGGACTGTGGGAAGTTTGAGGAGGGATGAAAAGGTTAGGAATGTCCACTGCAGCAAGTGGGAAAGTTAACCAAGTAGGCTGATATGAAAGGGTTGTCTTGCTGCAGTGAGGTCTTAATTGACATCATGTACCATAAATTTGTGGTAGATCTGGGTCATGCTTTTGTAACTTTCTCTAGATCAGCTCAGCAGCCTATGAATAGGAGCTAAGTCATTAGGTGATAGGAAGAATCTGAGGTTGGAATTTGGCAAAGTGTAATCGTGAGAAAATAAGGAGGGAAGGGATTCAAGTGTAGATGACAGTGTAGACCAGTATATTGATCTACTTTACATATATATTAAGTACCTTTCTAGAAAGGACCATGGAGATCCTTTTTGGGGAGATGCTCAAGATGAGCCAGAACCTAAGCTTTGTTTAAGAAATTGTTCCCAGAGTTCTACCTAAGCTTTAAGAAATTATCCCCAGAGTTCTACCTAAGCTTTAAGAAATTATCCCCAGAGTTCTACTCCATGCTGTGATATCATCAGCCCAAGATAATGAGAAAAAAGCCTCATCCTTTCCCTTTATAGGCCATCATTCCCTAGGGCATGAATCTGATCTGCATGAACCCAGAACCCCTCAGTGGGAGAGGGTGACCCCTAAACACTTCAATCCCCCACCCCAAGCCGTGGGTCTGTTATAGAATCAAGAACAGAAGATAGAAGATGATAACAAAGGAGTATCGAACTCTCTCTAACGGTAGAATATATTCTTCTAGCAGTGTGGGGGCAGGAAGTGAAGGTGCTGGTGAATGGGAAAATTAGTTCCTCCCTTTTTACTATCCCCCACCTTCATGTGGGCAAGACTCTATGTTCCTAATTCCTTCCATGCATGACTTTCTTGCTAGTCAAAGCCCTCAACTCTGTCCCTGGGGAGAAGGGAAACCAGGTTCTTTAGCCTACATTGAAAGATAAAGGATGAAAGCTGCCTGGAACAACCAGAATCAGCAAAGCCAACCCCAGCTCTTCCCTCAGAGGAACTGCTATAAGGCTCAGTTGTGCCTAGGGGGTTTTTTTTTGGTAGAAATTTGCTTAATCTTTTCTGTATGAGAAGTTATAAAATATGAATCAATAAAATCTTTTTTTCCCAATCTAGCCCTGAGACTTCATGCTGTGAATGTTCCCAACAGTTATGAAAATCTATCCATCTCTCTCCTGGGGTACCTTACCTGACAAGGTCACAGAAAAATTAATACAGTAATAATGACCACAGTCTGAGAGAAACCAATTTCTTTTAAAGTAAATGGCAAAGCAGAAAGCAAAGAGATTCTTAATGAGCAAGGATTGATAGAGCAGATTTATCTGTCCTTAGAGAATATCTGAGTGGGGGAAGAGGCAGAGGATGAGACTGCATAATTCACCAGGCTCTGTTTCCATGGCCACTGCAATCACTCAGCCTGGCTCACACAGACCCCTGCTTCTCAGGGACAACTCTTCACATTCCCCCCCCACCCCCCCACCCCCGCTCATTTGCTCCCTTCTTGCCCCTTGCCAGGTTTCAGCTCTCCTACTCCTTTCTGATGAGAGGCAGGGAGGCTGCCCTTTCAGAAACAGTCACAGCCCCCAGGGGACTGAGTAGACAGACACTGGGGAATTTATGTCTGCCAACAGGCACAGAGCTTTGGTGTCCCTCTACACGTAGTACGGTCTTGTAAGAACAATGTCAGAAGTGTTAAAGATCAGAACAAGCCTCCACTGACTATGAATTACAAAATGGACTTTTTTCAAGCTATGTTTGGATGATGGTGAAAAGACAGATCTACTCAACACTCATTGTGCATCTCTTTTCACTGCCAAGGAGCTAGATCTTTGGAATGGGAAGGCTAGAACAAAAAAAAATGGTTAACAGGGATTGAAACCTGCAATATGCAAAATGCTAGGAAGAGAGAACCTAGCTGACTGTAATGAATTCAAGCCCTTAGACCCAGATGAACTATCCATCTTACAGCACTGAATAACTACTAGCTGCAACTGATGAGTGATAATTGAAAAAGGACTGGACATAGAAAAGGGTAAATTGTACAAACCAGAGGTCTGCAAGCCTTCACTCTGATTCCTGGCAAAATTCTAGGACATACTCTTAAAAATAGATTGTGAGCATTTAGTAAATGTTGGGTTGAGGATGGACGAGGTGTTTTATGGGAGCAAACCTCACAACAATCCTATGAGCTAGGTGCTACAAATACCCCCATTTTAGATGCAAGGAAACTGAGGCTCAGAGTAGCAAGTTGACTTTCCTAAGGTTACACAGCTAGTAAATGGTGGAACCAGGTCACAGATATAGCTGTCCTACCTGACAGCTGAGTGTTCCATCAAGTGTACCATGCTGCCTCTTACAGGGCCCTGGGGGAGCTATAAGGATGAAAAATGGCATAGGGCCAGTCCTCAAAGTGCTTACAGTCTAATATAGGTAAAATACAGAAATACTATAATACTATAAGAGGAGAACAAAATGTTACGAGAGAGATAGACAGAGAGAGTTGACCTCTAGCTGGGGGACAACCGGTCATGCCAGACTAACTTCTTTTCTTTTTTAAGAGAGTTAATAGACTGGTAGATTAGAGAGATGCTGTTAAATGTAGTATAGTTAGATTTCAGCAAACCATTTGACAAAGTTCCCCATGTTATCCTTGTAGACAAGATGGAGAGATGAGATCTAGACAACAGCACAGTTATATGGATTTAGAGATGGCCAAATGACCAGCCCAAGTCACTAATGAGTCAAATTCATCTTTTAGGGGGGTCCCTGGTAGAATACCCCAAGAGGTATGTCTTTGGTCCCCTAACTAGTCAGGTAAAGGTGTGTGTGGTCCAGATCTAACGTAGCAGAATTTAATGGAGAAAATAGTATCCTAGATCTTGAGTTGGAAGGGATTTCAGAGGCCATCTAATCAAACCTCCTTATTTTATAGAGAAAGAAAAGGAGGCCCACAGAGGGATAGTGAGTCAGCCAAGGTCACACATAGGATCCAGTTGAAAGGGACCCTACCATCCATCTAATCCATCTAGTTCATTTTACAGAGCAAGAAACTGAGGTCCAAGGAAGTGAAGGGACTTGGCCAAGGTCATTCAGGTTGTAGATGACAGAGCTGAGATTCAAAGTCAGGTATCCTGATGCCAAATTCAACATTCTTTCCACTGTACCACTGGCCTCTTATGCTTGGAGCACCAAAAGATCAACTTCACAAGTCCAAGATACGAGAGATATAACTAGCCAATAATTTCAATGAAAACTATCTGTGAGTCTTAGAGAACTACAGGCTGAGTGTGAGTCAACATCTAGAGATAGGTGTGGTATATTTGAAAGAGGACTGGGCTTGGAATCTGGAAATATCTGGGTTTGAATACTCCCTTAGACATTTCTTAGCTTTATGTCTATTAACCTCTCTGAGTCTCAGTTTTCTCAACCATAAAATGTAAATAACAATACCTGTGGTGCCTGACTCAAAGGGTTGTTGTGAGGATCCAGTGAGATAATGTACATAAAGTGCTTTGGAAACCTTGAGATGCTATAGAAATAGCAGTTGGCATCATTAGTGTTATTAACAATGTCCTATGGCTGCCCATCTCAAGCTACCTGGATAAATGCAGAGTATCTAGGACTAAGGAGTATGACCAAGATGGTGAGGGAACTTGAGTTGATGCCATATGAAGACTGGTTGAAGAAACTGGGAATGTCTAGCCCAGAGGAGACTCAAGAGTGACATGAGGGGCAGCTAGGTGGCGCAGTGGATAGAGCACCGGCCTTGGAGTCAGGAGGACCTGAGTTCAAATATGATCTCAGACACTTGATACTTACTAGCTGTGTGACCCTGGGCAAGTCACTTAACCCTGATTGCCTCACCCCCCAAAAATAAAAGAGTGACACGAGAACAGTTTGGAAGCATTTGAAGGGTTCCTTGTAAAAGAGGAGTTAGATCTGTCCATCTTGGGAGATGGCGAGTTTCCCCTCATTGGAAGTCTTCAAGCAAAGGCTGGCTGACCAGTTGTGGTGATTATGTAGAAGGTTGGGCTGCATGGCCTCTCAAACCTCTTCCAATTCTGAGATTCTAGGACTTATAACTCCCAATTTCCCTTCCAATGCTACTGTCTGCCATTGATCCATATCTCTGATTTATTATTCTAAGTCATCTGACATTGGCAAATGTAAGAACTGAATTACAAGGGCCTCTATCCCAGGAAATGTCTCCATTAGTATTTCCAAGATGCAACCTACAGTGAAATTGACATCTGAGATACCACTCTACTCCCCACATCCCACCCCTTTTCAGCTTTCTGGGAAATAAGATCATGGACAGCATGTTAGGAAGACTTTTTCTTTTTCTCTTTCTTTTTCTTTTCTTTTTTTTCTCTTTCTTTCTTTCTTTCTTTCTTTCTTTCTTTCTTTCTTTCTTTCTTTCTTTCTTTCTTTCCTTCTTTCTTTCTTTTCTTTCTTTCTTTCTTTCTTTTTTGCCTACACAAATGGATTACCTCTAGAGGTAGTGGGTTCCCCTTCACTGGTTGTTTTCAAGAAGCAAATGGATGACCAGTTTTTAGGTATGGTTGTAAAAGGGATTTCTGTTCTGGGACAGGTTGAGCTAGATGGTACTTAAAGTACTTTCCTGCTCAGAGATTTCTGCGGTTTCATGATTATTATTCAGAAAGCCTTTAACAAGTCTCACATAATGAAACTAAGGAAACGACCTCATCTTGGCATTATGCCAATAGGTATTTGGTTTAATTTTCTTATTTAAAAAAAGTCAAACCTTGCCTCTGGGAATTGGAAGAAATTGGTTGTTGGGTCCTAGGCCTCTTTGGTTTAGGGAGTGTGTGTGTGTGTGTGTGTGTGTGTGTGTGTGTGTGTGTGTGTGTTTTTCCAAAGCAGGGTCTTCCATGACAAAGATTTGTATACTACGCAAACATAAAGGAGTGGGCGTACCCAAACACTTTAACGCACACAGGTTGTTGAGTCATACTATCGGTTAACATATAGTTCCTGGTACTAACCCTTTCCATCTTCTCTGCTATCATTAGGTAAGCAATCCCAGGCCCCTTAGCACAAACTGACCCATGCTTATTGCTAAAAGACATTCTGCCTGAAAAGACATTTCCCACTGGATTCTGTTCTCTAACCCAGGAAGTAGGAACTCCACAAGTGTGGAGGGATAGGAGTTAACTATACCTTTCCCCATATATTCCCTTCCTTGGTGCTAAGTACCAGTATTGTATCCTTCCCAGCCTCTCTTATCAATCCTCCATCTTCCTGTCCCCAACCCCATCCCTCAAAAAGTTGTCTAATGGCTAGTTTGGACAGTTTTGGGTGAGTCTCTGGGAAATACTTGGAAAAGTTTCACAATAAGATCACCATAGAGGAAACTGAGGCCAGGGAAGGGCCTAACTTTCCCAAGGTCACACACAGGACCCTAGATCAATTGAAAGGACCCTCAGAGGCCATCTAGTCTAACTCTCTCATTTTTTTAATTTTTTTATTTTTTTGGAAATGAATAGGTTTTTTTCCTTTTTTTTAGGCAATTGGGGTTAAGTGACTTGCCCAGGGTCACACAGCTAGTAAGTGTCAAGTGTTTGGTCTGAGGCCGTATTTGAACTCGGGTCCCCCTGACTCCAGGGCCGGTGCTCTATCCACTGCACCACCTAACTGCCCCTCTCATTTCTCTCTCTCTCTCTCTCTCTCTCTCTCTCTCTCTCTCTCTCTTTTTTAGGCAATCAGGGTTAAGTGACTTGCCCAGGGTCACACAGAACCATAGAGCCCTAACTAGAAGGGCCCCCAGATCCCTGGTTCCACTCTCACTCGACTTGCTTACTAGTTTTATGACCTAGGGCAAATCACCTCTCTGGCCCTCAGTTTTCCCCATCTGGAAGGAGTTTTAACTTGCATGGCCTCTGAGGTTGCTTCTAGCTATACAGCCATGATCCTATGTTTGACCTTGGGCAAATCTCTTCACCTCAGTTTGCTTCAGTTTCTTCATCTGTAAAATAGTGTTTGAGATCTCTTCCAGCTCTTTTTTTTTTTTAAAGGCAATTGGGGTTCAGTTACTTGCCCAGGGTCACACAGCTAGTACGTGTCAAGTGTTTGCTCTGAGGTCAGATTTGAACTCAGGTCCTCCTGACTTCAGGGCCAGTGCTTTAACCACTGTGCCATCTAGCTGCCTCCTTCCAGCTGTTTATCAAAGCCCCCAGGGCTTAAGTGACTTGCCCAGTTCAGCCTTCCTAGCATTGTCTGAAAGCATCATCTCATCCACCCCAAGTGGTCCGATTCCTTCTTCATTCCTCTCCTACATAGATACAGGACATGGATGTGAGCTGATTATGTTGGAATGATCTTGAGAAAAAACCCTGAAGGGGTGAGAAAGAGGGATGCACTGAGAGAAGGGGGAAGGGAGAGGCAGAATGGGGAAAATTTTCTCACATAAAAAAGGTGTGAAAGGAAGAGCTTTTACAGTGAAGAGGAAAACAGGGGGAGGGCAACGCTTGAACCTCACTCTTATCAGAATTGATTCGAAGAGAGAATAATATATGTGTGTGTGTGTGTGTGCATGTTTATACACACACATATATATGTATACACACACACACTCAGTTGTGTATAGAAATGTAACTTACCCAATAGGGTAATAGGAAAAGAATGGGATAAAAAAAAGGGAGTGGGGATGATAAAAGTGAGGACAGATTAAGGTTGGCAGTGTTTAGAAGCAAAATAGACTTTTGAGGAGGGACAGGATAAAAACAGAGAAAGGAGAAACAGAAGAAAATGGGATGGAGGGAAAAACACAGTTAGTAATCATAACTTTGAATGTGAATGGGATGATCTCACCCATAAAATGGAAGCAGATAGCAGAATGGATTAGAAACCCGAATGTTGTTTATAAGAGACACACATGAAACAGGAAGACACACACAGAGTTAAAATAAAGGGCTGGAGAACAATCTAATATGCTTCAGCTGAAGGGGTAGCAATTATGATCTCAGACTAAGCAAAAGCAAAAATAGACCTAATTAAAAGAGATAATCAGAGAAACTACGTTTTGCTAAAAAGTACCACAGACAATGAAGTAATATCAAAAATAATTTATAGCAAGTTTCTCTAATAAAGGCTTCATCTATCAAATATATACTGAGTATAGAACTGAATCAAATTTATAAAAATAAGAGCCATTCCCCAGTTGATAGTCAAAGGATATAAATAGGCAATTTTCAGAAGAAATCAAAGCTATCTAGAGTCATTTAAAAATGCTCTAGCTCACTACCAATTAGAGCAAGGCAAATTAAAACAACTCTGAGGTACCATCTCACACCTATTAGAAATGACAGATGCTAGAGGGGGTGAAGGGAAATAGGTACATTAATGAATTCTTGGTGGAGTAGTGAACTGATCCAACTGTTCTGGAGAGCAATTTGGAACTAGGCTCGAAGGTTTATAAAACTGCAATTTGACCTAGCAATACCACTAGTAGGTCTGAATCCCAAAGAGATCAAAGGAAAAGGAAAAGGATCGATATGTACAAAAATATAGCAGTGCTTTTCTGGTAGCAAAGAATTGGAAATTGAGGGAATATTCATCAATTGGGGAATGGCCAAACAAGTTGTGACATATGATTGTAATTGTGCTGTAAGGAATGACAAGAGCGGTGGTTTGAGAAAAACATGACAAGACCTATATGAACTTATGCAAAGTGAAGTGAGAAGAGCCAGGAGATCATTATGCACACTAACAGCAATGTTGTAATGATGACCAAATGTGAAAGACTTGGCTACTCTGATCAATACAGTGATCCAAGACAATTCCAAAGGACTCATGATGAAAAAACGCTCTCCACCTTCAGAGACAGATCTTTTGAACTCTGAATGCAAACTGAAGTATAATTTTCTCACTTTCCTTTTCTTGCTTCTTTTTTGAAACATGGAAAAATATGGAAAAATGTTTTGCATGAATTCACATGTATAATTGATATAATATTGTTTGCCTTCTCAGTGGGTAAGGGAGGGGACAGGAAGGAGGGAGAGAATTTGGAACTTAAAATTGAAAAAGAAAAGAATGTTAAAAATAAACAAATAATAAAAAATTTTCAAAATAAAAATTCAAACAAAAAATAAATTTTATCCCCTCTCCCCTTCTTTAGAACAAAGAATTTTTTAAAAAATAGTTCAGCAAAATTAGTCAATCAAGGGGGGGCGGAGCCAAGATGGTGGAGTAAAAGCAGTGACCTGCTTGAGTCTCCCCCAAACCCCTCCAAATACCTATAAAAAATGGCTCTAAACAAATTCTAAAGCAGTAGAACCCACAAAAAAAGCAGAGTGAAACAAATTTCCAGCCCAAGACAACCCAGATGGTTGATCAGAAAGGTATATCATTCAAGGCTGGTAGAGGAGCACAGTGCGGTGTGGGCACGCAGGCTGCAGCGAGCCTGGAGCAGGCCTCAGAGGACTGAATCGCGGGCAGCTGTGGTGGTTTCCAGACTTCTGAACCCACAAACGTCAAAGACAACCTAGAAGGTCACTAGAAAAAGTCTGTTTCTGTGGTGGTAAGAGAGGAGCGTGGGGTCTCAGCTCCAGTTCCACAGAGTGTGGCCCCCAGGGCAGCGGCTGCCTCCCAAGCTCCCGGCCTACAGACTGAGGGGGAATTGGGTGGCTGGTCAGAGGGGGATTGCAGGGATCTCTCTGCTGGTGCAGGATTCTCTTGCTTTGCCCATGCTTGGATCTGGGTCATAGTTCTGGGTGGCGATCCTGGGGCGAGGAGGAGTGCTGGCATGGTGGAGCTTGTAGAGGAAACCCTGACAGTTCCAAGACAGAAAGGACTGCTTGTGGTCACTCATAGACCAGAGCACAGGCCAGGAAAGGAGTAAATACCTCGCCCTTGATCATAGCACCTTGGAAGAACTGAAAATTTACAGGTCCCTAGGAGTATCTCTGAACACAGCTGCACAAAACCCCTGAAGCTTAGGACAGTACATTCTCCACACTGGAAACAGACTCTTACCTTAACAAAGAGTTTATGACTCGAGTAATTGGCCTGGATCATGAGCAAGCAGCTCAAAAAGAGTCAGACTTTATTATCTTACTTTGGTGACAAAGAAGATCAAAATGTACAACCAGAAGAAGACAATGAAGCCAAAGCTCCTACATCCAAAGCCTCCAAGAAAAATATGAATTGGTCCCAGGCCATGGAAGAGCTCAAAAAGGATTTTGAGAAGCAAGTAAGAGAAGTAGAGGAAAAACTGAGAGTGATGCTAAAGGAGACCCAAAAAATACTGAAGAAAATGACACCTTAAAAATTAGCCTAACCCAAATGGCAAAAGAGGTCCAAAAAGCCAATGAGGAGAAGGATGCCCTAAAAAGCAAAATTGGCCAAATGGAAAAGGAAGTCCAAAAGATTACTGAAGAAAATACTTCCTTAAAAATTAGAATGGAGAAATTGGAAGCTAGTGACAATTTGAGAAATAAAGGCACTGTAACACTAATCCAAAAGAATGAAAAAATAGAAGAGAATGTGAAATATCTCATTGGAAAAACAACTGACCTGGAAAATAGATCCAGGAGAGAGAACTTAAAAATTATTGGACTATCTGAAAGCCATGATCAAAAAAAGAGCCTAGACATCATCTTTCAAGAAATTATCAAGGAAAACTGCCCTGATATTTTAGAACCAGAGGGCAAAATAGAAATTGAAAGAATCCACCGATCACCTCCTGAAAGAGATCCCCAAAGGAAAACTCCTAGGAATATTGTAGCCAAATTCCAGAGTTCCCAGGTCAAGGAGAAAATATTACAAGCAGCCAGAAAGAAACAATTCAAGTATTGTGGAAACACAATCAGGATAACACAAGATTTAGCAGCTTCTACATTAAGGGACCAGAGGGCATGGAATATAATATTCCAGAGGGCAAAGGAGATAGGACTACAACCAAGAATCACCTACCCAGCAAAACTGAGTATAATCCTTCAGGTAAAAAATGGTCATTCAATGAAATAGGGACTTTCAAGCATTCCTGAGGAAAAGACCAGAGCTGAATATAAAATTTGACTTTCAAATACAAGACTCAAGTGAAACATGGAAGAGGTAAACAGGAAAGAGAAATCATAAGAGACTTATTAAGGTTGAACCGTTTACATTCCTGCATGGAAAGATGATATTTGTAACTCATGATCCTTTGTCAGTTAGGGTAGGAGGGGAAAAAAATTATGTATGTATACATAGATAGAGGGCACAGGGTGAGTTGAAGATGAAGGGATGATATCTGTAAAATAAAATTAAGGGGTGAGAGACGACTATACTGGGAGAAGGAGAAAGGGAGAGGTAGCATGGGGTAAATTATCTCACGTGAAACAGACAAGAAAAGGCTTTTACAGTGGAGGGGAAATGGGGGATGGTGAGAGGGAATGAGGGAATCTTATTCTCATAGGATTTGGATTAAGGAGGGAATAACATACAGTGGGGTATGGAAATCTATCTCACCCTACAGGAAAATAAGGGGGGAAGAGGACAAGAGAGCAGGGGGTTGATAGAGAGGAGGGCAGACTGGGGGAGGAGATAATCAAAAGCAAACACTTGTGAGGAGGGACAGGGTCAAAAGAGAGAATAGAATAAATGGGGGGTAGGATGGGATGAAGGGAAATATACTTAGCTTTTCACAACAGGACTATTATGGAAGTGTTTTGCATGACTACACATCTATAACCTGTATCGAGATGCTTGCCTTTTCAGTGAGGGTGAGTGGGGAGGGAGGAAGGGAGAAAATTTGTAACCCAAAATTTTAAAAACACATGTTAAAAACAAAATAATAAAAATAAAACAATGTTTAAAATTAGGCAATCAACAAGAATTTGTTACATGCTTACTGTATTCAAAGCCCAGTTCTAGAATCAATCCATCAAAAAGGTCTGACACTATCTACAATTTTCCATCTCCGTGGTTTTCCACCTTTGCAAAAGAGGGAAGTGATTTCTCCAACTATATCTCTCCTCTGGGTCCAAGCTCCCCCAAATAATGTTAAAAACTCCTCTTTGTGTCTTTGCTCAGCTCATTGGGAGCCTCAGTATTCCTACAGCCCTTATAAGAGGCCTTGGTTTGAGATTCATCCACTATTTACTGCCCTTTCTACCATCTTCTGTGCATGTCTTTTTCAAAGCTAAAGTTAATATCATTATCTCATATACCCCAAGTGAGAGTCCTAGACCTGCCCCTATCCTTTAGTTGCATTGAAATAGCTTTTGAAACCTCAGTGTTGTCCCTGACTTCACTTTCTCACCCCAGCGAGAGACACATTCAACCAGTTGCTCCATGTTGTCATTTCTACCTTTTCAACGTCCCTCTCATTGTGCCTTTTTTCCCACTCATGAAGCTACCACTCTAGTTCAAGGCCTCATCATGTCTCACCAGGACTCTTACAATAGCTTCCTATTGGCTCTTCCTGCTGCCAATCTTTCCTCTTTCCAGTCCTTCCTCTTTCCAATCCATCCTCCACACAGCTACCCAGGGGGTTTCCTAAAGCCTGGGTCTGCCCATATCACTCCCCTCCTTCAGTGGCTCCCTAGTGTCCTTTGGCTAGAACTCCTACCACCTAGCCTGGGATCTGAGGGCCTTCACACTTTGCCTTCTACCCAGATAGGCTTCACACCACTCCTCTTTGTCCGTTTTCTATTCCTGAGCTGAAGGTCTAGGCTTTCCTGGACCTCCCTCCAGGTGCTGAGGTACCTAATCAATCAATGAATCAATCAATCAACATTTATTAAGCACCTACTATATCCCAGATACTGTGCTAAATACGGGTTATGAAGAAAGGCGAAAGATGGACCCTATTCCTTCTGGATTCAAATCTATGTTCTCTTAGCTTCTGATGAATTCACTGATCTTTTGAAGGATTAAAAGAAGAATACAAAAGGATTTCATTTATTTTCCATGTCATTTTGGTTATAGGTAGCTCCGGATGATTCCCTTCCTCATTATTTTACAAAGGAGGAAACTGAGGTTCACAGAGAGCAAGTGACTTGCCCAAGATCACACAGCTAGTTAGTGTCCAAGGGGGGTTTTGAATCCAGGTTCTCTGGCTCCAGAGCTAGTTCTCTACCCTCTGTTCTACGCAGAAGTTTGGATTCTTCTTGTAGAATAAACTTCAGACTTTGATTGAAATATTCAAAGCTGCCACATTTGGCCCGTCAGCTTTCCCTCATTTTTTTGCCTCTTTCCAAGAAGAGCTTTTGTGATTAAAACAGTAACAACAACAACATATATATGTAGAAACTCCTGGGAAACTCTTACCAACACTTTAAGGGTTTCTGGTCCCACAAGGGTTTATTATTAACACACTAACAAACATACCAAGTATACATATACCCATGACAAAGGTTTCGGAGAAACCTAGACCTACTCTGGGAAAGGTCTGAACCGATAAAGAAGAAAAATGAGTGCTTGGAGGCGTATTGACTTGGTGATGGTCCTGAGATAAGAACAACAAAGGCCCAGTGAGGAAAAAGAAAAGTCAAGTAGAGGTTCAGCCCAGAGCAGGCAGCAGGCAGCAGCCAGCCCCCATTGCCAGGCTCCCCTCCGCCAAGATGCTTTCCGTGGTTTTGAGGACACTTCTCTTCATGGCAAGCCTTCTAGGTGAGTCCAAGAAACTGCCCCTAGCCCCAAGCCACAATACTCTGAAGCTGATTAGAAGAGAGATTGTACTGAGAGGCAGCATGGCCCTAGTGGCTTCAGAGCAGGCCTAGGAGTCAAGAAGACCCAGGGCTTGAGTCCAGCCTCAGGACCCTCCCAGCGGCCCCCAGGCAACCCTCTAAGACAGGAGTTCATAATCTTTGGGGTCTGTGGATCCATTTGGCGATCTCCAGAAATCTGGTGACCCTTCTCAGAAGGGTGTTTGGAAATTCATAAAATAAAATACATTTGATTTCAATTATATTGATATATGTACATCAGTTGATATATAATTTTGATTAATATATTTATACATAATATATTTTATTATAGAAAACATATTATATACATATATATATTTATTTATTTAAAGTTCACAGACTCTAGGTTAAGAACCTCTGCTCTAAGACTATGAATTGCCTATCTCATTAGTGGAAGGAGCCTCCTCACTGAGACAGTCAGGACTCTCCTGCCCGACATAGATAAAAGAGGTAGATCATTCAATCATCAATAAACATTAAGTGCCTACTTTGTGCCAGGCACTGTGCCAAGGATGAGGATACAAAAAGAGGTAAAAGACAGTCCCTGCCCTCAAGGAACTTATGATCTAATGAGGGAGATAACATTCAAACAAATGTATGCAAAGCAGGCTATATGTGGGCTAAAGAGGAAATAATGAACAGAGGGAAGACACTGGAATGAAGAGGGGTTGGGGAAGGCTTCCTACAAGGTGGAATTTTAGTTGGGACTCAAATGAAGCCAGGGGAGTCAGTAGTTGGAGCAGAGAAGGGAGAGCGTTCCAGACACGGGGAACAGCTAAGGAGAATGGAGCAGGAGAGATGGAGGGTCTTGTTTTTTTTTTTGAACAGCCAAGAGACCAATGTCACTGGATTGGAGAGTATGTGTAGGGGCAGTAAGGTGTGAGAAAACTTGAAGGGTAGGAGAGGGGCTGGGTTATGAAGGGCTTTGAATGCCAAACAGAACATTTTGTATTTGTTCCTGGAGGCAACAGGGAGCCATTGGAGTTAATTGAGTGGTAGGGATGACATGATTGGACCTGCACTTTAGAAAAATCACTTTCAGTCACTCGAATGGAGGATGGATTGGAGATGGGAGAGGCTTGAGGCAAGCCGACCCACCAGAAGGCTGTTGAAGTAATCAAGGCATGAGGTGATAAGGGCCTGCAATTGGGTGGTGGCAGTGTCAGAGAAGAAAAGGGAGCATATTAGAGAGATGTTACAAAGATAACCTCGGCAGCCTTGGCAATAGTTTGGATATGGGTGAAAAATAGTGAGGAATGCAGGATGACTCCTAGGTTGTGAGCCTGAGAGACTGGGAGGATGGTGGTGACACCCATAGAGGGGAAGTGACCTCTATAATAATAGGGGAGGGGGCTTAGAATTTAGGGGGGAAAGATGATGAGTTCTGTTTTGGACACACTGAGTTTAAGCTGCCTGCTTGACATTCAATTTGAGATGTCTGAAAGGCAGTTGGAGACGCAAGATTGAAAGTCAGCCGAGAGTTGGGAGCAGGATAGGTAGATTTGAGAATCATCAGCATAGAGATGGGAATTAAATCCATGGGAGCTGATGGAAGTGAAGTAGTGATCAAGTGAAGTGGTACAGACAGAAAAGGGAAGAGGGCTCAGGGCAAATTAGAGGGCATGATCTGAATGAAGATCCAGCAGAGGAGTGGCCAGATAGGTAGGAGAACTAGGAGAAAGAGAGAGAGGTATCCCAGAAACCTAGAGAGAAGAGAGTATCATGGAGAAAGGGATGATAACAATGTCAAAGGCTACAAAGAGGTCCAGAGAACGAGAATTGAGAAAAAGTCTTTGGATTTGGCAACTAACAGCCCAATTGAAAGAATATTCTTTTCCCTTGTCCTTATCCTAGAAAAAGTAAGCTATACTGGGCCAGAGCTCTCTGATTATTCACTAAGTTGCTGTTTCAGTATCCAATATATAATAAGTTATAAGGGAGAATTCTAAGATATAGGGAGTTGTAGCCAGATTGTATTTCCAAGTAAACTAATGACTCCACACCATAGATCCTCATGCCCTCTAAACAAAGAAAATCCTTTTGTCGTTTCTCAGCTGAAAATCACCAGCATAGGGCAAAGAGGGATGCATTTGTAGTCAGAGGCCCTAGGTTTGAATCCCAACTCTGCCACTTGCTATCAGTGTGACCTTGGCTAGGTCACTTCCCCTCTATGGGTGTCATTTTATTCCTCTGAAAAATGAGAAGAATAGACTCGATCAAATACATCAAAACCGACAAGTGGCTCACAACACTCCCGAGAGCAGCATGAATCAGATTAAAATGTAATTGGTAAATATTTAGTGAAATAAATAAAAATACAAAATGAGGTCAATATGGGGTCCACAGAGATTCTTATGCACAGTTTAGGGAGCCCCATTTTTATTTGAGTTTAACACCACTGGATTTGATGACCTGTGATGTCTCTTCCAGCTTTCAATCTGTGATCCCATGTAAACCATGACTGAGTTGAACTCTGGGGCAGCTAGCTGGTGCTCTAGTGGATAGTGTGCTGGGCCTGGAGTCAGGAAGACTCATCTTCCTGAGTTCAAATCTGGCCTCAGACACTTACTAGCTGAGTGACCCTGGGCAAGTCACTTCACCCTGTTTGCCTCAGTTTCCTCATCTGTCAAATGAGCTGGAGAAGGAAATGGCAAACCACTCCAGTATCTTTACCAAGAAAACACCAAACAGGGTCATAGAGAGTCAGACACGACTGAAAAATGACTGGCCAACAATGAGTAGAACTCTAACTTCCCCTCATCTCTTCGGCTTCGTTAAATAAGAAAATGCATGTGAATGGACTCTGCAGACTGGAAGCAAGGTGTTATGAATAACTAGTGTCATTACTCTTTTAGGCTCTGTCACCTCTGTGGAAGTGACTACCCCAGTGAAGGTGGTGAATGTGACGGCTGGGATGGATGCCACTCTGCTCTGCACATATACCACTACTGCCACCACTACGAACCAGCTTACCATTCAGTGGTCCTTCTACCACATGCAGAAATTTCATATAATCTCTGTAAGAACCATATTCCTAGACCGGTACCATTCAGTAGCTGTGGCTTAAAGCTTGTGCTTAGTGGGGTTAGTTTCTGTGAGTGCAAGAGACAGAGGCTGAACTAGAAAAACAAAGGTGTGGGCATGATTGTGTAGTTTAGTTTAAGAGTGTTATGTCAATTACCTGGCATTATACCTTCACTTGCAAATGGCTTCACATTTATTAGGACCGTGGTAACTAGGTTGGGCCTATCATACCCAAAAGCAGAGGAGGCAGCGGCTTAGTTGTATACCCCATCAGTAAAAATTTTTGAGTGTGCACTGGGAATGAATGTGTGTCTATCAATTACATTCATGTACTATTGTGTAACTCAGTCTGTCTCACCCAAAACAAAAAAGGGGGATAGGTAACTGTTGTTCTGCAGTCACTGCCCCAGCAGGATTTGAGGGGCAGGGGTTAGAGATGCTGGGCTGGGAGGTAGAATTTTCCCAATGGCACCAGTGTAGTTGCCGTTCTGGGTGCCAGGTGATTAATCTGTAACAGCCTGGAGGGGCTGATGGTCAAGGGATAAGAGTGTTGGGCCATAATGGGTGAGAAGTAGATGTGATTGTGTTAGAGACCAGCCCCATGGTTGACTATTGTAGGGAAGATGGGATAGGACCCATCTTCCCACCCTCCCACCTTCCCATCATCCCATGGTCCCCCTGAGATTATGACATGGCCTCCCCAACTTTGAGATCCCTGGTCTAGGCAATGTGTCTTCAGCTGCATTAAAATCTCTTTCAGTTTTTGGTCTTATCCTATGACAAAATCATACAGTCATTCGACAAACATTTGTTTTGACAAACATTTCTTTACTGTGCGCTGGCTCCTAGGGAGGTACAAAGTTGAGGTAAGACCCAGACCCTGGCCTCATGGGATGCCCAGGCCAATAGAGACAATGCCCCAAATAGGAGCACCAGAGCCCATCTCCTCTCCACGATCTAGGGGTAAAGGTGTCCAAGATTAGGGCAACTGCCCAGAAGGAGATCTAAGGAAAAGCTCCTCCTAACCACACTGAATGCTGGGAGACCAGATCAACTAGCAATTTCCACTTTTTTATTTGTAAGCCATCCATCAACAAGTATTTGCTGAACATTGCCATTGTGCTCAGGATCAGGGGAGACAGAAAAAGCAACATGGGCCCTAGCTACCAGGAGTTTAGAATGGAGGAAGGCAAGACTTGCATGTAGTTGTGGGTGGAGAGCCACCTTCAGAGTCAGGATTAACTGGACTCAAGTCCAACTTCTGTGTCCTGGCTGTATGACCCTGGGCAAGTCATTTCTCTCCAGACAGCTAAGACTATAAATTGCAACCAGCTTTGGTGTAGGGAGTTTCCTTACTAGGAGTGCCCTACACCCATGAAATCAGAGATTGGAATTTAAAAAAAAAAGATTTATACATGGGAAATGATTAGAAAGCAATTTAATAAAGAAGAAAAGAAGCTACTTGAGGATAGTTTGTTCTTTTCTTTCTTTTTTTTCATTCCCACTACAACCACCCTAGATCAGGCCCTCATTGCCTCTCTTAGTCACTAGCCTCCTAACTAGTCTCCTGGCCTGTCTCCAGTCCATCCTCCACATAGCTGCCAAAATAAGATTCCTGTGGCCTAGGTCTAACTATGTCACTACCCTGCTCAAACATCTTCTGTGGCTCCCTATTGCTTCTAGCAAGAGTCCCCATATTGTTGATTGGGATCTGCCTGTACCTCCTGAGGCATCATTACCTGGTAGATCCTCCACATAGCTGCTAACAAACAGCACCCCCTTCTGGTGATTTCAAAGCATAAAGAAGCAAGATGGCGTAATGGATAGAGGGCTGGTCTCAGAGCCAGAAAGACCTGCCTCAGACACATACTGGCTGGCCGTGTGACCCTAGGCAAGTCTGTTCTCCTCGATGTCCTCCAGGCCAAGCTCTAAGTTACAAAGAGAAGGTGCTGAGCTCAGTGGTAGAGGGAGATTCCTTAGCTGAGAAGTTCCCTGTATCAATGGAAATAGAAACTCAATTCCTACTCTCATCCTCTCACCCTTTCACAAAAAATCACAGACAAAATGAAATCCAATCTTTTCCTCCAGGCATTCAGGGCCCTGTGGGTTCTGATGCCAATCAACCTGACCTCCCATATTCTCCTTCCACCCCATTCTGCCCATTGCTACCTAAACATTTCCCATACATGCCTTACCTCTGATATTTGGCCCAGGAACTCATCTGCCACTTAGCCCACCCTGAAATGCCCCCTACCATGGCCCCTCCGTGCCTGCATTTCTTAACTGACCAACTCTCCCTTACTTCTTGCCTATAGAAATCATCCCCAGCCTTTGGAGCCCTCCTCAGGGTCCCCTCAGTCTGAGTAGCTGGGCACTTCTCTCATACAGGGCCACCCTGGTGCCTTCACTGTCTATCCCACTCATGCCTTTGCCTCCTAACCTGCTCATCTGGCCCTTAGCCTGCCTGGCTCCCTGCCTACCCTGCCTTGTAAGACTTGGATTTTCATTGCTATTCATTTTCTTATTTCCCCAGCTTGACTGAAAGCTCTGTATTTCTTTTGTCTTTCCCACATCCCTGAGAATGGAGCTGGGGGTCTTGCACTGGGATTTGACAATTGATTGGTGTGCTAACTATGTAAGTGCCATGAGAACATAGAGACAGTCCCCAGGGGCTGAGACATTTCTATAAAGGGCCTGCCTGATTTTCTGTACATATGGGATGTCCCAAAAGTCTCAGTGCAGTTTTGTACTAAGACTTTTGGGACACCTTCTATAACATTTCACAGACTTTGACTTTGTTTACACTGGGTTCCAAGTGGGCCATTATGACTGAAGGATGGCTCTGCTAAGTATGAAAGAACCTGTGGGAACTTCCCATCTCAGACTGTAGTTTATTCATTTTTTTGAGAAACTTTCTGAGTTGACAGTTTATTCGTTAAAAAAAGAAGAAGAAGAAGAAGACAACCTCTATACTATGAGGGAGATTTTTGGCTATGTTTTTATTGTCATCTTTTGTTTTTGCATAGCCTCCACTTCCCACTTGTGTCTTTCCTCCCTCCCCTCCCAGAGAACCACCCAGTAGAACAAAGGAGAACCCAGAAGGCTATTCTTCCAGGAAGTATTTGACATTAAGCAGCATTTCCTGGTGTGGAAAAAGCAAGTTCTCCTATAAATATAACCCCCCCCCCCCGCAGCTAAAGCCAGAGTTGAAGGTCTCATGAATCATTTCTGTGATGTCTAAATGTGGTTTTATCCGGTTTCTCTATTTTGTAACTATTCAGCTTGTGGAGGAGAGGGAGTGTGATGTAGTGGGTAGGGACCTGGTGAGACCTGGGTTCAGATCCTGTCTCTGACACATATTAATTGTGTGACCCTAGGTAAGTCACTTAACCTCTTAGTGCCCCAGGCAACTCTCTAAGACTGAGAGGCAGAACAGGTACCAACCTGCATTGGGAGAGGGAGTTCCCTATTCCCCTGTGCAGTAACTATTCCTAGCCAGTTAATCAGGTTCCCTGTTAACCTAGTGTTGCCCCATACTCCCTACAGGGATTAGTGATTTTACCATTTTACCATAATGAGAAGACAATAGAATTTCCCAGAACATGAGAGGGTTAAGATGTTTCTGAAATTGTACCCTTCTTCCTTCCCTTCCCCCAAAAAGGTCCAATTTTACCTCCAAAACACAATTTTATTTCCAAAAATGGCTTTGAATCTTGATTTATCATAAACTTAAAGAATGATCTATTCTAGTACTGAAAATATGGGCGTTTAGAGATAGTACTATTAGGATGTGGCCACCTTTGAACCCCCTCCCTGCTTCACGCTGCCTTGAGCCCTGCATGGCTGCTAACCTGCTGGCCTCTGATCCTGGCTCTCCTCAAGGCTGCCATGTTGCCCACTACTGATCTCTACAGAGATGGAAAAGGTCCCTTAGCTTACGGAGAGACTGAAGGGCACAGTGGAAAGTCAAATCCCAATTACGCCACTTACAAGCTGTGTGACTTTGGAAAGTCACTTGCTTATCTGAGCCTCAGTTTCCTCATCTGTAGAATTAGGTCTCCAGCTCTGAATTTATGATCCTATGATTTCAGGAGAAAGTACTGTGTGTAGCTGGTAAGGTAAGTAGAATAAAATGGTGAATGAGAGAAGGGAAAAACAGTTGGAGTGGTTGTCAAGTTGCTGAAAAAAGGAAAGAAGTCTGGCATTGCTGTGAGCTTCTCTGGGAATTCCATTTGGATATTTAAAAATCAGTCAACGAATTGAGTCTGTCTTGATGCGGGCTGCCTTTCCTAGAAGGTTGTAGACACAAAACATAGCAGAGCATGGCAACCGTGACCCATTGGTGGAAGAATAGGGCTCTGAATACTCCCCCAACAGTACAATATCCTCCCCCACCATGGGCACTTTGGTAAGAGGAAGAGATCCTCTCCCTAGAGAAGAGTCCTCCTCCCAACTGCCATCCCCTAGGGCAGGGATCTTCTCTTCCCCCTTCCACCAGCCCAGAGATGCATACTGCATAGACCTTTGTCCCTTGGTTCAGATGAAGATGGGATGGGGCTTGCCGGTCTTTAGGAAGAGAAATTGATTTTCAACTGTGATATCAGGTTGCTAGAAACTGAATTTGAGATGATTAGTCCATGGTTGCACCATGAAGGAACTGGTGGCCATCTCTTCTAAGATAAAAAACATGCCTGTGACCTCCTGGTTAGCAAGAATCTGGGTTGTTTGAGGTCAATGAGCTATCTCATTGAAGATGAATCATAGCAAAATGACCTTGTATTTATGCTAACTAGCTTTCAAAGCAGTTTGCTCTCTTTGATTTTTCATTCAATAAGCAAAACAATTCAGCCTTCAAGCAGAATGCTTTTAGAGTGGTATTATTCAGGACTCCACTGTATTTCTCTCTAGGCCCGGGAGGCTTCTGGACTGGGAATCCATTCCCTTCCTGCTCCACTGTGAACTCAGCTCTTAGGTTCATAGGATCTTAGATTTATTCCTAGAAGGACACTTTGAAGCTACTGAGTTTGACCCTTCATATTACAGATAGAGAAACTGAGGTTAAGTGATTTGCTCAGAGTCACACAGCTTGGAAGTACCTGGGGTGCTATTTGAACTCAAGTCTTCCTAAGTCTAAATCTAGTATTCTGCCACCTACCTTCCTAGTTCAGCCACCTCCAAGGACCTTGTGGGTCCTTGGAGGTGTTGACCGAGAAGGTGATGAGTGAATCTACGGGCTCACCACCTGGAATGACCACTGAGACAAGAGATATCTGTGTTGTTGTTATCAGGTAACAGCACTAGTTAACAGATGATTTAACAGATAACAAATTTGTTTCTTGCTTGGAACAATTCAAAATTCTATATCGTGGGTCATCTGTCTATGCTGAAGGTGAGAGGGAGAATATAGCTGTATTGTAGGAGCAAGGCATATAAAGATTTATTGGTTAGTCTAGAGAAGATTCAGAAAGGACACAAGAGCTGTCTTCAAGTATTTGAAAGGCTATCATGAAGAATTAGGCTTGTTCCATTTGGCCCCAGAGGGCTGACCCAGGAGCAGAGGGCAGAAGTTACTGGGAGATAGATTTAGATTTTGTGTCAAGAAAAAAAGCTTAATGATTGGAGCTGTCCAATAGGAGAACGGGCTGCTTGGGGGGAACTAACCAAGGCCACCTCATTGGAGGTCTTCAGACAGAAGCTGGATGATTACTTGTCCCAGCTATATTACAGAGGACATTTGTGGCTTAGGTCCAGTTGGACTGTAACTTCTTTGGGACTCAGAAGACTCTTAAGTCTTTAATGACTAGCTCATGCTTAAAAAAAAAATGACCGTAACAAATGTACTTAACTCTTTGTCAAATGGCCATTCTCAGCAGCAGTGTATACAGGTGTGGGTTTGGGAGCAGAGGGTGAAAATGGCATCCCCATATATAGTGGCAGCTGAGAGACACTTCAGTGCCATGGAAGTTGCCATTTTGAAGGGACTTCTGGGTTTGTGTGGCGATATCTATTGAGCATTCAACTCTCCGACTGGCCCATTTCTGCCCAAATGCAGCATTACCCATGCCTCAGTATTCAGAGTATGGAGGAAAAGGCAATCAGTCAGTGTGTAAAAGTGGTGCATACGAGAGAAGGTCGGGGAAGATGTAGCTGGACTTCTCAGGTAAGACAAAATGACTGCCTGCACCCCAAAGCCTCTTACTTCATTGGTGGGGAAGGGAGTAGAAGAATCCCTGGCTGGACTGGGAAGTATCTCTCATTGGCCCCTACCCTTTGCCCTCCTGCATTACTCCCTACTCTCTTTCAGTGTGTCACCCCGCCAAGCACCCAGTGACTTCATGCCACTCCCTAGTGACCCAGGCATTGCTCCTGTAGCTTCCTAGCCAGATTCCTCCCCATCAAGACCTACTTCCGCCTGAGCCTCTCTGCTCAAGGTCCTGGTCTCTGGTGGGTGACAGTGGGATGATGAGTCACATAGATTCCTGCTGCGCTGTTGTGCAGTAGTGTTCAGGTGTTATAGCTCCATCCTGCTCTTGCCAGCCTCACTGCTCTTAATACATTCTCTGTGCTTCCCAACATTCTGCATAATAGGGCTGCCTTCCAACACCCCCTCCTTTAAGCTTCGATTGGCCCATGGTATAGGGCAGATTTGAGCAGCCTATCCTAAGAGACAACACCTGTGATTTTAAACAACTATTTCCCCTCTACAGAGTGGGAGGAAGGGAGAGAATAATAATAATCATAAGAATAATGATGATAATGATGACGATGATGATGGTGATAGCTAGCATTGATAAAAATTTTAAATTTGCAAAATGCTTTACAAAAATCATCTTATTTCATCCCCACAACCTTGTTGAGGTGGATGTTATTATTATCCCCATTTTATAGATGAGGGAACTGAGGCTAGGAGAAGTTAAGGAATGTGTCCTGGGTCACACAGCTAATAAGTGCCTGGGTCAGGATTGAAATTCAGGTCTTATATTGATAAGGTATAATTTTCTAACATTTATTGAGAGAATGCATCCCCTCTAATTGTAAATATATATTTTTTTGGAGGCAATTGGGGTTAAGTGACTTGCCCAGAGTCACACGGCCAGTAAATATCTGAGGCCCGATTTCAACTCAGGTCCTGTGCTACCTAGCTGCCCCCAATTACAAGTATTCAAAGGCTGGATGACCCCTTATTTTGGGAGCATTGTAGAGGGAAATCGGGAATCAGGAAAGGCATTGGAATAGATGACCCTTCTGAAGCTCCTTTTAACTCTTGAGACTCTGTGATTCTATGAGTCATGGAGGATTGTTTGCCCCTACCAAAATGGACCCAGACTACTGTACTTAGATTATTCATGTATCAGCTTAATAGTTCCACCAGCTCCTCCTTTGCCACCAACTATCATTTCTCATTACTGTCAATGGGTCTTCCCTCTAGTAGTCTCTCTGCTTTCCCCCATTCTGATCTGTTGTAATGATAGAATATGAGCTCTTTGAGAGAGCTTGGTGAAATTTTGGTTTTGCATCACCAGTGCATCAGATCAATGTTAAATTGAATTATTCAATTGTGGGTCTGGAAAGTGGATAACCATCTTTGTTATAACTGTGTGTAAAATAAGGTCAATAGATGCTGAGGGCCTCTCCTACACAAGTAACATGCCTGGGTTTATGATGGCTGCTTTGGTTTCTCAGAGCCTTTCTTCAACTACTGCCAGGTTCCCAGTGTCCCTCCCTCCTAGCTGAAGTTGTTGGCAGTCTGACCCCCTTGAGTAGATGAATTGTAATGATCTTACCCCAGTCTTTGTCCAATATACCTGTCAGATGATTTGATGTGGCTGAACAGAAGGATATGTCACAACCTGGGGGGAGGGGGGAAGGATATAACAAATCCTCTCTGTTCTTCCCCAAGGCAATCTCCCTTTCTCCATCTGGGGCCAGATCTAATTGGGGGCATCTAGACTTGCCATCCCTTTGAAATCAGAATTCAAGCATTCCCTGGGAATTCTCATTATAATTCAATCTGAGGTCACCCAGCTTCTGATGGCAGATCTCGAAGCAGCTCATTCTACTCTGAGACAGATGTAATTACAGTTCTCCCTTCCACATCGCAACTTTCCCCATTATGGTTTTGATACATTGAGGGTCTGCATAAGAAATTAAATGGGAGTGTTGCAGAAGCCACAGACAACATGCAAAGGCAGATGGCACAGAAAAAGTTTAGAAACTCAGAAATTTGTAAAATATATGTATAGTATCCATAATAATTCAGACTTCTTCTCTGGTACAAAAGGAAGGCTAAAATTTTTACAGGGATTTTCCAGATCACAGAGGTGCCATGCCCTGTCCCTAACACCCAAGATGTAGGAGGAATAGCTGAATTAGGAAGGTTTTTTGGTGATATCAAGCCTGAATTTACCTCTTTGCAACTTTTACCCCTGACTCCTGCCCTCTGAGGCCAAAGAGAATGAGGCTGATCTCTCCTGAGTCTTTTCTAAGGCTAAACATACCCAGTTCCTACAACTGATTCTCGTATAGCACAGATTCAAAGCCCTTTCCCATCGTAGTTGCCTTCTTTTAGACGTACTCCAGCTTACCAATGTCTTGCTTGAGATCTGGTGCCCGCAGTAGACCACAGTACTCCACTGTTGGACTATCAGCCCCTTATTCTTCGAAGTTGCTGAGAATCACAGTAGTTTTCTCCATTACCACATTATATTGTTGACCCTTTTCAGAGTAAGGGGAAATTTTGTTCAGTCATTTTCAGTCATATCTGACTCTCCATGACCCCTTTTGGGGTTTTCTTGACAAAGATTCTGGAGTGGTTTGCCATTTCCTTCTCCAGCTCATTTTACAGATGAGGAAACTGAGGCAAAGAGGGTTAAGTGGCTTGCCCATGGTCACTCAGCTACTAAGTGTCTGAGGTCAGATTTGAACTTGGGTCTTCCTGACTTGAAGCCCAGCACTCTATCCACTGCAGTGCCACCTAGCTGCTCCAAGGGGAACTATGGGTGGAGAATAGTACATATGGTATCAGACTGCATTCATATATTTACTAGTTTCACTGAAATGCTTTCCCCTCTTTCTTTTTTATTCTTTTTCACATGATATTTCTCTCTGGAGAAGGGAGTGGGGAGGAATATATTTCAATCACTCAATTGACAAGCATTTATTAAGCACTTACTATGTGCCAGGCACTGGTAGAGCTACAAAGAGAAAAATAAACAGTTTCTGCCCACAAGAAGCTTACATTCTAATGGGAGAGACAATATCATGATGGTAATGATGATGATGACAATGACAGATAATAGCTAACATTTATATAACGCTTTATGGCTTACAAAGCATTTTACAAATATCTCGTTTTATCCTCACAACAACCCTGAGAAGTAGGTGCTATTATTATTCCCATTTCCCAGATGAGGAAACTGAGGCAGAAAGAGTAAGGTGAGTGATTTGCCCAGGGGTCACACAGATAGTATCCGAAGCTGGATTACGTGTATGCCATTAAGTATGTAGAGCATATATACAAAATGAATTTTTTGAGTGTATTTGAAAATGAAAGTGATGTAAAACCAGAAATTATCAGCATTGTTAAAGGAAAATGTGTACCTGTATAATATAAACTTGGTATCAACATATCCACCATTCAAACAAGCAAAATAAAGACATCAAAGCATACCCCAAACCATAAACTGGAAAGGATTTTAATTTATTCTTAAAGGAGCACCTATGGTAACTTTAACAAAATAATAATAATCACACGTGTTTCCCTTTCCTGAATCTTTGTCTTCCTCCAGACTCCATCCAATTTTGCTGATATATTACTTCACTGGAGTCTAGGCAGTATGTAGATTGGTTTGGGGGAAGGAATGCTCTACTTTCTTCTCTGAAGCATTTCAAATTAATCTGCCCAATTTCTTTGTAGGCATAATGCTGGTCATTTCTTATAATGCAACAAAATTCCAGTATGTTCACATACCCCTGACTTATTCAGTCTTTGGACAGAAGGGCTGTTTCCAGTTTTTTGCTTTTACAAACAAAGCCACTGGGAATATCTGTGCACAGATGGGGCCTTTCTTCTTTCCAATAACATCCTTAGTGTGAGGGGCCTCTCTAGATCCTTGGCAGGTGGTTGGGGAATGGGCTTTGCAGTGCCCAGAGGTTTTGAATGGAAGCAGGCTTGAAATTTTGAGAGGAAACTGCAGCTGGGAAGCCTGTGAGCTGGGGCCAGAGAGGAGAACTGGTGAGAAATTACAGGGAAGGAGAGGAAAATGGAACCAGGAGACTGTCCTTGGCCTGGGTCTCAAGCCTGCCTCTACTTCCCGGAGGCATTTCCTCTCTCTCTCTCTCTCTCTCTCTCTCTCTCTCTCTCTCTCTCTCTCTCTCTCTCTCTCTCTCTCTCTCTCTCTCTCTCTCTCTCTCTCTCTCTCTCTCTCTCTCTCTCTCTCTCTCTCTCTCTCTCTCTCACACACACACACACACACACACAGAGAGAACAAGGTTTTGGCTGTACTTTCTCAGCAGGTCTGTCCAGGCAGCTAAGAGTCAACACTTTTGATCCTGTGGTGCCAACATTGGGAGGGCAGTGACCCCAAAAACCAGTTTGTGGCTGGCAGTCTAACACCCTGCTGAAAATAAATGAGAGTTGAGGAGAGACTGCAGGAGAAACCACTGGGGAGATGAAGGGATGGACAAGAGTTGTGTCAATAGCACTATCCAGCAGAAACCAAAAGGGAGGTGATCTGAATCAGCCATTAACAAGACAATAACCTTTTTAAAGGACCAGAGTGAGAGTGAAACAGATGTGCCCCCTCCTCCTGGGCAGAGAGACTGAGCTTTTAACCAGCAGTTGATTAGCTTTCTCAGGAGATTTGTGGGAGGCAACCATTTGGGGAGAAGGGTGGAGAAGTGGCTGCCAGGAATGCCCCCTCGTTCATTAGCCTTGCCTTTCATTCTAAGTAAATGTCCTTTTGCCTTATTACAATGCCATGTGCTAAAGTCTACCCAGTTGGAGATTTAGAAGCAAATAAGAGCTGGTGAACAGTGGTTCTGAAGAAGAGGATTCTAGGAAACCTAATGAGGTAGCTGGGACACTACATTAGAATATATTATCCTAATAGTGTGGTCAAAGTGTCCAAAAAGATTACACCAGGGGCAGCTAGGTGGCACAGTGGATAGAGCACTGGCCCTGGACTCAGGAGGACTTGGGTTCAAATGCTACCCTAAACACTTGACACTGACTGTGTGAGCTTGGGCAACTGACTTAACCCCCACTGCCTTGCAAAAAAGATTATACCACTAAACAGGTTCATCAAAAATGTAATGGTGTGTGTGGTGTTGTTTTTTTCCCACAATCTGGCCAACATGGAAGTTTATTGTTTTTGTTTTTTCTATCTTTGCCAACCTGATTTCAGAATTGTTTTATTTTTCATTTCTCTGATTATTAGTGAGTTTGGGGATTATTGACACATTGCTTTTCTTCACAAACTTCCTCTTCATGTCCTTTGTTTATATATAAGGAAGAGTCATTACTGACTGGAACATTTCTGTCCATTCCTTATACATTTTGGATGTTGGATTTTTATCAGAAGCAATTACTCTGGAAATTCATTCCTAGTCTGTTTCTTTCCTTTTTATGTTGGGGACATTGATTTGTTGTTGCTGCAAAAAATCCTTCTATTTTTATATTCAAATCCATCTAGTTTGCCTCCTTGATTTTTTCCATTTGTTTAATAGAGAAGAATTTTCTTCCTCTCCACAACTGAGCTTTCTTTCTAATGTTCTTATGGGGTGTTTAAAAATATATTTATATCATTGTATCACTTGGAATTTATTGGGGGGTTTTTGTAGCAGGCTTTATTGTATAATGCCTTTCTTCCCCACTGTTTTGTAATTTTGAATTTAACAAACAATATTGTTTCCATTTCATTCTCATTCTGTTCCACTGATTTATTTTCCCGTTTTTTTTTAAATGCAGTACAAGATATTTTGTTAATTGCCATTTTATAGTATAATCTGTCAACTGTATGAACCTCTCAGGAGTATATTGTACTATAGGGAACTTGCAGTATGTTTATATTTGTTGAGTGACTACCATGTGTTAGGTGTCCTACAAGTGGGAGCACATCAGTGTTTTTTCTCATATTTTTGGGGACTAGAAAGAGCATTGGTCTGTATCTAAGTGAAAAATGAGCTTTCTATAGATGCTGTCTGTGCAGTATGCAAAGCTCCCAGGGTTCTTAGACTGGTGCCCTCTACTGGAGCTCTCAGAAGACAATGACTTTGAGGCTACCACTCACATTTAAGATGCTGATTACAAAGCCCAAAGAGAGAGTGGGATTTTTGCTTCTGTCAGGATTTACAACTTGATCAGAATTTCTGTGTGTTTTCCAGGAAGCTTAGACTAAAGAGTTTGTGGGGAGGGAGAAGAATGAGGACTTAGCCCTAATGCAGTAAATTATAAAGCCATGATCAAAAAAGATCTTGTGCTAAACTTTGGGACTGGATCTCATAAAGCAGCTGGGTGGTACATGGATAGAATGCTTGACCTGGAGTCAAGAAGACCTGAGTTCAAAATTAGCCTCAGATGCTTACTTAGCTGTCTGACCCTGAACAAGTCATTTAATTTTTGTCCCCCTCAGCTTCCTAGTTGGTAAAATGGGGATAATAATAGCACCTGGGGTTGCTGTGAAGGTCAAATGAGATAATATGTAGAGTACTTTTCAAACCTTAAAGGGCATAAATGTGCATTATTGTTATTATTATTATATTTAATAGAGATAAATTGTTTTGTCCTTAGGTTTAGACATAAGCTTCACAAGTATAAGATATGAGAGGTCTAGCTAGGGAACAGATCATCTTAAAGAAACCAGAGAGTTTTAGTGGTCTGCAAATTCTATATGAGTTAATAATAATGATGATTCACATTTATTTAGCACCTATTATGTGTCAGGTACTGTGCTAAGCACATAGTGTGACATAGCCACCAAAAGACTAATTTAATCTAGACATTATGAAGAGAAGCATTCTATATAGTTCTGAGTATGTACAGAGGCAGGCAAATGGGAGGGTGAAGAACTTTGGAGTCCTGCCATATGAGGACTGGTTGAAGAAAATGGGCATGTTTTACCTGGAGAAGGGACAATTTGGGGACTATGTGATGGCTGTGTTCAAGTATGTGAAGGGACCTCTTGTGGAAGAGGGATTAGATTTGTTCTCATTGACCCCAGCAGATAGAATTAGGAGCAATGGGGAGAAAATGACAAACAGCATAAGGGAAACTTCCTAACAACTAGATCTGTCCAGCACTAGAATGGGATGCCCAGGGAGGTATGAGGTTCACTCTCATTAGAAATCTTTAAACAGAAGCTGAATATCAGCTTGTTGATGTAGTGGGAGTGGACTGGCCTATGGGGACAGTCCTTGCAACATACACATATATTCCCTGCCTGGTTCTAGTCCAAGTGGCCACTTTTGGCCTTGATGATTGACACAAGGGTTTGCAATGGCAGATGACCCAGAGTTCTCTAATTGACTACTGAAGTTGGAAAACCTGATAACTCAGGGGATGCTGAACCAGCACTCAATAGATATACAAAAGGAGTGACCCACATTTCAGGTGTTTGCTCTTTCTCAACTACTTTGAGCTACTGCTGCCATTCAGCTCCAACTGCCAATGGGCCTTCCAATGGAACCTCCGGATGGCCCAGATTCATGCGATTGCCTGGACACTTCCATCTCTGAATACTCATTTCCCTAGGATCAGGAAAGAACAAACACAAAGAGACAGAGTGAACCATGTGTGTAAAGCCACATGGGCCAGGTGGAAGACAAGGTAGCTGCCTTTCTCTCACTCAGCTCTCAGAAGCAGCTCAAAGCAGTCCTATCACCTCAAGGGGAAAGAAAAGAGAGAGCAACCAGTCAATCAATAAACATTTATTAAGCACCTACTATATAGGTACTATGCTAGGTACTGGGGGATTAATGTGACCAAGGGGCATATTTCCCTTTTTTATATCCATTCTATTCTAGTTCATCTTCTACTTAGTTATCAGAAACTAATGAAAGAACTCTCAGTCATCTCCCATTGCAAACCCTTGAGTCATAAAGGATGAAAGTAGGTTCAGTCCAAGGTTATTCTATATGGTCATTTGGACTGGAACCACAAAGGGAATATCTATGCATGCTCTGGCCCAGTCCAGCCTCATTACAATAACAATACTGCCGAGAGGCTTGTCCTGGTATAATGGATCCCCCAATTGACATGCTGTGATTTGGAGTACCCAAAGTTTCTTTTTATGCACTTGCCTGTTATTTCTCTGTTGTCTCAGATTTATTATTCTATGGGTGGACAACCATCTGACATTGGAAAGTATAAGGACCGGATTACAGGGGCCTCCACCCCAGGAAATGCCTCCATCACTATCTCCAACATGCAACCTGCAGACAGCGGAGTTTATATCTGCGATGTCAACAACCCACCTGACTTTCAGGGAAATAACCAAGGATTTGTTATGGCCAACGTGTTAGGTACCACAAAGATTTTCTCTGTATTTTTGTTTCAAGGGGTGCAATCTTGGGTTGGAGGGACATTGTGAGTGGGGAGGAGGAGTACGTAGCCAAGGGCTGTAAGCTTGGATGCAAACATATGTTTCTTTTTTCAGCCTGTTTTTCCTACTGTGACACAGGAGACCACTACCAATGCAGCTCCAGGGGACAGTGTAGCCCCCAGGGAGTTAAGTCAACAAGCATTTATTAGGCATCTACTACGTGCCAGGCTCTATGTTAAGTACTGGGGATACAAAGAAAGGCAATACCAATCCCTGCCCTCAAGGAGCAAGATTAATTGAAAGAGACAATAGGCAAACAAATGTTACAAACAAAATATAAAAAAGATAAATTGGACATTGTTTCAGGGAGTCCCTAATGAAACCTGGCTGTGGGGAAGCACCCTGACCTGGGAGATAGGAGACCTTTAACTTGCCATGTGACCCTGGTCCAATCCCTTGTTGATAGAGTCAAAACTGAGCTTAATGAGCCAAGATGGCAGAGAAAAGGCAGGGACTCGCCTGAGCTCTCCCAAATTGCCCTCCAAATACCTTCAAATAATGCCTCAAAACAAATTCTAGAGCAGCAGAACCCACTAAAGGATAAGGTGAAACAAATTTTTAGTCCAAGAAAATTTAAAAGGTTGGCAGGAAAGGTCTTTCGCACCAGGTGAGAGTGGAGCACAGTCCAGTGCAGGTTACTCCGGTGCAGACTTGGCCCCAGCAAACCAGGAGCAGGCCTTGGAAGTGACCGAATCATCATCAGCAGCAATTGCTTCTAGGGCTCTTAGCCAACAGATGGTAAGGGGGTCGAATAGCTGGTCAGAGGGAGATTACAGATGTCCTTTTGGTGGCACTGGGGGCAGGACTCTGTTGCATTATGCATACTCAGATCTAGGTCACAGTCCTGGGTGGCAGTCCCAAGGCTAGGAGAAGCACCAGCACACCAGAGGTTGTGGCCACAGGGGAGCAGGGACACTGGTCACAGTTCCAAGTCAGAAAAGAGTGCTTGTGGTCATGAACAGACTAGAGCACAGGCCAGGAGAGTAGTAAACATCTCTCCTTAGATCATATCACCTTGGAAGAACCAAAAGCTTACAGACCCCCCTGAGCTAGCTAAACAAAAACCTTGAAGCTTAAGAAAGTGTGCCCTCTGGCCCTGAAGTCAGGAGGACCTGAGTTCAAATCCGGCCTCAAACCAAACACTTCACACTTACTAGCTGTGTGACCCTGGGCAAGTCACTTAACCGCAATTGCCTAAAAAGAAAAAAAAGAAAGTGTGCCCTCCACCCTGGAAGCAGAGCTCCACTTTAACATTGAGTTAAAAGTCAAGAAATAGGATGGAAAAATGAGCAAACAACAACAACAAAATCCTGACTATAGAAAGTCACTATGGTGACAAGGAAGATCAAAACACACACTTAGAAGAAGACAACAAAGTAAAAACTGCTACATCCAAAGCCTCAAAGAAAAAATATGAATTGGTCTCAGGCCATGGAAGAGCTCAAAAAAGATTTTAAAAATCAAGTAAGAGAGGTAGAGGAAAAATTGGGAAAAGAAATGAAAGTATGCAAGAAAATCATGACAAAAGAGTCAACAGCTTGGTAAAGGAGACTCAAAAAAATACTGAAGAAAACAACACCTTATAAAACAGACTAGGCCAAATGGTAAAAGAGGTACAAAAAGCCAATGAGGAGAAGAATGCCTTGAAAAGCAGAATTAGCCAAATGGAACAGGATGTCCAAAAGTTCACTGAAGAAAATAATTCCTTAAAAATTAGAATGGGGGGGGCAGCTAAGTGACACAGTGGATAGAGCACCAGACCTGAAGTCAGGAGGACCTGAGTTCAAATCCGGCCTCAGACCAAACACTTGACACTTACTAGCTTTGTGACCCTGGGCAAGTCACTTAACCCCAACTGCCTAAAAATTAGAAAAATTAAAATTAAAAAATTAAAAATTAGAACTGGGCAAATGGAAGCTAACAACTACATGAGACATCAAGAAATAATAAAATAAAATCAAAAGAATAAAAAAATAGAAGTAAATGTGAAATATCACGTTGGAAAAATAACTGACCTAGATAATAGATTCAAGAGAGATAATTTAAAAATTATTAGACTACCTGAAAGCTATGATCAAAAAAAAAAAAGCCTAGATATCATCTTTTAAGAAATTATCAAAGAAAACTGCCCTGGGGCAGCTAGGTGGTGCAGTGGATAGAGCACCAGCCCTGGAGTCGGAAGGACCAGAGTTCAAATCTGCCTCAGACACATAATTCTTACTGTCTGCGTGACTCTGGGCAAGTCACTTAACCCTAATTGCCTTGCCACTCCCCTCTGAGGGGAGACACAACTGAGGGTGCGTTGAGAAAGTATACAGTATCAAAACTTGTGGTGATGAGATTTCAGGCAATCAGCTTATCCTGGGAGGGAAGGTGAAATAAAGAAGAGCGGCTGATGGAAAATGGAGTGGGACAACAGCACAGTGGCACATGGTAGGCACTTAACACGTGCTTGTTGACTGACTGGCCATCTAATTAGGATCCTATTGCAATAGGTGAGAAGAAAGTTGATGAGAGTCCAAGCCAGGATAGAGATGACTTGGCAAATGATTATGTGTGGGGACTGACAGAAGGGAGAAGAAAGAGAGAGGGAATATGCATTTATATTGTGCCTGCTGTGTACCAAGCACTCTACTAAGTGCTTTTGAGGGAGAAAGAAGAGGATGACCCTGACCTTACATACCTAGGTGACTGGAAGAATAATGGTGCCCTCATGCCCTCAACGTGAACAGGCAAGCGTGGAGGAGGAGCAGGTTAAGGGCTTGGAAAACAAGAGTCCTGTTTAGGACATATTGAGGCAGAGATGCCAATGGACCCCAGGTGGAGATGTGCAGCAAGCGATGGGTGCTGTATGACTGGAGGTCAGGAAGGAGGTTAGGGATGGAGTCATCTGCCCAGACATGACCATTGAACCCGTGGGAACTGTTAAGATTGTTGAGAAAGAGTATAGAAAGAGAGGAGCCCAAGAGAATGCCTAAGGAACCTTGATGAAACTTCCACCATCACATTGGCCCACCCAGGAAAGAGTGAGAAAGCCCCCAGATAGAAAGATCCTTGGCCTGACAGTCATGAGATAGAGGTTCTAGTTCCAAGCCATCCTACTACCCAGGTAGGACCCCATGTTCTTCTCCTTAGAATCAGAAGACTTTAGAACAGGCCTGCACAACCTGCAGCCTGCCAAAGAATTTCGGGCAGCCCATGAAAAATGTAGAGGATGTTTTCCTCTACATTTTTTGAGGGCTGCCCGAAATCCTTTGGCGTGCCCACAAGCAGCAGGTTGTGCAGACCTGCTCTAGAACTAGAAGATTAAGAAACTGAGGCCAAGAGAGGTGAAGTGATTTGCTCAAGGTCACACAGGTAGAATTTTTGAACTTATGTCCCCTGACTCTAAGTTCAGTGTTCTTTTCTTTGTAGCTTCCTTCCCTTGGGGTTCCAGGTACCTCCTTGTCTGGGTAAACTAGATCTGTTCCAAGGGAGAGGCTGATGAGGCACTATTTTTTTTCTACCTCACACCACACCATCAGGTAAGAGGAGGGCATGATTTGATACTCTTGCCCTCAAGAGCAAAATTAGGTATTTACAGTGCTGGTGGAACCCATCTCTCAGAAAAAGAGCTCTAGAATGGCATGGACCTGGTCCGGTTCAATCTGAGAGGGCTTATTAGTAATTAATGATATTCCCTGATTTTTGTGGCCTATGCCCCCACCTGCCAAAAATCTCCCATAGCACTTTGCACAGTGCCCAGCACATAATAAATGCTGTTCCCTTCCCTTCCCCATTCTGGGAACAGTAGAACCTGACACTATAGCTCTCATTTAGGCATCCTTAATGCCCTTGCAGGCATTAAGTTGGCAATTGGGAGTCAGGTGGCGCAGTGGATAGAGCACTGGGCCTGGGTCTGGGCCTAGAGTTCCAATCTGACCTCAGACACTGACTAGCTGTGTGACCCTGGGCAAATCATGTCACCCAGTTTGCCTCAGTTTCCTCATCTGTAAAAGGAGCTGGAGAAGGCAATGGCAAACCACTCCAGTATGTCGGCCAAGAAGACCCCAAATGAGGTCACGGAGAGTTGGACAAGACTGAACAACAACAAATAACATCTATAGCAAGTGTGTTACTTGTAAAGAAGACAGAAAGACCTGGGCCAACATGTCTTTGGGCTTGTCATTTCTAGCTATAGTCCAGGCTATAGTCCTGCACAGTTGTTAAGACTTTCTGACTTTTCCTTCTCAGCTAGAAGTCCTTTCTCATTTCACTTCAGCCTCTTTGGGGTGCCTTGCTTCTATTCATCTTTTCCCTGGCTCAGGGCTCAGATCAATCCCTTCCACTGTTTTATTTGGAGGCTGGGAAAAGCTCGCCCTTTGTCTTTTCCACTGGTCTTTCCAATTCCTCTCACTCCCTTTGTGCTCCAACCCACGCACATCCACCATATTAGCCTCAGGTCTTACAAATTACCCTGAGGCTTGGCTTGGCCGCCAGTGAACACTGGAGGGAGACTGCGGAGGAGGAAGGAAGAGTTGGCAGACACTAGCAGTCCTGCTCCAACAAGACAAGGGAAGCCCTGCTGATCAGGGTCTAGGAGAAGTAAATTTGGTTTAATAGAACATGGACTGGCTTTGGAGCAGGAAACTTGGGGTTCAAATCTCACCTCACACTATGAACCATGTGACCACCGCCAAGTGACTTCAACTCTCAGAATTTCATCTGTGACATTGATAGGATCTGTCACATGAGGTTTTAGTGTGGAAAGTGTTTTGCAAATTTTAAAGCCTTATAGCTAGTCTGTGAACAAGTATTTATTAGTTGTTTCTAAGTCACATCCAACTCTTTGTGACTCCATTTAGGGTTTTCTTGGCAAAGACACTGGAGTGGTTTGCCATTTCCTTCTCCAGCTCATTTTACAGATGAGGAAACTGAGGCAAACAGGGTGAAGTGACTTGGCCAGGGTCCCCCCGCTAGTAAGCGTCTGAGGGCAGATTTGAATTCAGGTTTTTCTGACTCTAGGAGTGGTGCTCTATCCACTGCAGCACCACCTAGCTCCCTTACTATGTACCAGGCACTGTGCTAAACTCTGGGAATACGAAGCAAAATGAAAGCCATCTCTACCCTCAAGAAGCTTATATTCTAATGGGGAGGCCAACACATAAAAGGAAATGAGAATAATTTTTGACCTGTCAGCCCTCTCAGGATGAAGCAACATGATGTGACACAGAGATTTCAAACTCAAAGCCCACATCCAGATTCAAATGTTATTGGAAACACTTAACAATATAAAAATAAACAAATAAATAAAAATACTGTGCAACATAGATATGGTTAATTTGTGCTTTTCTAAGTAAATATGCAGCCAGCAGGGATCTGTTTCGATTTAAATTTGACAGCATTGGTGATAGGTAGGGAGCCTAATACAGGGTCACAAAGACCTGGGTTCAAGTCCTGACTCCAACATGAAATAGCTCTTTAAGAGTTTCTTACCTCTCTGTGCCATATGCCCCTTGGCAATTTGGTGCCTATGGACCTCTTCTCAGAAAAGATTTTTAAATGCATAAAATAAACCACATAGGATTGCAAAGGAAAGCAATGATGTTGAAATATAAGAAATTCTTAGACCATGGGCTAAGAACCTCTACTACAAAACCTTGCATAAGAAGTGCTAATTTGCTTTGGTACATAGTATTTCCTCTCTGGGAATTCACTTCACAGTCAGTCATAGGATAAATTCAAGACCCAAAATTTCCCTCTTGAAAGGGGGAGAGAGAGAGGATTTTGTTTTTTAACTGGGGATTCCTAGAGACTTGGGGACTATCTGTAGATGGCACAGTGAATAGAGTGTCAGGCTCGGAATCAAGAAGATTCATATTCTTAGGTTTAAATCCAGCCTCAGATACTTACTAGCTGTGTGACTCTGAGCAAGTCACTTCACCCTGTTTGCCTCAGTTTCCTCATCTGTAAAATGAACTGAACAAGGAAATGGCAAACCACTCCAGTATCTCTGCCAAGAAAACCCCAAATGGGGTCAGGAGAGTCAGAAATGACTGAATAACAACAACAGGGCCTATCTAACAGTGTAACCTTGGCCAAGTGCCTCCTATCTCAGGACCTCATTTATCTCAGGTGTGAGTTGGCCCAGTTACCCTTCTGTGACCTTTGGTGTTTTGGATTTCCCTCCTTCTCTGACATTCTGAGAGTCAGAGAGTGAATCTCTAGTAACAGCATGTCAGGCATCATAGTAGGCCTATAGGAGAGATAGAGCTTTTGAAATGGAGGCTTCTTCTGGCACCCCTCAAATCCCACTGCATGATTGTTGGTAGAGTTGTGAACTGATCCAACCATTCTGGAGAACAATTTGGAACTATGCCCAAAGGGCTATAAAATTGTGCATACTCTTTGATTCAGCAATACCACTACTAAATCTGTACCCTAAAGAGACCATAAAAAAGAGAAAAGGACCCACATGTACAAAAATATTTCTAGCAGCTCTTTCTACAGTGGAAAAGAATTGGAAATTGAGGAGATCAATTGGGGAATGGCTGAACAAATTGTAGTATATGAATGGAATGGAATACTATTGTTCCAAAAGAAATGATGAGCAGGCTGACTTCAGAAAAACCTGGAAAGACTTACATGAACTGATACTGAGTGAAGAGAGCAGAACCAGTAGAACACCTTACACAATAACAGTGACATTGTGCAATGACTAACTTTGCTAGACTTGACTGTTTTCAGCAATGCAAGGATCTAAGACAACTCCAAAAGACTCATGATGGAAAATGCTATCCATATGCAGAGAAAGAAGTAGAGTCTGAATGTATTTTGAAGCATACTATTTTCTCTTTTATTTTGTTTTTGTTTTTTCTTCTTATGGTTTTTCCCTTTTGTTCTGATGTGCTTCTTTTACAACATGACTAATGAGGAAACAGGTTTAATATGATTGTACATGTATAGCTTATAGCAGATTGCATGCCATCTTGGGGAGGGCGGAGTGGAGGGAGGAAGAAAAATTTAGAACTCAAAATCTTATGAAAGTGAATGTTTAAAACTAAAAATTAATTAACTAATTAATTTTAAAAAGAAAAAAAATCCCATTGCACGGGTGCTGATTTTACCTGCCCTAGATCCCTGTGATGGCTAACCCCAGCCTGGACCCTACTTGCCAGCTGAGATAGTGTCTACTAGCATGATTAACTGAATGATTAGCTCAATGCCTAGTACATAGTAAGCACTTAATAGGTGCTTTCTCATTTATTCAATGATGGCCACCAAATACAACTCTGATTTTCTTTGAAAAAATTTGTCCCCCCCAAACATTATATCTCCTTAAGTATATCTGTTTCATTAATGATATATTGTGTAGAAGTTCTTGGTTATAAATCTATGGAGAGCTGGAAAAGAAAGACAGCATCTGACCCTCAAGAGAGAGCTCCATTAGCTGAAGCATCCTACAGTCACTGGGTGGGACCTTACGGAAATTGCCAAGGGAGGTTTTGGAAACATCAATGAAGTGCCCTTTGGGAAATGGGTAAGAGAGGACAATTATCACAAACTGCTACCCTCCTGATAAACTCTCACTCTTTGTTATTGTCTTCCAGTGAAACCTTCAAAGCCTTATTGTAGCATCCGAGGCACCCCAGAAGCAGAGCATGCCATTTCCCTTTCCTGCCACTCGGCTGAAGGGATGCCATCCCCTGTGTACCAGTGGTTTAAACTGGAGGAAGATACCATCAAACCCGTGAAAGAACAATACAGTGAGTATTATCTGAGCCTAGAACTCAATAGGGGCTCGATAGAATTCAATGTGGCCACTCTGCAGTACTGAGTAATACCTCATTGGCTCTCAGTCTATTGTTGTTTGTAGGCCCAAGGAGGATGATGACACATAGGCTAATGTGGCCTGCCTTCTCTCCCCAGACCTCCGCACAATCCCTGGAGGCCCACTTGTTTTTAGTCCAGTTTGGGGGAAGGTTGCTTTGAGGATGGGCCCAATCTATAGTATCACTGAAGGGTATATCTGGACTTGGGACATTCCCAATCTGGGAGGCTGGGGTGGGGGTTATGGGTGCCAGGACAATGCTGTAAGTGTTATTAGAGTGTGGAACTCCAATGAAATAGCTCTAATGTTAATGATAATGCTAACCCTAACCATGGCCAAAGCCATAACTCCAATGCTATCCCAAATATCTACCCCACTCTGGGGTTGCTTTACCTTTTAACTACAACACTACTTCTAACAATCACCTGAGCTCTAGTACTAAACTGAATATGAGCCCAAACTAGCCCTACTTATAAGCCTGACTCATTGTAATTCATGTCCTAGACTTAACCATAGCTTAGCTCTCACCAGAGTCCTAAACTCTGAAGAGTTAACCACAAAGCCTAACTCTATAGCAAATGCCCCAGTATAAATTTTAACTCCTAGCTATTTTTTAAAATCAATTTATTTATTTTTAGTTTTCAACATTCACTTCCCATAAGCTAACCCCTAGCTATTAATCTAATGCTAATGAAATCATCTCAGAATGAATTTTAAGCTCAGCCTTGTGCTTACTCTAGACCATAGGTTCCCAAAGTGGGTGATACAGCCTCCTGGGAGGCACTGGAATGATGGGGGGGGAGGGGCAGTAGTAGCCTTGGGTGCAAAGGGGCATTGAAAAATAAAGGGGTGGTAGAAGCATAAGAAGAGAAGAAAAATTTGAAAAATCATTCATACATGTTTCATATGTTGTATAACAGAGTTAAAGTCATAGTGATTACATTATTTTCCAAATAAATACACAAAATGCAAGTGGTCAAGTCTGCCGGCAGGTCTTAACAAGCAAGTATTGGCAGGAGAGCTTGTCACATTGTCAGGAAGTCCAGCATGCATCAGCAGGAATATGTGCGTGTAATGACTTGTTTATAATATAATGTTATGTGGTTACATGATGCAATATTGTGTGATTAAAATTTCAATGCAGGAAAAAACCACACTCTTATAATAAGTTATTAAATTTAAAACACGTCATTTTATATATATATATATATTTTTTTAAATGACACAAATTTAAAAAAAAAAAACATTAAAGGGTTAAAGAAGGTAGATTTCCAGGGGAGCACTGAGTAATTTTTTTAAAAGGGGCAATAGGCCAAATAAGTTTGGGAACCTCTGCTCTAGACCTTCCCCTCTTTCGGGCTGGGCTTAAACTGGACAAGTTCTCCAGGGAGCCCATGTGTTCATAGATAGGGAGGGAGAAGCAGGTGATCTCCTTCTTCTGACCATTTGGGGGCCAAAGAAGCTTTTCCTGTCTGGGTCCTATTTTGACCCAGTCTAGTTGAGGAGACATGATATCCAAAGAGATTGCTCTAATTACAAGGTAGAATGGAAAAGTACCATAAAAGAGATACTAACAAAAGGTTCCAAGGGGAGTTTAAAGGTGGGGGGGGGGATAGGGGAAATACCCCTTTCAACATTGAAGCTGGGACTTGAGATCCCTCAACCTTTGGCGATAAGGGACAGTGAGCATATTAATGATACCTCAGCCTTCTAAAGCCATGAGGGTTTGGGCAGCAGGCCTCTTACCATCTAGGCATCCAGACTTGCCAAGGACCAACCCCTGCAAATGTCCATACCCTCTCCCCCCAGCCCCCACTCCCCACCACTCTGTAGTTCTGGAACCATGAACCATGATCAAATCAACTCTGCCATTGTTCCTGGATGGAGTATGTCAATCTATTTTCCAGTGCTCGCATTCACTATCCTAGCCCACCGCTGTCCTATATGTGTTGTCTCCCTCTTTTGATTGTGAGTTCCTTGAGGGCAGGGACTGTTTTTGTTTTTGAATTTCTATTCCCAGTGCTTAGCACCAATATATCCTTCCCCTCTCCCCCAATTGATATTCCTAAAGGGTAGGTCTAACCATGTTACTACTCTGCTCAAGAAGTCTCAATGGCTCCCTATTACCTCTGGGATAAAATATAACCCCCCTGATTGTCTTTTACAGCCCTTCACAGTCTGGCTCCAACCTATCTTTACATGTTTATTTTTCTTTATATACTCAATGTTATAGCCAAGCTGGTCTATTTCTTATTTCCTGTACATAGCATTTCATTTCTTACCTCCTCACCTGCACCTCTTGGAACTCTTGTGCCATTTCCTACATGAGACCTTTTCAGATGCCCCTAGCTGTTAATGCTCTCTCCTTCCCCCAGTTACTTTGTATTTACTTTATACATATAGGGTGTCCCAAAAGTCTTAGTGCAGTTTTAAGCTTTAATAAACTTAATTTCCCCACCATTTGGTGGAACTGACCGAGTTTTAAGCTTCACTAAGAGTTTTGGGACCCCCTGTGTATTTTGTATGGATTTTCCTGAGTATGTGTTTTTTCCTCCCAGGAGAAGGTAAGCTCTTGAGGGCAGGAACAGTTTTGTTCAGTCCTTGTATCTCCAGCACCTGGCACACAGTAGGCACTTAATAAATGCTTGTTGAGTTGAGTTTCAGTGGCCTAGAAGAAATGGCATTGGGGCAAGGGCTTTAAGGATGAGCAGGGATTGGACGTGGGGTGGTAGGGAGAGCCATGCACAACTCACCATACATTCATAAGCAAGTCTAGGCATCTCCAGCCACATCCAATTGAGTATAAACTCCTTGAGGGTAGAGACTATTTCTTGTCTTTGCTTGGCATTCAGTAGGCACATAATAAAAGTCTGTGGAATTGAATCATATTGAAGCATTGCTATTTGCTCATATATGTCGATTTGTTATTTCAAAAGTACCTTTCTGGGGCAGCTAGGTGGCGCAGTGGATAGAGTGCCGGGCCTGAAGTCAGGAGAACCTGAGTTCAAATCCGGCCTCAGACCAAGCACTTGACACTTACTAGCTGTGTGACCCTGGGCAAGTCACTTAACCCCAATTGCCTAAAAATTAAAAAAAAATTATAACAAAAGTACTTTTCCTGTTTTTGGCAGATCCATCAAGTGGGCTTTTGGTTATCAGCAATCTGACCACCTTTGAGAAAGGCCACTACCGGTGTATTGCTAGCAACAACCTTGGGAACAGCTCCTGTGAGATTGATCTCATCACAGGACGTGAGTTGACAGTATTAATGTGCTGTGTCCTGCTTGTGACCTTTGGTGTGTACCAAGCCCAGGGTCATTTCAACCAAATGGATTCTTATGGAACCATAAATGAATGCCTGGTTCCTCTCTGGGTTCTCTTGCTTTATTTCCCTCCTTTATTCTTGTTCCAGGATTCAGACCTTTGATTTCATTCATTAGTGGGAGCTCCTGAGGTAGAGACCTGAGTGGACACCCCTCCACAAACCTGCAATTCAACTACAATTTATGGTCTTTGAGAGTGGCTTGGGGTGCTGAGAGTTCAGTGGCTGGCCCAGGGTTGGCATCCAGAATGAACCAGAGGCTGGTCTTCCCAACTACTCTCAAGCCTGCCCTCAACTCACTGGGCCTTGCTGCCTCTCCACTCATTGTTAGGCCTAGGTACATAAAATCAGAGAGAGTCCCCTGCATAGTCTCTGACTGGGTTTCCCTTCTGGTTCCTCTCAGCATATCCAAAGGAAATGGTAACTACCTGAGTGAAGCCACCCAGCTTTCTCCAAATACTGCTTTCTCAAACTGGAGAAAGCTGACTTTAGCTTCACACCTCCACGAATCCTAATGCTAGGCTGGAAAAGAAGGACCTTTACTTTGGTTAATTTAATTAGAAAAAAAAAAGAAAGAAGAAAACCAAATTACTAGTATTAAGAATGAAAAGGGTGAAGCTACCACCAAGGAAAAAAACCAATAAAATAGATAAACCTTTGGTTAATTTAATTTAAAAAAAGAAAGAAGAAGAAAAGAAGGGCCTTTAAAGGCCATCTCTCTGGCCCAACCTCTTCATTATACAGAGGA
This sequence comes from Phascolarctos cinereus, assembly GCF_003287225.1. Lineage (NCBI taxonomy): Eukaryota > Metazoa > Chordata > Mammalia > Diprotodontia > Phascolarctidae > Phascolarctos > Phascolarctos cinereus. The sequence goes on along the minus strand of NW_027556291.1, from coordinate 63,205,383 downwards.
GGAAACCGAGTCAGCCTAGGAAGGGTTAGAGGCAGCATGGTATGGTGAAAAGGCAATTGGATTTGGAGTGAGAGGACCTGGATTCAAATCCTGTCTCTGTCACCTAATGCCTGTGTGACCTTGTGCCAGTCACTTCCTCCTCTGGGTCTCAGTTTCCTCTTCTGTAAAATGAAGGCATTGGACTGGCTGACCTCTGAGGTCCCTTCTAGTTCTAGAGCTAGGATCCCATGATCTATCTTTTCCCCATTATCCCCACATATAGAACCATTGCAGGAACAGTGAGAAAAGCAGGAGAGGGATCCTTGCCCTGGATGAGCTCAGAGTATGCCCTAAGCATACTAACGCTCCTAAGCTCCATACCTAAGCTCCAGAGGAAAATGAAGAAGATGGTGTATATAGAACAGGACACACAAGTGCTAGAGGAACCGGGTTCATCATGCATGGCCCCAGGACAGAGCAGCAAAAGAGGGAGATTCTCTTTCCTGTCTGGAATGCAGGGATCCCTACAGTTCAGGAGCGCTGATGGTCCCTCTCTAGCTTGAAGGTCCATGATGTGAGCCACACTATTGACAAGACTTTTTTCCCTCCTAGATTCGGAAGCAGGTGTCATTGTTGGGGCACTGATCGGAGCCCTCCTGGCTGCCATCATCATCTGCTTGATTGTTTGGTTTTTCATGACAAAGGCCAAGGCCAAGTCCAAGAAAAGAAAAGTCATAACAAAGGAGATGCAGTGAGAATTTTTTCCGTTGTTACCTGAATGCGATAGTTACTTCTTGTCTTGAAAAATATTTTGATCTTCTTTTTGTTACATCATTATTTCCCAATAACTTGCCCCACCAGCCTCATTCTGCTAAGTAGGATCTTCTGACACGTTGATAATGTCAGATGACACATGCCTGATTTCACATCGCTTTACCTTAGGGTGGGAGATGCTTTCCATCATCAGAAGTCAAGATTGCATTGAATTGCTCTGAGTTCTGTGGATTGGCTTTATGTTTTGTGGTCATTGTAGATATTGTTTTCTTGGCTCTGTTTACTTCCCTCTGCATCAATTCATATAAATTTCTCTGAATTCTTCCCATTTATCATTTCTTACAACACATTCCATTATATTCATATACTGCAATTTGTCCAGCAAACCCATGATTAATGAGAACCTACATTCCCCCCATTTTTGTCTCGCCACAAAAATTGGCAATGAATATTTTGTCATTAAATGCAGCATTTCCTTCTATCTTCTTTGGTCTCTTGAGGGGTATGTCTCTGATAGTAACATCAACTGGTCAAAGGATATAAACGGTTTGGTTATTTTTCTTGCATAATTCCAAACTGTTTTCTGGAATGATTGAACCAGCTCACAGCTCTCCCAACAGTGTATATGTGTCAGGCACTGTGCTAAGTGCTAAGCTCTTAGTGTGCCTGTCTTCCCATAGCCCTTCCAATATTGACTGGTCTGTCTTTATCATACTTGCTAACTTGATAGGTGTGAGGTGAAACCTCAGAATTGTTTTAATTTTAATTTTTCATTATTTGTTATTTAGGACAATTTTCCATGTGTTGATATTTTGTATTTCTTCTTTCGAAAACTATTTATATCCATTTACCATTTATTTATTTGGGAATAACTCTTGGTCTTATTTTTTGTGTTAGTTCCCTAAATATCTGGAATATCAGATATTAGAAATATTTGAGGCAATGATTTTTCTCCAATCTATAGTTTCTCTTCTGATTCTAGTAGCATTGATTTTATTTATTGAAAAGCTTTTTAATTTTATGTAATTACATATCTATTTTGTCTGTTATGCCCATCTCTATCTCTTGTTGCATTAAGAATTCTCTCCTTAGCCATTGTTAGGAAAAGTTCCTCCTTCTATTTTCCTCTCATTTTCTTTTAATAATGTGACCTTTTATGTTAAGGTTGCTTATTCAGTTGGAGTTTATTTTGGTATTTTGTGTAAGATGATGGTCCAAACTGAATTTCTGCCAAACTGCTTTCCAGTTCAATTTGATTCGATTCAATAAACATTTATTAATGTTTACTATGTGCCAGGCACTGTTCTGAGCACTACAAGTTCCCAGAACTTCTGGTCAAAGAAAAAGTCCTTCCCCAAGTAGTTGATGTTAGTGAGTTTATCTAACACTAGGTTACTATGTTTGATTGTTTCTGAGGTTTGCTTATCTAGCCTTTTCTGCTAGTCTCCCTCTTTATTTTTTTAACCTGTACCAAATAGTTTTGATGATTACTGCTTTACAATATAATTGGAAATCTAGTAAATTCAATCAATCACAAGCTTTATTAAGCATTTACTATGTCAGGCACTGAGTTAGGGGATTCAAAGAAAAAGTGAAAACAGTCCCTGCCCTGAAGGAGCTTTTATTTTAATGAAGGACATAACATGTATAAATCAGAACATATAACATAAATACAAAGTAGAGGGGAGGTAGCTTTGGAGAAGTTGATGAGAGCAAGAAAGACCGGCATTTGAGTTGAATCTTTTTTTTTTTTTAGCCAAAAACATGGTTTATTGAAGATTCGCCATATTAGCCAGACTCTTAAGGAATCTGAGCATCTGTGGGCTATTGGCTAGATTGTGAAAATCTGAGCAATGGCTAGATTTTAGGAATCTGAGCAGTGGCTAGATTATAAGAATCCCAGCCATTTGAGTTGAATCTTAAAGGAAGCCAGGGATTCTAGGAGTCCAGAGGTTGGAAGGGGGAGAATTCCAGGCCTGAGGCTCAACCAGCAAAAGGGCCCAAAGACAGGAGGTCTTTCAATGTGAGGAATAGCAAGTGATACTTTCTGCCCTTATTTCCTTTGAGATTCTTGATCTTTTGAAAGATATTTCTTAACCACACATCAAATGCATTGTTCTGTAATGTGGCCATTTTTAGCATAAGACACAAGGGATAGTTTTTGCTAATATCATGTCATACCCTAGACCAGTGGTGACATTCTATAAGATTGGCAGGTGGTGAAGTAGAAAGAGTCTTATAGTAAGAACCAGCAGACCTAGTTTCGAATCTCAGCTCTGCTATGCCCTAGGTCAAATACGTAACGGCATTCTCTACCCATGTCTGGGAGTTCTCAGACTGGGAGGGGGCCTCAGAAGTTACTGAGTCTAATTCATATTGGACAGATATCATGGGTACCTTGTGTTGTCTAGTACAGTAGAAAGAGCCCTGGCTTTAGGACCTGGGCTCAAACTTTGCCTCTGATGTTTACTACCTGTGTGACTTTTGGAGAGTCACTTCTTTCATAGGCCTCAGTTTCCTCCTCTGTAAAATGAGGGAGTTAGACTAGCTGGCTTCTTTCAGCTCTAGAGCTAGGATCCTAGCTAATTGTTTTTTTGATTTGAATTGGAGATTACCCTTGGGTTCTTCCTCCCCCAGCCTTTTCTTCTCAAATATCCCTAGCACCTAGCACAGTGCCTGATACATAACTGACACTTAGTAAATATTTATGACGGTTTCCTCTCATCTTTGGATGTCTTTCTCACTTGGCTTACTTCAACTGTGGGGCTTGACTTGCTCAGCATAGAAGATGTGCCTCAGTTTCCCCATGCCTCAGCCCTCCAGTCTCTGTCTCATTAACGCACTCTTTTCTGTGCCCTCTTTTTTCCCACAGGCCTGTGACGAAGCCACTTCAAAGTTCAGAGTACGAGTCAGTGCCAGCCCAGGAAACTGCCCCCCGAGAAGTGCCTCCATCATCCACAGAGCCTGAATTATTGGCCTCCAACCATGAGGAGGCTGAAGGAGAGGAGAAATAGGCTGTGACTAAAGACACAGCTGCACCACAGCCAACCCACCGGTAGTGTTTGGAGCTGAGTTGCCATGGAAACCCCCCATAACAAAGCCTGTGTGTGATTATAGCCTAGACATCCACATATTTCCTACTCTGAATCCCAGGCAAGAGGCTCAATTTAGCTACCCAAGAAATACAAGGGCTCCTGCACAATATGTTGGCAGTGTGTTATTTTCTAAAATGTGTAAAGCCAATTTGGTGGATGGAGAGATCCTTGGACTGGAGAGTCCAGAGATTCAGTTTCTAGTCCTGGTTCTGCCATTATCTCCACGTGTGACTATGAGCAAGTCCCTTCTATTCTTTAATCCTCAGTTTCCCCATCTGTTAACATGGGAGGGGAGGGGTTGGACTAGATGATTTCTAAGGGCCCTGCTAACTCTACCATGCTGCAATGTCAACAATAAATGATTGGCTGGTGATTTCTAGCTTAAAAGAAAATATTTGGTAGCATTTGTGACTTGGATTGAATAATCTCATTTCTCTCTTATATTCCATATGCAGGTAGGATGAGATAGCATGGGTAAGGCTTAATTCTGCTACCATGCTCTTGATGCTATTGACCACCAAGAAGAGTTCATAGCTTTATCATCAACAGCCAATCAGAATTAGTATTTCTTCTAAGGCTAACTAACTTCGGACAGATCTCTTAGAGAACTAAGGAAGAAGCATGAAGGTTCCACACTGGCCTCTCTACTATCTAAACCAGGGGTGGGGAACCTGTGGCCTCGAGGCCATGTATGGCCCTCTAGGTCCTCAAGTGCGGCCCTTTGACCGAAACAGATTGTTCTGTGAAGTTTGGATTCAGTCAAAGGGCCACACTTGAAGACCTAGAGGGCCACATGTGGCCTCGAGGCCCCAGGTTCCCCACCCCTGGTGGGGTAAACCCTCTAAACTGATCTGGATGGTGTCTCAAAGTGAACAGAATGTTCTGATTCATCAGGAAGTCAGAAAAACCTGGGTTCAATACTGACACATCTCAGCACAGACTGGCCTTAGCCAGTCTACTCACTTCTGGGTGTCCCAGGCAACTCTCAAATACTGTCAGCTACAAAATAAATGCACATCTGCTTTGGTGGAGGGAGTTTCTTCACTGGGAATTCTCTAGACCAGGTGTTGGCAAACTACCGCCTGCGGGGCAAATATAATTTGTATTGAAAAATGTAAAAACCATTCTTAGCTTGCTGGTCATACAAAAACAGGTAGCTGGATGAATTTGGTCTGTGGGCTACATAGTTTGTTGGCCCCTGCTCTACACCAATGAGATCACAAATCTGGTTCCCTCACATGCAAAAAAAAAAAGAAAAAGAAAAGAAAAGAAAGGAAGGAAGAAAGAAGAGAGGAGGAAAAGAGGAAAGAAAGGAGAAGAGAAAATGAGATGAGAGAGACAGAGAGAAAGGAAGGAAAGAAAGAAGGAAGAAAAAGAAAGAAGAGAGAAGAGAAAATGAGAGGGGAGGAGAGAGGAGAGAGAGGAAGAAAGAAAGAAAGAAAGAAAGAAAGAAAGAAAGAAAGAAAGAAAGAAAGAAAGGAAGGAAGGAAGGAAGGAAGGAAGGAAGGAAGGAAGGAAGGAAGGAAGAAGGAAGAAAGGAAGGGAGGAAGAAGGAAAGAAAGAAGAGGAGAGGAGGAAAGAGAGAAGAAAGAAAGAAAGAAAAAGAAAGGAGAAGAGAAAATGAGAGGAGAGAGAGAAAGGAAGGAAAGAAGGAAGAAAAGAAATAAAGAAAGAAGAAGAGAAATGAGAGGGAGAAGAGGAGAGAGAAAAAAGAAAGAAGGAAGAAAGAAAGAAAGAAAGAAAGAAAGAAGAGGAGAGGAGGAAGGAGAAGAAGAAAGAAAGAAAGGAGAAGAGAAAATGAGAGGAGAGAGAGAGAAAGGAAGGAAAGAAGGAAGAAAAAGAAAGAGAAGAGAAAATGAGAGGGGAGGAGAGAGGAGAGAAAGAAAGAAGAAAGAAAGAAAGAAAGAAAGAAAGAAAAAGAAAGAAAGAAAGAAAGAAAGAAGAAAGAAGAGGAGAGGAGGAAGGAGAAGAAGAAAGAAAGAAAGGAGAAGAGAAAATGAGAGGAGAGAGAGAGAAAGGAAGGAAAGAAGGAAGAAAAAGAAATAAAGAGAGAAGAGAAAATGAGAGGGGAGAAGAGGAGAGAGAAAAAAGAAAGAAGGAAGGAAGAAAGAAAGAAAGAAAGAAAGAAAGAAAAAGAAAAGAAAGAAAGAAAGGAGAGGAGGAAGGAGAAGAAGAAAGAAAGGAGAAGAGAAAATGAGAGGAGAGAGAGAAAGGAAGGAAGGAAAAAGAAAGAAAAAGAAATAGACAAGAGAAAATGGGAGGAGACAAGAGGAGAGAGAGACAGAGGACAAAAGAAAGGAAGGAAAGAAAGACAGACAGACAGACAGACAGACAGAAAGAAAGAAAGAAAGAAAGAAAGAAAGAAAGAAAGAAAGAAAGAAAGAAAGAAGGAAGGAAAGAAAGAAAGAAAGAAGAAAAGAAAACTCAAAGCATGTTTTAGGAGCAATTGCTATTGAAAGGAATCCTATGCTGAACTCACATTTTGTAAAGCAAATAATGAACCTCTAGTATACAGTGACTTTCACCATTGTGGTTTCGATATATCGCAGGTTGGCATAAGAAATTAAATGGGAATTTTGGGGGGAGTTTTGAGGAAGCTGCAGACGACACAGAGCCTATGACCAAATACTTAACCCAATTTTTACATCAAGGTACTGTAAACACCCCATAAAGAAAAAGAAAAAATTCAGACTTCTTCTCTGGTATAAAGGGAGGGCCAAAAAAATTACCCAGATTTTCCAGATTGTTGGGGGTGCCGCTCCTGTACCCTCCACGATGTGGAAGGGATAACTGTTGTACTTATAGAAATCAAGACTTTTAATTGTAGCATTTGCTTAAAATGAGGTCCACCTGTTTATATGTAAGCACCATTTGTGAAGCTTATGAAATGTACTGGTTCCCTGTTTAAAGCTTTGAGAGAGATGAGTATAGTGCAGGGGAAAAGACTGCTGAACTTGGATCCATGCACCAAAGTTAGACTCTTCCACTCCTCTGAGTTCTTTCCCTGCTATGATCATCTCGCCCCATGTCAGATGGCTGGGGAGTGAGGGATCCTGCTTTTTCCCAGGCTGGGCTCCATCCTTTGGACCTGACTTTTCTACCATCCAGCCTCTCAAAGGTGAGTTATTAGCCAGCATGGTGGCACACACCTGTAATCCTAGCTACCTGGGAAGGCTGAGGCTGGTAGATCTCTTGAGAGTGGGAGTCCTGAGTTACAGGAGACTATGCTTTGGGTGTCCCCACAAAGTTTGGTGTTAATAAAGCATGCCTCTGATAGTCGGTCGGGGTGGGGGGGAACCACCAGGGTGCAAAGTGGCCCATGTTGGAAACAGAGCTAATCATTAGTGGGGTCAAGCCCATGCATGGCCTCTTGTTCCAGCCTGGCCAAGATCAGAGAAACTTAGTCTTTAAAAGAAAAAAAAAAAAGAAAAAAAAGGTGAACTGTGCTATATTACACTTTTGCTTAGATTTTTCTTGTTTCTAAAAAAAGGCTCTGATGAGCTAATTTGTACCAACCGGATAATCAGTTTAAAAACCTCCTAGGAGTGTTTTGCATTTTACCAGAGGGTTTTTAAAGAATGATCATGTCATAAAGGAATGAGTTTCCAATGGGGGAATTTCCAGTATTGAAGTGGTCAGGAGGAGGGAGAGGGAACGGCTTAGGTCCCCTCAAGTCACAACATAAAAATGAGCATCTATGCATAAAGGCTGGCTTTGAGCAGCATGGTTTTCCCTCGATTTCTTTCTGTATTGTCTGTAACCCTGGATTAGTAATTTATTAATATTATTCTTATTATTGATATTCATAACAGTGACCTGAAAGGCCTGTCAGATCCTTAAATCAGTAAAGAAGGGCTCAGCAGTAGTCACAAGCAACCACAGAGTCCTTACTCCAGCACATAGTAGTAAGGTGCTTAATAGATGTTTATTGACTGACTGAGGCAGGAAAGTAGATTGCAGACCATTTAAAAATTCATCAACAATTGAACAAGAGGTGGGAGTTGGGGAGAGAGAATGCTGGGAGAGAGCAGAAAAGGGTCTTTTGCCTTAACAAAAGTAATCTTTTCTAATCTGGAAATTAACTACTCCCCAAGTATTCAGGGTATTTGAAGTTTGGCTGTAAATTATTTCAGCTAATTGTCTGGGTTTAAGCAAATCCTCAGAATCCTTCCTCTTCTACCCAGTGTCCACGTAGGATAGGAACTGGTCTTTGTTAGGGCCATAGGAAGCAGGCTGTTCAGGCTTAATCCCTCGTTTGGCCACAATACCTTTCTTTATTAAACACAAAGACCTACCTAGGATCTTTGGAATTGAAAGTATTTGTGCATGGCAAGTCCATATTCTCTTGTTTGCATTTTTTCTTTTATTTCCTTGTTTGCATTCTCCACCCCCACCCCCACCCTCCCACCCTCCTTTTTGATTAGACCTTGGAATGCAATAAACTCTTGTACATGGAGGACAATAGGTAGATTAGGCCCCTGGCTGTTTCAAAAATTGCATGAGACAAACCTGAATTCATGTTGCTCTGTCTAGCGTCTCTAAATTAGAATGCTCAGCAAATGGGCCCAGGCCATCACTATCTTTCACCAATTGTTGAAGAGCAAACATCGAATACAGGGATCTTTTATGTTCTTTGGAACACTCATTTTAGGACAATTTGGGAACTCTTCCTGCCCCGGGGGGATTGTTCCTGGATAGGTAGGGCAGCTTCCATGGCAATCCCTGTGGGGCCCACTCCATCCTGGAGCTGGCTGTTTGTTTTATTCAACCGAATGACTGCCCTTCGAAGTATCGGGCCAAGCTGAGGCCACTTTGGGGGAGCTCTCCTCTCAAGCGTATACCATCAGAAAGTGAAGAAGTACCAAAAAACTCAAAGAAAAAGAAACCCAACTATGGTCTCATCCAATGCAGAGGTGGAAGCCAGGAACGGGATGCCACTGTCTGCGAGTGAACTCTGTGCCCCCTTTCCAGAAGGCTTTCTTCATATCCATCTTCAGGCAGACAAATAAATATGCAGGTCAAAGAGGGGAGCTCCACCTAATAAGCTCGACCCCCAGTCTGTGGACTCAGGATGTCTACTTCTCTCCTACAGCTCTGGCAACAAACGCTAACAAAATCAGAAGAGATGAAGGGGAGGGTCCAAGAAAACAAACTAAACCAGAGAAAGCCCTTTCATGGGGGTAGTGCCAGATAGCCAGAGTGTACCTCCTCGGTTTGGCCCACTTATCATTTTGACTAGTGGCCGAAATCAAATGTTAGAATTAGTTTGGTATTTAAAGGCCAGTGTGTTAGGGTGGAAAGAGCTCCAGAAGAGAAGCTAAGAGACATGGGTTCTAATTCTAGCTCTGTCACTTACTAGCTTTGTGATCTTGGGCAAGTCCTTTCCTCCTTTGAGGCCTCAGTTTTCCCATGTCAAGTGAGAGAATTGAATTAGATCAGGGGTGCTTTACCTGAGGTCCATGAACTTTTAAAAAAAATATTTTCTTAATTGTATTTCAATATGATTAATTTCCTTTGTAATCCTATGTATTTTATTTTATGCATTTAAAAAAACTATTCCAAAAAGGAGTCCATAGCTTCATCAGCCTGCCACAGGAGGCTGGTAACTCCCCCAAAGGGTTAAAAATCCCGGGCTTAGATGATTTCTAAGGTTCCTTCTAGACCTTATAGGACAATTGGATTTTTTTTCTCTCCCTTTTACTCATTTTTTTAATATGAAATGGGTGAGTCTAATAGGATGCCTTCTATTACTTAATTTTTTTAAGACTGGGTTTCTCTATCTTGCCCACATTGGAAGTTCAGAGGCTGACCATCCCATTACTGAGCAGCATGGGAGCTTTGACCTGCTCTGGTCTCTGATTCTGGACAGTTTGCCTTCTCCCTCTTTAGGCAATTCCGTGATCTCCTTCCTCTGCCTCCCCCAGCTCCCAGAGGTTCACCATATTGATACTGCTCTTAGTGAGGACATTGCTACTGTAGCTCAGAATTCCCAAACTCAAGAGATCTGTCAGCCTCAGCCTCCCTGGAAGCAGTCATTCTAGGCATGCACTACCATGCTCACTGCCTGGAGTTGGTCTTTTAAAGAAGTCTGATCTTGGCAAAATTTCAGTGTGAGTGGAGTTTGCCTTTTGTATCCATCTCATTACAAGGGCCATGTTTTCCACACCCTGAATCAGTAATAATAATGATGATGATGATGATAATGATGATGAGAGAGTCTAGACCTGTGATTTCATTGGTATAGGGAACTCCCAGATAAAGGGATTCCCTCTTCAAGTGCAGGTGCAACTTGAGAGTCTTAATTAAGGAGAACCAGCCCCTGTCCTTCAAAACCTCATGGTCCAAGTGGGGAAATAACTAACATGTATCAAACAGCCACGTTCTCTAATAAAAGTAGAATGCCAGATTGGGACACTCAGATCAGGAAATTGAGAGGATGAGTGACTTGCTCAGGGTCACACAGCCAGGATGTGTCAGAGGTGGGACTTCCTGGCTCTACCTACTACACCAGGATGCTAATAATTAACAATAATAATAATAACTTTAAAGTTTACAAAGTACTTTACAGATATTATCTTATTTGATCAAGACTCATGATTGACTAAGTGACTTTAAAAGTAACATCTTTAAGTGACATCTGACTTCAAATTTTTTTTGCAATATTTATTTTTAGTATTTTGTGGGTGTTGCTCTTTTTTCCCTTTTTTTGTTTTTATTTTTCAAGTAACAAATATTTTAAATTAATCTGGCCCTCTCTCGAACCTCCCACCCCACCCCCCATATACACATTGACTACATTAAAAAAAAAAGAAATAAACTCCCCAAACAAATCTTTCAATACATATCTTACTAGTTTTGTTTTGTTTTGTTTTAGGCAATTGGGGTTAAGTGACTTGCCCAGGGTCACACAGCTAGTAAGTGTCAAGTGTTTGGTCTGAGGCTGGATTTGAACTCAGGTCCTCCTGACTTCAGAGCCAGTGCTCTATCCACTGTACCACTTAGTTGCCCCCATATCTTACTAGTTTGGCAAAACAAATTCCCATATTAGCCATATCTAAGAGAGAAATTTTGCAAAGCCTCACCAAAAGGCCATCCCCTCCCCCAAGCAGGTTCCCACCCCTACACTAAACCTTTACTCCTGTCCCTTCTCCCATCAAAATTTTCCAGTCCTGTCCCCAGTTCCTCAGCTATCTGTCTCTGGGAAAGGGGATGGTAAGCTAATTCACACTGAAATGTGAATAACTAATTATTGGGTAAGATTCTACCTGTTCCCCAGGACGTGTCTGGAGGACTGGAGTGTCCTACAGAGGCAATGGCCTAACCCCAAATGACTCTAATGGTGCAATTCCAGGTACTGAAGATACCCAGTGCCCTTCTAACCCTATTCATATGCAATAAACTATGTGCGAAGCCAACCCTGTCCTATCTCTCTCTCGTTCCTTGGAATATGTATTGTACTTGGTCTGACAAACTGGACTCAAATGAGTGTCCCAATCTGCCATTTTACTTTTATTAGAGAACGTGACTGTGTGATATATGTTAGTCATCTCCCCACATGGACTGTGAGGCTTTGGAGGACAGGGGCTGGTTCTCTTTAATTGTTGTTTCCCCCAGAGCCTAGCCCAGGGATGGACTCACTAAAAACTGGGTGGTAAACTCTGGAGACAGCAGTCTTATAAGCTTATGAAGGTACATAGGAGCCAGATTGGAAAGGCTGTCTTTTATCCTAGGGGTAATAGGGAACCCTAAAGATGTTGGAGTATAAGATATGGTTAGACTTGTGCTTTAGGGAGCCTTTTTGGTAGTTGTGTGGCCTATGGATTAAAGGGCAGAGGCTGAAGGCAGGGAGACCAATTAGGAGGCTGTTGTGATGGCCCAGGCAAGGGGTGAGTAAAATCTGAGCTAAAGCATCAGCCATGTGAGTAGAGAGAAGGGGATAGATATGAGAGAGATGTTGTGGAGGTAGAAACAAGACTAGGTGGGCATAGTAACATCTGCCTGTAATCCCAGTTGGAGGGGAGGTTGAGGCTGGTGGGTGTTCTGAGATGCAGAAGGCTACAATGATCTGGTATCTGCTCTAAGTTTGGCATTAATGTGAATCTCAGGGAGCAGGGGTGAGGGGTGGGGTGGGTGGAACCTAAGGACAGCTAGGTGGTGCAATGGATAGTGTGGGACTCAGGAATCAGAAAGACTGAAATTCAAACCCTCAGACACTTCAGAGCTGCATGACCTGTGCTTCAGTTCTTCGTCATAAAATGGGGATAATAATAGCATCTAAGTCACAGGACTGTTGTGAGGATCAAATGAAGTAACATACGTAGAGAGCTTTGCAAACCTTGAGATGCTATATAAATACTAGCTCTTCAGGAGAGGCAAACTGACCCGTTGGAAACTGAAAAGGGTCAGTGCTCCCATGCTCATTAGTGGTGGGACTAGGCCTGTGAGTAGCCCCTATATTTCCAGTCTGGGTGAGATGGGGATATCCAATCTTTTAAAAAATATCAACAAGACTTTGGTAACTGGCTGGATAAGAAAGAGATGGACAAGACGGGAAAGAAATGGGTGACTTCAAAGTTGTAAACTTGGATGACTGAGGGATGGTGGTGCCCTCAACAGAAATAACGATGTTCCTTAGTTTTAAAGAGCTTCATTAGAAATAGGGATTGGCAAGACATTGGCACGTAATAGGCAGTGAGTGAGTAGGAATTCATTATGATATTTATGGCAAGAAAGAAAAATGTAAGCTAAGGAGGATAATGGAATTGAGTTGAATTTATTCTAGTGCTTTGAGTGAGGTAGTCCATTCAACATCTGAGGCATGTAAATGTCTAGAAGTTGTATGCATATGAAATTATGTCAGGGAACATCTATTCACAATGGGTTACTTCTAGCTGTTGTCTAGAGGAAACCCATTGCTGGTACCTGGTAGGCAGACACAGTCCTGATTAGATAAATTGTCAACTGGATTATACTCCCCAACCCTAACTTTCTGGTCTTTCCATTGCACATCAAGCAAGGCCCTTCTTTTGGCCAAAAGTGAAACCTTTTACAGGATAAGACGACACAGGCAAAGAATCTTATAGTAAATCTAGAAGTGTTTGTTTCTCTTCCCCTCAGCCACAAAGACAGCACACATGCACTTTGGTTCCTCTGTTCCAAGGGGTAATTAACTCCCAATAGTTGAAAGACCACTCACCGGCAACTGATTGATTCACTCCAGGCCAGCAGAATGGGATGAAACAACCTTCTATCTACTGACCCAGAATATGGACTGAATCTGATAGAATGGAAGCTCCTTGAGGGTAGGGACTGCTTCATTTTTCTCTGTACATTTCCAGTGCTAAGTACAAAGTCGAGAACATTTGAAAACAATGGTTCAGTCATTTTCAATCATGTCGGACTCTTCGTGACCCCATTTGGGGTTTTCCTGGCAGAGATGCTGGAGTGGTTTGCCATTTCCTTCTCCAGCTCATTTGATAGATGAGGAAATTGAGGCAAACAGGGTGAAGTGACTTGCCCAGGGTCACACAGCTAGTACGTGAGGCCAGATTTGAACTTGGGGAAGATAAGATGAGTCTTCCCAACTCCACTGAAAACGCCTAGCTGCCCCCACTGAGAATGTAAAAGGTGCTTAATAAACACTCTTGATTAGCTGATGGGTGAATTTAGAACACGTACCATTTTAAAAGGGAAATCAGTATTTGGGGCAGAAACATCAGCCAGTTGAGGAAACAGTGAGATCCTGAAATAGTAAAACCTTTATTTCCATAAATCATTAACAAATAACATCGTGGTCTTGAGCACAAGCTTATCAGTTTCCAGAAAAATAGGTAATGCTAAAACAACAATGGTCAAAGAAAGCAGCCGCAAAGCAGATCTGACTATGCATTAGGCCAGGCTAGTTTTCCACCAATCTCTTGAGCACTGAGCCAAGGCTGCCTTTTGCCACCTGCAAAGGAGTCTTCTTTTCTTTGTTCTCAATGTAGATACTTGCTCCTCGGACCACCAGTAGTTTTGCTTCTTCAATCCTTTCCTCATCACAAGCTAAATGCCTGCATTTGGAAATCACAACGATCACTGGTTAGCACTGACCTGGCTCGGTGCATTGTGCACACTATTGGACTGTGGCGCTCCTGGAAAGGCCATTCCCAAACTGAGAACCTCCTCTGACAGTGTCTTCAAAGCCTAGTACTGCTGCTTTAGAGCTCCTGGTCCAAAGCTCCTCCCATCTTGTGTTATTTCTACAGGGCTTGGAGACCAGGGAAGTGACTTGCCTCCAATCCCCCAGAGATCAGATTTGGAACATCCAGGGGCTCTAAGTCATCCTTTCACATTTATTTGAACCTCTTGTGTTTTTTATTTTTTATTTTTATTTATTTTTTTGTTTTGTTTTTAGGCAATTGGGGTTAAGTGACTTGCCCAGGGTCACACAGCTAGTATGTGTTAAGTGTTTTGGTCTGAGGCTGGATTTGAACTCAGGTCCTCCTGACTTCAGGGCCAGTGCTCTATCCACTGCACCACCTAGCTGCCCCCTGAACCTCTTATGTTCACAAGACCATTTTCACTCTGGAGAGCACATTCACAAGTAGCATCTTGTTGGATACTTGCAATAACCCTACGAGATTGGCTGAAACTTTCAAAGAGTAAGAAGTGCTCAAAAGGGACTGGAGGACGGGGAGGGAGAGGTAGTGCTCAAGAACGAAATTCTGCCAATCTAATTATGAATGCTCACTGGTGGGGAGGCATCTAAAGACAATGACACAACTTCACAGAGAACTGAGGTCAAATTTTCAATTGGCACAGTCAGAAGATCAAAACAAGGGGATACTAAGCCAAGGACAAAAACGGAAAATAGTCTACACAAAAGAATAATATGGACCTGGAAGAAAAGTGTTAGAAAAATGAAAGGCCAGGTAAGATGAGGCTTGTCCCTAATCTCAAACAAATAAAGATAACCAATGGTAGGGACAGGATAGTAGAAGGAGCTTTTAAGATATACTTTGCTAGGTTAGGGCTTGGACCTATGACTTCTTGGGTATAGGGAACTCCCAGGGAAGGAAACTCCTTGTACCAAGGTAGTTTGGCACCTTCTCTACAACTTAAGAGTTTTAAAGAGAGTTGCCTGGGGCACTGAAAAGGAGGGTAAGTGATCTGTCTTACCTGGACAAAGGCAGGAATTAAAAGCTAGGTCTGCTTGTCTTGGAGGCCAGCTCCCTGGCCACTAGGTCATACTGCCTTTCCTAGACTTGGAAGAAAAAGGGACATGGCCCCTGGTTGGGGCAGATGGTATAATTGTTACAAATGGGAGAGTGGAACTACTCCAATATCGTTCTGTTTCCATCTCCCCTATCAAGGAGACTCATGGGCATACTAGAAAGGGTAGAACAAATATCATGCAGAAGAAACTGAAAGCCTATACAGGTGAGAAGATTAGGACACCGAGCTCGGTTACTCTAAATGAATTCAACTCTACCGGTCCACATGGTCCACAGGAATTACATCTCAAAGCAGCGAAAGAACCTGAAGAAAATCAGTGATGCACGGTTAGTGGGGTTTTTTTGGTTTTCTTTTTGAGATCAGGACTCCCCATTTTGTCCAGGCTGGAAGCACAGGCCTGATCCCAATGTTGATCAGCACACAAGCTTTGGTTCTGTTTTTCCAACCTGGGCTGATTTACTCCTCCCTTAGTCAGACTGGGGCCCTCTACTCCCCCAGCCTCATCACATTGGTACCAGATATAGGACAGACGCCCAACTGGCTTTAGCTCAAATGCAGCTCAGAAGTCCCAAGCTCAACCAATCCCAAATCCTCAGCCTCACCAGCAACAGGGACTACAAGTATATATCACTATGCCTGGTGACCACTATTACTAATCTCTGAAGAACGGGAGATGGGCAGCATATCATAGCAGATAGGGCAGTAGACCTGAAGTCAGGAAGACCTGGTTTGTATTCCACCTTAGATAACTTACTAGTAATGACCATGGGCAAGTTACTTCACATTTTTGGACATCAGTTTCTTCTATAAAATAAGGGGATCAGACCTCTGGGGTCCCTTCTGGCTCTAAGTCTATGATTCTATGTGTGAATTGGGACAATTCATTTCCCCTCCCTATGCCTCAGTTTCCTCTTTTGTAAAATGTGGGAGTTTGGACTGGATGACCTCTAGGATTTCCCCCTTCCAGCTCTATGTATATGATTCTATTATCTTCAAAAAGAGGAAGAAAATAGACATGGCAAATTAGAACGGTGAGCTTGACATTCATCCCTGTCAAAATTTAAAATACACCACTAGTCCATGAGTGCTTATAAAGAGAAACAGAGACACACATTGCTATGGCTGCCATGTGCTGAGAGAGGCTTTGGAAGCCAGGAAAGACACGGCAGGAGGGGCAGCATGAGTGCGACTGAAAACCTGGGATTCCCAGCTGGGGAGCGGCAAGAGGAGGGAAGGGGAGCTGTGGCTGCCATGGTAATAATAATAATGAGAGCTAGCATTTTATAGCTTTTAAAGCTTTGCAAAGTTGGCAGTTTTGACAGGCTCAGAGGCTTGGATAGGGGCATAGATCAAGAGTTGCAGAGGGTGGGCGGGTAAGCGGAGAGGTGCACCCAGAGGGCCTCATATGAAAGCAGTGGCAACAGCTGCTGTGGCTGGAAACAGTCTTATCTTGCCTTGGTTTGGAGTTGCCGAGGGGTGGCAAGATGTTCCTAGCTGCAGCTGAGGGACCCTATTCCCTGGATCAGAGGAGCAAGAGGAGAAGTGGGGCACTAAACATCTTATCTTCTTACTCACTGCCTCAACTGTTATTCACCCTCAAAACCAAAACGGAGGTGAGCAGGACTTCATTCTACTGGGCAGGTACTCCTCAAGGGCCCGCTGGGCCTTGGTCATTGTCATCACTTTATTCAAAGCCACTGAATAAAACACTGGCTTTATTATTCCTGGGAAGGGTCCAGCTGAGTGACAGGAGCAACACTGTGGAACTGGGTTTCTGTGCGTCTCCTATTGGTAGCAAGTTCAGTTAAATATGGAGTTTGGAGGCACTGGCATGAAGAGGTCAAAACTACTTGGGGATGCTGACATGGTACATACTTGAGAAATGTCTGCAAAAGACATCACATTCTGGGATGACGGGCACGCCACTGAGACAGAAATGATCACCAGAGGAGCACCATGGTTACTGTGGCCGGGTTGGGTCCTAAGGGATGCCCTACTATCAAGCCCTGGCTGATGTGTGGGTTAGTTTTGCTTAATTTTTTTCCTATTCATTTTTTTAAAAAAATTCTGTTCCAAGGAAGGCTCCCTGAGCAGGAGAGGGAGAAAGGATGGATTTAGAAATGAAGGAGAAGTAAAAACAAATGTTATCAATACAAAATTTAAAAAGAAAAAAAAAGAGAAATCTACATAAGGTGATGAAAGACATGAGCTATTTAACAATGTGTTTTCAAGTAGGAGCTGCTAAAGTCTTTCTCTGGTTCTTGACTTGACTTTTTGAAACCAACAACCCATTTTTGCTGTCTAGTACTAAAATGCAGAAAAAAAGGCATGTCCAATTAACCTAATTTTCTTCTTTGACAGGGATACTAGGCAGATCAAAGGATCTTAGATTTAGAAAAGGATGGACTCTCAGAGACTCTCATTTTACAGAGGAGGAAACTGAGGCCCAGGGAAGGGAAAGGACTGCCCAGGGTCAAACATGGAATGCTACATCTAGAGCTGGAAGGACCCTCAGAGATTGAGTCCAAACCCTTCGTTTTACAGAGGAGGAAATTGAGACCCAGGGAGGGGGAGGGACTGGCCCAGCCTCATACAGGTAGATAATGGCAGAGGAAGAATTTGAACCCCGGCTCTCTGACTCCAAAGCCAGCATCTTCCCATTGTACCACACTGCTTCCCCTAGCAGGTGGCCACCGCTCTGGATTTCAGGAAGGTGTCTGATAAAGAGTCTCATAATTCCTTTATGGACACAAAAGAAACGAGGGCTGACAGCAGTATAGGGAGATGGGTTCTAAACAGGCGGAACAGCCATAGCCAGTGCATGAGAGTGAGTGAGAGAGTAATGGAGCAGAGGTCTCGAGGGGCCTCCCACAGGCCAATGAATGTCTCTGCCTCGTCCTGTGCAACAGTTTTATCAATGACACAATGAGGAAGTTGGCATGTTAATCACTTTTTGGTAATAACGCCAAGTTGGGAGAGAAAGTTCAGAGCTAGATGACAGAATCAGGATTCCAAACGACTTTGTGAGGCTGAAACAATATAAAAGAGCAAACAAGACGAAGTTTAAAAGGAGTAAATATGAAGGTCTGTACTTTGGTTCTAAAGTCAACTACAGAAGTATAGGATGGGGACTGAGATGTCAACAGCAGCTTATGTGAAGATGGGTGACTTGGAGTATCACTTCACAGAAGTGCACACTGGGATATGACTGCCACCACCCCCACAAGTGAATTCGATCTTAGGTTGTAAGGAGAGTAATTCACATTTCTAGAGTGCTTGAGAGTCTGCCAACTTCGTTCTGTACAACAACTCTGTCACGTAGAGAACACAGATCTTATTTCCCTTCTGCTCCTCCATGAGGGCCACTGAGGCTCAGAAAGATTCTCTGGCTTGTACAGAATCATGTGGCTAATAAGTGGTAGAACAAGGACTTGGGCCAGGACTGAGAAGCAAAAGCCTGGGATACCTTATTACTGGCCTGTGCTGCTTCCCCATGTTTAATCTTAGTAATAAGAATGCCCCATAAGAACGACTAGAAGAATAGTAAACAAAACAAGAGAGGGCTTACTACTGTTGGATTCTGGCCTAGTCAGCTCACACCAGGAGGTGCGCTGGTCACTGGAGGTATCAGCATCTTGTGGGGCACATGGAGGAACAAGAGCACTGTCCACGGGAGTGATGAAGATGGTGCAGAGAACAGAAACCTGACAGTGCAAGCTCCAAAGGGTGAGGACTGGCTCATTCCTTGTATCTCTTTCCTGGTGCTTCAAAAATGCTTAGAGAATGACTGATGGTGCGGGGAACCTGAAACCACCTCATAGAAGTTACAGTTAAAGCAAGGAAAGAAGCATTTATTAAGCACCTACTGTATACAAGGCACTGTGCTAAGTGCTTTACAAATATCTCATTTTATTCTCACAACAACCCTGTGTGGAAAGTACTATTATGATCCTCATTTAACAGATGAGGAAACCGAGGCAGATAGCGGTGACGTGACCTGCCCAGGATCACACAGATGGTAAGTATCTGAAGCTGGATTTGAATTTAGGTCTTCATGACTCCACGGCCAGTGCTCCCTCCACTGCAGTGCCACTGAACTGTCTCTAAAGCAACAGGGAATGTTTATCAATCAATGAGTGTTTATTAAATACCTATTATGTGTGCCAGGCTCTGGGGAAGCCAAATCAAATGAATGAAGCCATCTCTACTCCCAAAGAGCTTGCAAATTCTAAAGGAGGAGACAATAAGTATATGTAGACTAAACAGAAAGTGAATAACTACCAAGTGGTTCCACATAAAGTGGTTTGGGAGGAGGGGCAGGAGCATGTGGGAGAGAGAAGAAGAGGCAGCATGGAGAAGGTGGTGCTTGAGCCATGTATTGAAGAGAGAAATTCGATGAGGCAGAGAAGAGGGGGTGCACTCCGGGTCTGGGGGACAGCTAGTGCAAAGGCATGGCGATGAGCGCCAGAATGAGGAACAGAGAGAGGCCTACTCTGGCTGGATCTCAAAGTTGGGGAGTGGCTGGGGCCAAGGCTGCACCGAACAGGAAAGTTTACATTTTATCCTAGAGGTGATAGGGAATTATTGCAGTCGAGTAGGGGAATGGCCCAAATGGTGGCCATGTGGAGGGGGACTGTCTGGGGAGACTTGAGGCAAGGAGACCAATTAGGAGGCTGGTGCAATAACCTAGGTGAGAGGTGATGAGGGTGTGTGAACAAAGAGAAGGAGTTGGATGTGAGAGATGCTGCGGGGATAAAAACAGCAAGATTTGGCAATCTAGTTGTTAGAGTGAGGTGAGGGAGTGAGTGGTCAAGGACAGTGCAAGGTTATGAACCTGGGAGACTCAACAGATGGCGGTG
Source organism: Phascolarctos cinereus (assembly GCF_003287225.1). NCBI lineage: Eukaryota > Metazoa > Chordata > Mammalia > Diprotodontia > Phascolarctidae > Phascolarctos > Phascolarctos cinereus. Next base: position 63,185,459 of record NW_027556291.1, on the reverse strand, counting down.
ACTGGAAGAAATAGGGCAGTTTGGAAGAGGTGAGAGTCTAGGGGAAAGACCAGTTTTGGACGTGCTGAGTTTGAGATGGATTCGATAGCAGAGGTCCCTTCCAACTCTGAGATCCTGTGACTCACTGTGTGGGTTCCAGAGAACAGAACGAGGAACAGGAGGAAGTTCCAGGGGAGCAGATTTTGGCTGAACCTAAGGAAGGCCTTTCTCACAATTAGAGCTGCCCAGTGTGGCAGACAGTTCCACATTAGCTATGGGATGCCATAATGGGTAGGAGGTTGGATGAGATGACTTCTGTGGTCCCTTCCTATTTGTAGTATTACCATCATTTTACGGATGAAGAAATTGGGGCACAGGGAGTTATATTATTTGCCTGAGGTCCCAGTTGATTAGTGAAAGAGCTGGGACTGAAACGTGCATGGCTCTGAGACCTCTCTAAGAAGAATGAGGTATTTCATCTGAACCAGCTACATAAGATCAAAAAAAGATGACAGGAATAGGGATTTTGATGCATAATATTTAAAGCACAACAAAATGAGATTTAAGCCGAGGACTCTCAGTATTTCTGGTTTGAAAAATGGTGTATGAGAATAATGCTTAAGTTTTAGAAATGAATGTTAGAAATTGTTTCTGCATGCAACTGGGAAATAAGATATACAGGCAATGGGGTATAGAAATCCATCTCACGCTACAGGAAAACAGAAGGGAAAGGGGATAAAAGAAGCGAAGGGGTAATAGAAGGGAGAATGGATTAGGTGAAGGGGGAATCAGAACACAGGCTGTCATGGGATGGGGGCGGGGAGGGATGGGGAGAAAATTTGGAACTCAAAATCTTGTGGAAGTTAATACTGAAAACTAAAAATAAATAAATAAACAGGAAAAAAAAATAATGCCTAAAGATAAGAGAGCTGATGGAATTCCTCTGCTTTCCAGGCCCAATGCCATGCAAACTCAAAAGTCAACATGAGTTAAAAGCACAACTTAGCAGCTGGAACTAAGAGGATCTTGAGCTTAGGAGTGTTCAGACCACATTGCAGGTACTGTGTTCAGTTCTGCGTAAATTTTAGAAAAGACTGAAGGATATCCAGAAGAGGGCAAGCATATGGAGATGCAATCAGTGGATCCTAGCTGGCAGGGCCCTCAGAAGCCATTTAGTCTGAGCTCCTCATTATAGAGAAGAAACTGAAGCCCAGGAGGGGACGTGACTTAGCCCATGTCCCCCAGGTAGGGAATGCCAGAGGTGGTATGTGAACTTGAGACTGTTCTTCCAATTGTACCACACTGCCTCCTTGAGGTCAGAACACTTAAGGATCAACTGAAGGGACTGAGAATGTTTGGCCACCAGGAGATTTCATGGGGACAGGACAGTTGCCTTTAACTATTTAAAGGGTCATCATATGGAAAAGAGATTAAGACTTGTCCTTCTTGGCTGCAGAACAAGGAAGAAGGGCTGGGAGTTTCAAACAGGCAAATTTAGGTCTGATCAAAGGAAAAATGTCCTAACACCTGCAGCTGTTGTTCTAAAGGTAGAAGGAACTGCCTGAAAAGGTGGTGGTTTCTCCCTCCCTGAAGGTCTTCAGGAAAAGGCCGGGTGACTTGTGGGGAACAGCATAGAGGGGCTTCCTGTTCAGGGAAGGGCTGGACCAGATGACCTTGGTGTCCCTTCCAATTCTGTGAAATGAAAAGGACCATGACTTCATACTTACAAAGCAGTGTTCCCCTGAGAGTCTTGGATGTTTGTGGAGGCCTTATACTGCAGAAGGACTTGGATCATCTTCAGATTTCCCTTGGCCGAGGCCCGGTGCAATGGAGTGGACTCCAAATGGTCAGTAGCATCTGGATTAGCACCTCCTTCTAATAACATGATAGCAATCTGAAGAAATGAGGGGAAAAGAGTGGATGGGACAGTTTGGGATCATTTCGAGCTAGTGCTTAGCACCAGAAGAAATGCTTTCTGTAGTCATTCATCTAGTCAAAGCCAGAGGCCCGAGACTCCCGTGCGCACCTCATGCTTATTTTTGGATGCTGCATAATGCAGTGGAGTACACCCATTCTGATTGATAGCATTCACTTGAGCGCCTTTTCCCAGAAGAGCCTTCACAATCTCATCTCGGCCAGCAGAGGCAGCAATATGAAGAGGGGACCAACCTGCCTAGAGGAGAGATGAGAAAGAGGGAAATGGGGGAGAAAAGACCACATATATTGGTCAGTGCAAAAAAAAAATGCAGGTAGGAAGAGCTCCCATATCTAGCCAACCTCAACCACATTTTTTTACCTAGGTCATTACCCCTATGCCACGTCCTCCTCTTGCTCAGGGAATTAATTATCATTGCTTTCGTAAGAGACTTGTCAATAACTCCTCAGCTGCTCCAGGCACCATCCCCAGGGGTCTCCAGGCTAAAAACATCCCTTCCCAGCCACCAGCCACCTGTATGGGTGGTCTCTCTCCTTATGATAGGAGCTCTGTAAAGGCAGGGAAGGGCTCTTGCTTTTGTATTCATTTCCCAGGCTTATAAGTAAGTGCTTAACAAATGCTTTTGGTTCAGTCATGAATTTTCAACATATCTTATTATTCTTATACTTTCCAACATCCCTCAAGTAGAGTTACAGGCCAAATATCATTATAACCTAGAAGAACTCTCATTTTTCATGACCTGCACTACTACTATCATTAATCAGCTCCAGGAAAACAGGACATGAAGTGAAACCACATTCTAGGTTACAGGGAGAAGTTAGTTTCATAGAAACAATATAAATGGGTACCCAGCAGAACGGCCTCATGGGGGAGTCATGGCTTTTAGACAGGATTTGGTCATAATGTGCTAATAATGTTACTGAGAAACAAATTATGCTGGGTAACCTGTACAGTGCTGCTGTTGCTTAGCCATTTCAGTCATGGCCGACTCTTTGTTACCTCATTTGGGGTTTTAAGCCTCGGCAAAGATGCTGGAGTGGTTCTGTCATTTCCTTCTCCAGCTCATTTTACAGATGAGGAAACTAAGGCCAACAGGGTGAAGTGACTTGCCCAAGGTCACACAGTTAGTCAGTGTCTGAGGCCAGATTTGGACCCTGTATGGTAGTACCACAAAGCAACAGTGTATATACACACACTCACTCTCAAATAACTCTCAAAATAATTCAGTCATTTCAATTGTCTCTGACTCTGTGACCTCATTTTTGGGTTTTCTTGGCAGAAACCGGAGTGGTTTGCCATTTCCTTCTCCAGCTCATTTTACAGATTAGGAACTGAGGCAAACAGGGTTAAGGGACTTGCCCAGCTAGGAAGTGTCTGAGGCCAGATTTGAACTCATCAAGATGAGTCTTCCTGAATCCAAGCCCAGTGTTCTCTTCATTGCACCACCCAGATGCCCCAACACTGTAACATTTGTTTGTTTGTTTTGAAAGGACTAGGATTTTCTAAATTCTCTTTGGAATATTGTTGTTTCTTTTTTTTTAAAATAAATATTTTATTGGGGCAGCTAGGTGGTGCAGTGGATAGAGCACCGGCCATGGAGTCAGGAGGACCTGAGTGCAAATCCATCCTTAGACACTTACTAGCTGTGTGACCCTGCGCAACTCATATGACCCCAACTGCCCTGCCCCTGCAAATTTATTTCCTCCCCAATTAGATGTAGAGAATTTTTAACATTCATTTAAAAAAAATTTTGAGTTCCAAATTTTCTCCCTCCATCCCTGACTTGCTCCCAACACGGTAAGCAATTTCATATAGGTTATACATGTACAATCATGTAAAACATATTTCCATATTAATCATATTGTGAAAGAAGACACAGACAAAAAAACCCACGAAAGAAATACAGTGAAAAATAGTATGCTTCAATCTGCATTCAGACACCATTTGCTCTTTCACTGGAGGTAGACAGTATTTTTCATCTTGAGTCCTTTGGAACTTGCCTGTATTGCTGAGCATGGCCAAATCATTCATAATTGATCATCGTACAATATTAATGTTACTGTGTACAATGTCCTCTGGGTTCTGCTCACTCCACTCACAGCATCAGTTCAGGTAAGTCCTTCCAGGTTTTTCAGGAATCAGGCTGCTTGGCATTTCTTATCATATGATAGGATTACATTATAATCATATACCACAACTTGTTCAGCCATTCCCCAATTGATGGGTATCCCCTCAACTTCCAATTTTTTGCCAATACAAAAAGAGCTGATATAAATATTTTTTGTACAAATATGTCCTTTCCCTTTTTTTTTTTAAAATCTCTTTGGGATACAGACCTAACAGTGGTATTGCTGGATAAAAGGGTATGCAGTTTTATAGCCCTTTGGGCACAGTTCCAAATTGCTCTCCAGAATGGTTGAATCAGTTCACAACCCCACCAACAGTGCAGTAGTGTGCCAATTTTCCCACATCTTCTCCAACATTTATCACTTTCCTTTTTCTGTCATATTAGCCAATCTGATCGGTATGAGGTGGTACCTCGGAATTGTTTTAATTTACATTTCTCTAATCAATAATGATTTCAAGCATTTTTATATGACTATAGATAGCTTTGATTTCTTCATCTGAAAATTGCCTGTTCATATCTTTTAACAATTTATCAATTGGGGAATGACTTGCATTATAAATTGGACTCAGTCCTTCATATATTTGAGAAATTAGGCCTTTATCAGAGCCACTTGCTATAAAAATTGTTTCCCAGCTTTCTGCTTCCCTTCTAATTTTGGTTTGGCTTTGTGTAAAAACTTTTACATTTAATATAATTAAAATTATCCATTTTATATCTAGTAATGTTCTCTCTTCTCTGGTCATAAATTCTTCCCTTTTCCATAGATCTGACAGGTAAACTATTCTTGCTCTCCTAATTTGCTTACGGTATCACCCTTTATGTTTAAATCATGAACCCATTTTGACCTTATCTCGGTATATGGTGTGAGACGCTGGTTTATACCTAGTTTCCGCCATACTGTTTTCCACTTTTCCTAGAAGTTTTTGTCAAATAGTGAACTCTTGTCTAATACTTTTAAAGTTCCCAGAGCTCTTTACAATATTATCTCATCAGACCCTCACGTTGCCCTTGGGTGGTAGGTGTTATAATTATCACCCCCATAGGGGCAGCTAGGTGGCGCAGTGGATAGAGCACTGGCCCTGGAGTCAGGAGGACCCGAGTTCAAATCTGGTCCTAGACACATAACACTTACTAGCTGTGTTACTCATGGCAAGTCACTTAATCTCAATTGCCTCACCAAAAAAAAAAAAATTACTCCCCCCCCCACACACACTTTATAGTTGAGGGGAATTCAGGTAGACAGAAGGTTAAATGATTTGCCTAGGGTCACATAGCTAGTTAAGTGGTTGAGGTCAGATTTGAATGTGTGCATGTGTGTGTGTGTGTACATACACACACACATCTCTGAGCTCTTCTGCAACACAAAATTTCCATAAATATGCAAAACTCTCAAGTGAACATTCCTTTGAAGTACTGAGTATAGTCCTTTTCATTTCATAGAACTGGAAGAGACACAAACCCTTTGAGTTCTGTGGATGTTAGAGAAAGTATGGCTAGTGAAAGGGGAACTAACTGGATTTAATTTTAGAGTACTTTGGTTTGAATCCAGATTCTTCTACCTTCTACCTGTGTGACCTTGAGCAATCCACTTGACCTCTGTGGCCTCGGTTTCCTTTTCTGTAAAAGGGTAGTGTTCATGGGCTAGTATTTAAATTGTCTTTTAGTTCTAGTGGCTCAGCAGTAAAATAACCTGTCCACAGTCATGCAAGTAATAAGCAGCAGAATCAAGAGGAAAAGTTGGAATTCTCAGTTCGTGCAGGGCTCTTTCCCCAATACCAATGCTGTTACAACAAAATCTCTGTGGGACAAAAACCCAGCCATGCCGAACTTATTTTGAGGTACCTGAGGGAACAAAATTCTAGTTTAACAAATGATCTTGATTGTCCTCTGATGTCCATCTATATTTGCATGTGGGACTTCATGTGGGTACTCTCTCCAATGGTATAGCCTGTGACTTGTGTACACCTTCAGATCTGTGCAACTCTTGTCCATGTCCTCTCAAAAATCTTCCACGGGGAGATTCTACAATGTGCTTCCTCCAGATTTATTGCCATCACAGAGATCCCAATGCGGCACATGGATTGGCAATTGTCCCCCACTTTTAGCACATGACCAGCCCGCTTCTTTCTCTGTTCATCCATTTCTCTGACAATGGTTTGACTGCACAGATCCTCGCTGGTAATATGCTGCAGCTTATTTATGCCCATCATGGGCCTCTCCATTGTTCACTGGGTAAAATGAATTCTTTGCAAACCATGATATTTCATGATTTGGAGCCATAATAGTATCATTACTAGAATATTAGTGTTAAAAGACTGCCTTTGTTTCAGGAAGAAGCACAGCATCATTAAAAAGCAGTGTGCACTTTCCCAAAGGCAATCCTACCCATTCCCTTCTGATTTGCTTTGCTTATACACCTAAATTTCTCCCTGTATCCCTCTTGCCTCCCCTTATGATAAAGGATTTTTTTTAAAGAAAAAAGAAAAAAATCCAGCAAAATCAATCAATACATTTTAAAACAATTGACAATTTAGGTGATGTTCTACAGTGTGGCTAAGCATTGGGGATACAAAGTAAGGCCAAAAAAACCCAAAACCCCAAAACAAAACAAAACCACCCAGTCCCTAGTCTCAAGGAGCTCCCAAACTAATGTGGGAGATAACATGCAAACAACTATGTACAAACAAATTATATTTAATAAGGGACCATGGAAACACAGATTAAAAATTATTTGGAGCCTAAATAACCTAATCTTAAAGAATGATTAAGTTAAAGAGCAAGTCATAGAAACAATAAACAATTTATGGCCAGGAACTGGAGATAATCAACAGAGGGAAGGCACTAAGATTAAGGATTGGGAAAGGCAGAAGGTAGGATTTTAGTAGACACCAGAAGAACAAAAGGATTCTGGGAAGACAGTGGAATAAGTCAAGACATTACCTGTCTTTCCCAAATTCTCCCACAAACAATTTAAAATAATGCCTCAAAATGAACTTTAAAGCAAGGTAGAAATAATTAAAAAGTTGGGCTAATGCAGTTGTCCAGCCTAAGACAACTTGGGAGAACATTATGAAAGACCAGACAGACCTTTTGGGTATGGTCTAGCCTGTTTGGAGTGCAGATATCTCCGAATTATCAAACGACAAGCCCCAGGGGCAGCTATATGGACAGCAACCTCAGCTTCAGGAACTTTTATCCCACTGTCAGTGTGGGGGCCAGGCAGCTGATGGGGAAGACTGCAGGGCCCTCCACTGGTGCTGGACAGGCCCAGGTATGGTGACCAGATGAGGTTCCAGGCTGTGGCTGTGGGTGAGAAGTGAGCAGAGGCCCATGAGTGCAGAGTGCAGGGGGGGCAAGAGAGTGGAATTCCTGGTTTTGGTTCCAGGGAAGAAGGGTGAGTTGAAGCTTGCAGCCATGGGAAGGACTGCAGGGTGTAAGAGCACGTGCTGTTTGCAGCAGTAGCAACAGCATTGCGGGGGCCCTCCTCCAGGGTTGAGGCAGACAGGAGTATCTGAGGTCAGGCTCCCAGATAGAGTTCAGAAACAATAGAAAAACTTGAAGCTCAAGACATAATTATCTTAGAAGGAGTGTGGATTAGGGAGGCAGTGGTCAGAAGTAATTAGATGTCTGAGGAGAGATAGAATAAAAAGAGAGGGAGAGAAGGATAAACAGGAAAAATAGGATGGAGGGAAACACACAAATAGTAGTTATAACTTTCAATGTGAATGGGATGAAGTCACCCATAAAATGGAAACAGATAGCAGAACAGATTAAAAACCAGCATCTGACAATATATTATTTACAAGAAACACATTTAAAAATGAGAGATGCACATAGTTAAAATAAAGGGCTGAAGTAGATTTTCTTATGCTTCAGCTGATGCAAAAAAAGCAGGAGTAGCAATCATGAATTCAAACAAAGTTAAAGCTAAAATAGATTTAATTAAGAGATAAGCTGTACTATGATAAAATGTACCACAGACAATGAAGTAAACCAACATGCACCAAATGCTATGGCATCCAAATTTTTAAAGGAAAAGCTAAATGAATGACAGGTAGAAATAGATAACAAAACTATAATAGTAGGGGAACTTCAATCTTCCCCTCTTAGAACTAGGTAAATCTCACCAAAAAATAAGTAAGAAAGAAGTCAAAGAGACAAACAGAATCTTAGGTAAGCTAGATATTATAAATATGTGGAGAGAACTGAATGGGAATAGGAAGGAATATATATATATTTTTCTCAGCAGTACATGGAACCTTTACAAAAACTGCATATACTAGGGCATAAAAAATGTACAGTTAAATGCAGAAAAATTAAATTCATCCTTTTCAGATTATAATGCAAAAAATTATATTTAATAAGGGACCATGGAAACACAGATTAAAAACTGATTGGAGCTTAAATAAGCTAATCTTAAAGAATGAGTAGGTTAAAGAACAAGTCATAGAAACAATAAAGAATTTTATTAAAGAGAATGATAACAATGAGACAACATACCAAAACCTATCTCTAAATGCTTGCATCAATAAAATTGAGGGAGCAGACCAATGAACTGTACATGTAATTTAAAAAACTAGAAAAAGAACAAAATAAAAATCCCCAATTAACCACCAAATTGGAAATCCCAAAAAATTAAAAGTGAGATTAATAAAACTGATTGTAAGAAAATCATTGAATTAATAAATAAAATTAGGAGTTGGTTTTATGGGAAAAAAAACCCAATAAAGTAAAATAGATAAGCCACTGGTTAACATGATTTTTTAAAAAGGAGAAGAAAACCAAATCACTATATCAAAGATGAAAAGGGTAAATATACCACTAATGAAGATGAAATCAAAGCAATTATTAGGAGTTATTTTGCCCAATTATATGCCAATGAATTTAACAATTTAAAATCATTCAAAGAATACTTACAAAATATAAACTGCCTAGATTAACAGAAGAGGAAATAGAATATCCAAATAAACCTATTTTAGAAAAAGAAATTGAACAGGCCATAAATGAGCTTCCTAAGAAAAAAGCATCAGGTCCAGATGGATTTACAAGTGAATTTATTTCATTTTTTATTCATTCATTCATTCATTCATTCATTTTTGGTTAGGCAATGGGGTTAAGTGACTTGCCCAGGGTCACACAGCTAGTAAGCGTTATGTGTCAGAGGCCGGATTTGAAATCAGGTCCTCCTGAATCCAGGGCCGGTGCTCTATCCACTGCGCCACCTAGCTGCCCCTACAAGTGAATTTAAAGATCATTTAAACATTTTACATTTTTTTAGATTTTTACATTCTTTAAATGTAAATATTTAAAGATCAACTAATTCCAACATTAAATGAATTATTTGCAATAATAGGCAAAGAAGGAGTCCTACCAAATTGCTTTTATGAAACAAATATGGTACTAATACCTAAACCAGGAAAAGCAAAAACAAAGAAAGAAAATTATAGATCAAATTCACTAATGAATATGGATGCAAAATGTTAAATAAAATACTATCTAGAAGACTACAACAACATATTGCAAAAATTATACATTGTGACCAAGTGGGAAATTACACCAGGAATGCAGAGATGGTTTAACATAAGGAAAGCTATTAACATAATTGATTATATCAATAACAAAAGTAATAAAAATCATTATTACATCAACAGACGCAGAAACAGCATTTGACAAAATACAATGCTCATTCAGATTTTTTCTTAAAATGATAAGAAGCATCTACCTAAAGCCATCAGTAAACATTATTTGTAACAGGGATAAGCTAGAAGCCTTCTCAATAAGATCAGGAGTGAAACAAGGATGCCCACTGTCACTAATATCATTCAATATTGTATTAGAAATGCTAGCAATAGCAATAAGAGAAGAAAAAGAAATGGAAGGAATCAGAATGGACAATAAGGAAATAAAACTATCTCTTTTCGTAAATGATATGATGAAACCTGGAAAATCCTAGAGCTTCAACTAACAAGCTAGTTGAAACAATAATTTCAGCTAAGTAGCAGATATAAAATAAACCCCACCATCAGCATTTCTATACGTCACCAACAGAACCCCGCAAGAGAGATAGTGATACCCCATTTAAAATAACCGTAGATGGCATAAAATACTTGGGAGTATACCTGCTGAGACAAACCCAGGAACTTTTTGTTGCTGTTCAGTCATTTCAGTTGTGTCCAACCCTTAGTGACCCCATTTGGGGTTTTCTTAGTGAAGGCACTGGAGTGGTTTGCCATTTCTTTCTCCAGTTCATTTTACAGATGAGGAAACTGAGGCAAACAGGGTGAAGTGACTTGCCCAGAGTCACACAACTAGTAAGTGTTTGAGGCTAGATTTGAACTCACAAAGTTGAGTCTTTCTTACTCCAGGCCCAGCACTTTATCCATTGCGCCACCTACCTGTCCTTTAACCCAGGAACTATATGAATATAATTGTAAAATACTTTTTATTCAAATAAAATCAGATTTAAATAATTGGATAAATATTAATTGCTCACGAGTGGGCTGAACCTATATAATAAAGATGACAATCCTACCTAACTAATCTACTTATTCAATGCCATCCCAATTAAATTACCCAAAAATTATTTTATTAAGTTAGAAAATAATAATTAAAAAAACCCAAAATTCATTTGGAAGAACAAAAGGTCAAGAATATCAAGGGAATTAATGGAAAAAAAGGTAAAGGAAGAAGGTTTAGCAGTACCAGATCTTAAGTTATATTATAAGGCAGTAATTATCAAAACTATCTGGTACTGGCTAAGAAATAGAAAGGTGAATCAGTGGAACAGATTAGACATACAATACAAAGTAGTAAATGATCACAGTAACCTTGTGCTTGACAAATGTAATGTTTTAAGCTTTTGGATAAGAATTCACTATTGGGCAAAAATTGTTGGGAAAACTGGAAAGCAGTCTAGCAGAATTTGGGTATAGACCAATATCCTACTCCATTTACCAAGATGAGGTCAACATGGATACATTACCTACATATGAAGGGAGATATAAGTAAATCAGAACATGGAACATATTATCTATCAGGCTTATAGATAGGAGAAGAATTTATGAATAAAAAAGAGATGAGTATTGTGAGATGTAAACTGGATAATTTTGATTACATTAAATTTAAAAGATTTTGTACAAATAAAACCAATGTATCCAGGATTAGATGGAAAGCAGAAAATTGAGAAAAAAATTTTATAGACAGTTTCTTGGATAAAGGTATCATATCTCAAATATATAGAGAACTCTGTCAAATTTATAAGAATGTGAGTCATTCCTCAATTGATACATGGTCAAAGGATATGAACAGGCAGTTTTTGGATGAAGAAATCAAATCAAATACAGTCATATGAAAAAATGTTCTAAATCATTATTGATTAGAGAAATGCAAATTAAAACAAAGTTGAGATATGATCTCACACTTATCAGATTTGCTAAAATGATAGAAGGGGAAAATGACAAATGTTGGAGGGGATATGAAAAAATTGGGACACTAATACACTGTTGGTGGAACTGTGAACTGATCCAACTATTTTGGAGAGTAATCTGGAATCATGCCCAAAAAGTTACAAAACTGTATACTCTTTGATCTAGAAATACCACCATTAGGTCTGTTTCCCAAGGTGATCAGGGAAAAAGGAAAAGAACCTCTATGTTCTAAAATATTTATAGCAGCTGTATTTGTGGTGGCAAAGAACTGGACATTGAGGGAATGCCCATCAATTGGGGAATCACTAAACAAGTTGTGGTACATGACAGTGATAGAATATTACTGTGCTGTAAGAAATGATGAGGAGGTTGATTTTAGAAAAACACAGAAAGACTTGTATGAAATAATGAAGAGTGAAATGAGCAGAAGCAAGAGAACATTGTATACGGTAATAGCAATATTGTTCAAAGAATAACTGTAAACCACTAAGTTATTCTGAGTATCATAAATACTCAAATCAACTACAAAGGACCTATGAAGGAAGATATCTACCTTCAGAGAAAGAACTGATAAATAGAAGTATGCATAGTATGGTTTTGCATATATGTGTATGTGTGTATCTGTGTCAAATAGGGGCTTTCTCTAGTGTGGGGTGGGGAGGAAAAGAGGGAGACAGCTCAAAACTTAAAACGTAACAAAAAAAGGAAAAAGATTTAAAAAAGAAAAAGAAACCTGAAGGAAGTCAGGAAAGTACAGAGGAGGAGATAAGGAGGGAAAGAATTTCAGGGAAGGGGGGCAGCCAGTGAAAATGCTTGGAGTCAGGAGATAGGAGTGTTGTATATGAGGAACAGTAAGAAGGCCAATGTATTCACTTGTGATCCCAATTCACTGAAATCCTGCCTGTTCCCTTCTCTTACCTTTATCCAGGGTGCCCTTGATACGGGTCTGGATTATTATTATTATTTTTTTTTCTTTTTGGTGAGGCGATCGGGGTTAAGTGACTTGCCCAGGGTCACACAGCTAAAAAGTGTTAAGTGTCTGAGGCTGAATTTGAACTCAGGTCCTCCTGACTCCAACCTCTATTCACTGCACTACCTAGCAGCCCCCAGTCCAGGTTATTTTCATAAAGATTTTGTAGAAATGGGAAAGTAAGCATATGAGTTGGTAGTTACGAGTAATGCCTTGATCATTTTTTGGGTAGTAATAAAATCTGTTCTCCCCACCCCGTCCCAAGTATTTGGTATCCTCTTGTTTCACATTTATTGAGAATTAACCCTTCAATGTTCTCAAAATGGTGTGTGCCTACAGTGCATGCCCCATCTGTATTTTCTTGGTTTAGTTCAGCTGTTGTTTTCTTCAATGACACATTTTTACTCTCATGCAGCTCATTGGGGACTGAAATGCTAAAAGTTCAAATGTGATAGCTCCACTTCCATTGGTGGAGAGAACAGTTTATTAAAAGAATTTTGACAGATCCTTTAAAACTTTTTGTCTGTTGTCATCTGTCCAGTTTCATCCTTAAATGCTTAATTGGGTCTCTCACTAAGCTCCATGTCGATGTTTTATGAAGTGATACTACTCATAATCTCAGATCATTTTCCACCGTAAGATTTTACAAAAGACATTATATTTTAAAATAGTGCTGCCCTTCACTGCCATGTGGCAGGGAGATCAAGCATTTGCTGGCTAAAGTGGTTTCTAGATTCTTGTGGCAATTGGTTTACGTCTGTTAAAATTCCTTAGGAAAATGTACTAGTGTCAATATCTCTTCTTTTAGCCAATTTTTGGGGTCAATAGCTTATTTTAAAAAGGGCAGGTTAGAACTGTTTTAATTGCATGCCTTCTTTTTCTTTTAATTCAATACTGATTTTGATTTTTGTCAAAGAAACCAATGGTCTGATTGTAAATGAAAAGCTGATTTAGAAAACAACTCCCACTCCAGCTGTTTTGTCCCAAAGCAGTCATTTCTGGTCTCTTAAACATATCATCCATTTCATTTTTTGTAATGTCATTTAGCAGAATTTCTCAACTAGGGAAAATAAAGCACCAGAAAGTTAAGGGGTTCACAGATCACAGAATGGGAGAATTAATCATCAGGAGTCTGGGATTGTTGGCCCCATGCTTAATCTCCAGGCCCACTCTATAACATTCTAGTTAGCTATTATTCTATTTTGTTGATGGTCTAAAAATTCAAGCCTAAGTAAACCCCAGTCTGGAACCCAAAGATAATGGGAAATTTGTTCACTTGGACCAATACTTACATCATCTTTATCATTCACTGGCACTCCAAGATTGAGCAAGAAGTTAACGATGTCTGTGCATCCTGCTGAGCATGCCCAATGTAATGCGGTCCGGTTATCCTGCACGGGAAAGAGAACTCACAGTACAAACTAAGCCTGCACTTTTTAGATTTACATTCCTTCTTGTGAACTTAACAACAAACACATATTCTGGGATATAATTTTTCTATCTGCATCCCCATCAGGTGGTACATAGTAGGCCTTAATAAATCCTTACTGACTGACACAGTTAAGAGCAAGAAATGAGAATTGTATGTGAAACCATGAACATCTACTGGATAATTTGTTTGTTTTAAGTTTACATTAAATTGAATGCAATAATAACAAAATTGGCCTGTCTCTGTCCCCTTTGGAGCTTTTGGTTTTACTGATGCTTTTTTCTTTATCCCTTCTGTGCATCTCTATTACTTCCCACTAACTCACCTCCCCTAACAGAAGTCCTCTTCTTTATTTTTTAAAATTATTTTTATTTCATTAAATGTTTCCCATTACATGTAAAAGAATTTCTAACAATCATTTTTAAAAATTTTGAATTCCAAATTCTCTACCTGTCACTCATCCTCCCCTCCTTTAGAAGGCAAGCACTTTGATTTTGATTATACATGTGAGGTCAGACAAAACATATTTCCACACTGGCCATGTTGCAAAAGAAAACACAAACAAATTAAAACAATAACAATTTTAATTTAGGAAAAAGTATGCTTTAATCTGCATTCAGAGTTTATTAGTTCTTTCTCTGGAGGTGGAATAGTATTTTTCATCATGGGTCCTTTGGAATTGTCTTGGATCATTGCTTTGATGAGAGTAGCTAAGTTTTTTACAGTTGATCATCATTACAACATTGCTGTTATGGTGTACAATGTTCTCATGGTTCTGCTCACTTCATTTTTCATCAGTTCATATAAATCTTTCCATGTTTTTCTGAAACCACCCTGCTTGTCACTTCTTATAGTACAATAGTATTACTTCACAACAGAAGCCCTCTCTTATAATGAATTAAGTACAGTCAAACAAAACAGGTCTAATGCATTGGCCATGTCCCTCCCATTCTGCACCTCTAGTCCACTACCTCTCTTGTCAAAAGCTAACTGTGCACAAAGCAAAGTGCAAACAGGAGTCCAAAGGCAAGAGAAGAACAATAGCTAATATAAGGATTAGCCAATTTTAACTTTTATAATCAAGAAATGAAGAGCATAGATAAGGAAGCCTTGAATCACCTCCTTTTCAGTAACTGCTTAAAGATGAACACAGGCAAAGCATAGTTTCAGTAATCAGGGAGGGAAGGTTTCAAAGAATACAGGGAGGGAAAGTTGGTAGTCTAAGTTGTTTTCAGCATAACTCCCTAACCCTGCAACCTCAAAACTGTTAAGAAATGTGCTAAATTTATACAATTAAAATTGGGGGAAAATAAGTTGGGAAACACCTTCACATGATGTAAATTTTCCAAAATAATATGGGATGGCCAAAACGGCCTGAAGTTCCCATTCACTCTAACCACCTGCAGGTTATGTGTTATACATCAAAACACAAAAAACCCCAACAGGCTGGCATTTTAAGCATCGGCTCCTCTCTTGTCCATTTAGGGCAGTGACTCAGTCTAAACTCTACATATTCTTTAACAAGTGGAGAATACTGAACAGTACTGAAGTAGAATAAGTAGATGGGGCGGGGGGGGGTGGGGGTGGGCGAAGACCCAGTAGTACATGGGTGGACAGAGGGAAAGGGGCTTCTGTGCCTGAAGAAAAGGGAGTATAGGATAAACCCAGCTGCAGTCCTCTGTATGTGGAGTTTCCACAAGGCATGGATCCCCCGCACCATGTGATCATGAGAACACTCACCCAGAGAACTGGAAGGGATAGGGGAAAGAGCATCAATCAGTTAAACAAGAAGCTCTGGAGTGGGCACAAACAGGGCAATATCATTGTGATTGCACTAAATTAAGTTTAAATTTTAATTCTCTTTTTTGTTCTTACTTGTATCTATCAATAAACATTTATTAAGTGCCTACTATGTGCCACACACTGTGCTAGCTGCTGGGGATACAGATGTAAAAACTGTATACTGGAATGTACCAAAGTACAAAGTCCTGGTAAGTTAAGGGAGTAGAAGAGAAAAGAGGGTGCAGTGGCAAGAATACTGAATTAGAGTCCAAGAACTTGGGTTCAAATTCTGACTTTGCTATTTACTTGCTACCTATACATGGCCTTGGGTACTAAAGTCACTTGACTTTCCCAGCCCTCAGTTTCCTCAGCTATAAAATGAGAAGGTTGGTCTAGATGACCTCTGAGGTTCCTTCTAGCTCTATGATCCTATGCTTTTTTCTTATTCAGCATCAGGAAAACTGGGTATAAAACCCAACTCAAGCACACAAAGCAACAATGAGACTCATAAAGAAAGGACGGATGAATGAATAAGCAATCTAGAAAAGGTGGCATTCCAATGAATAAATATTAGGCTACAAAGGAAATCTAAAAGCGTACACTGAAAAAAAAATAAGAATAAAACCTGTGGGGCTCCCAGAAAGAATAGAAGAGCAGCAAGAATCTCTAGAATATTTCAAAAGAGAAAGAAAATCATTAAAAGAAGAAATTGGGCTAGAAATCAGAGCTCTCCAAGAAAAAAAAACAGTAAGACAAAAAGACAATAGATAACTTAGAACATGTAACAGAGAATCACTCTAAAATAGCTGAGACTATGAACGAGAAAATGACAAATCTGAAATTCAAAAACACAGATGTACATGAGAAAATCTGGTCAAACAGAAGCAAACAGGAACAAACTTGGAAGACAGGATGCCAAGATTTCTTTCCCGCAATTGACAGCTTCCCCTATTATCCTACCTGTATTGATTTTGTTCATGTTAAAAGCTTTATAAATTTTATGCAACTGAAATTATCTGCTGGATGGTTTGTAATCGCCTCTACCCCTTGTTTTGGGAAGAGTTCTTTTCCTAGTCATAGGTGTGAAAGGTACTTGATTTTGTTGTCTTTTAACTTTTTTTCCTGGTGTGACCTTTAATATTTAGGTTGGGTATCCACTTTGAACTTATTGTGCTGTGTGGTGTAAGATGCTGTTCTTAATCTAATACCTGCTAAACTGCTTTCCAGCTTTCCCAGTAGATCTTGTCAAATAGGGAGTCCTTCTACAAATATCTTATGTTGCTGTGTTTATTGAACAATGAGCTACTGAGTTTGTTTCTGGTTCTTCCTTAGCTAATCTGTTCCACTGATCTACTTTTCTTTGTTTTCTCTGCTATCAAACACAGTTATCCCTTCCACATCCTGGGAAATCGGCATAAAATTTTTTGACTCTCCCTTTGTACCAGAGAAGTCATCTGAATTATTGTGATATTAAAAGATAAAATATGTTGATATTATACAATACCACACATATGTTTTATGCATTTCTGAGTTTCTAAACTTTTTCTGCATCATCTGCTGGCCTTCATGTGTCGTCTGTGACTTCCACAAAACTCCCCCAAAATTCCCATTTAATTTCTTATGCTATTCCACATAATAACCCCTTAATATCAAAACCGCAATGGGGAAAGTTGCGACATGGAAGGGATAACTCTAGTTTTAATGAGTGCTTTATAATATAATTTGAAGTCTGGAAATGCTATTCACAAGAGAAAATTTCTTAACCAGAAAAGAGAGATGATAAAAGACTATTTTAATTATATGAAATTTAAAAGTTTTTACCCAAACAAATCAGTGCAGAAAGAAGAGAAATTGTCAATATTTGCCCCAAACATCTGATATTGCCCTGCTTCACCTAGCTACATGCATACCCCAATAGATGGCATATTATTGCCCCATAAGAAATGAAAAAATATGGAATTGAGAGAAATAAGGGAAATGGTGAAGAATGAAGTAAGCAGAAACAGACACTATACACAATGACTACAATACTGTGAACCAAAAGAGGGAAGCAGAAGAAGTCTTTCAGTTGAGACTTCATTTATAGACAAACTACAGGAAGAGGGAGAGGTGCTGAGAAAGGCAGAAAGGCCAGTCTGCCTCCCTGGATTGGTGCCTCACCTTGTCAATCTTGGTGGCAAAGAGGTGGGAGTCTACAGTTATAACATATTGCATATATTATCAGATGTAGTCACTTTTATCGGTTTTGTTGTTGTTACAAAGGGAAAACAAACTTCCTGTTTCCTTCCCTTTTATCACCTAAAAGTGATTAGAAGCCGGAAGAACTAGAATCTAAGGAGGGTGTTTTAGATTGCTTCTTAAATAAATTATGGCATATGAATATAATGGAATATTATTGTGCCATAAGAAATCACAACAGAAACAAATTCAGAGAATCCTATGTGGTATGAACCGAAGCAAAGTGAAGTGCACAGAACGGAGAGGAATTTATATAAGAACAACACTACAAAGAAAGACAACTTAGAACTCTTAACAAAGCAATGGTCAACTAATTCTCAAGAGCATCTCTGATAAAGCATGGTACCCACCTCTTTATGGAGAAGTAATGGACACAAAGTGCAGAAGGATACAGACATTTTTGGATACAGTCACTGTTTTGCTTGACTAAACATATTTGTTAGAAGGGCTCCTTTTTTTTTTTAAACCTTTCCAATTATCTCCATTTTGGGGGGTAAGATTACAGGAGCAGGTAAGCAATAGTGACACCAAAAACAGAGGGCCATTGTGAAAATATTTTTAAATGCATGGAAGGAGAACAGAAGGAAGCACAGACAAGCGGGACAGTTCTGAAAATAAATTGTATAATTTATTTTAGATATATTTTAAAACCACTTATATACCTTGTTATAAGGATTCTTCTTTTTTAACTTTTCCTTATGTCCACTAATTGGGGGGGGGGAAGGATGTAGCAGCTCCAAGAAAGAGAATCATTGTAATTTTTAAAAAATGCACAGAAAACAGAAGTATGGACAAGGAGGGCCGTTTTGAAAAATAAAGTGTTGAATTTATTTTATATACTTAAAAAATTAATGTGTAGATTTATTTTGCTTGACTATACTTGTTACAAAGATTCTTTTTTTTTCCCTTAAACTTTCCTTACCTCCTCTAGGGAGCAGGGTGTAAGAGGGTGCCAAAAAATTAGGCCTCTGGAACATTTTTTAAAATTTATAGATGAAAACAGAAAGAAACACAGACAAGCAGGACAGTTTTGATTGTAAAGTATAGAATTTATTATATACATATTTTAAAAGTGTTTTATGTACTTTAACAGACCTGTGTAGATTAATCTTGTTCAACTATGCTTTTGTTTTTTGGGGTTCTTTTTGGGCTAGGCAAGGGGTTAAGTGACTTGCCCAGGGTCACACAGCTAGTAAGTGTTATGTGTCTGAGGTCACATTTGAACTCAGGTCCTCCTGACTCCAGGGCCAGTGCTCTATCCACTGCTCCACCTAGCTGCCCTCAACTATGCTTTTGTTACAAGGATTCTTTTTTTAACTTTACCTTATCTCCATTTTTTGGGGGGGGTGAGTGCAAGGGAAGAGTGGGTCAGCAGTACTGATGTGAAAAGGAGGGCACTTGCAACATTTTAAAAAATGGACAAATGAGAACAGAAACAAGCAGACAAACGGGGCAGTTTTGAAAGTAAAGTGTAGATTATATACTTACATACTTTAAAAAATCTATCATGTAAATTCATTTTGCTTGACTATGCTTATGTTAGAGGGATTTTCTTTTTTAAACCTTTCCTTATCTCCTTTAATTGGGGGGAGGTGGTTAGCAGAGAAGGAGTGAATAAGCAGTAGTGGTACCAAAAAAAAAAAAAAAAGAGGGCCATTGCAACATTTTTTTTAAAATGCTCAGAAGAGAACAGAAGGAAGCACAGACAAGCAGGACAGTTTTGAAAGTAAGGTACAGAATTTATTTTGTGTATAGATATATATATATTTAAAAGCAAGTGATGTGAAATGAAGATCCATAGTTTCATATAGAATGCTTTTTTTGTAGTCTGTTGTGTTTATGGAAATGTACTTTCTTGGTGTTTACGTTCAGAATTTTTAAAAAAGATAATTTTTTTAAAAGAAGAGAAAGGAGACACCACTGCACAGATCCTTGTCCCTGTCCTAGCACCTTACAGAGATTAACAATGGAGGTCTCCTTGTCCTGTCGACATCTCTCCTGTTCTGATACAGCCTGTAGAGGCAGCACCTGCTCTGGGCTTCATCACCACAAAAATCCATTTGGGCGAGGCCCACTGCAGCTAAGAATGGATTTAGTGAGTGTAGTCCCCATAGCAAAGAGGGGACCAGCAATGAGTAAATACATGCTGCCTGGGAACTAAAGGGCTCCTTCTCCACATGACCCTAGAACAAGGGTTCACGGTGCAAGAAACTTGTTTTGAATATTATTTTTAAAATTGTATTGCAATAGAATTGGTTTTCTTTGTACTTCTATATTTCCTATTTCAGGCATTTAAAAACATAATTCTGAGTGGGGGGAGTCCAGAGGCTTTTCCAAAATGACTGCAGGTGGGGGTCATGACAAAAAAAAAAGAGAAAAAAATCAGGAACCTCTGCCCTAGAGAATTATAGGGAAGATTCTATTGTTCTGTGAAGTTTGGATTCAGTCAAAGGTCCGAACTTGAGCACCTAGAGGGCTCAAGGCTGCAGGTTCCCCACCCCTGATCTAGCTCTTAAGTAAAGAGGGGCTCGGCTGGGGGCCAAACAGTTCATCTCTCTTTCATTTTCCGAAGGAGGTAACATGGTCCACTGAGGGAGTCTCACCTAGGGAGCTAGATTTGAAGTCGGGAAGGCCCTGAGTCCCATCCCTTTTGTCTTCCAAGTCGGGGAGGGGAAGGGTCTTGCCTACGGTTCCATCTAGGGTGCTAGATTTGAAGCCGGGAAGGCCCATGAGGGCCAAACACTCCCACCCTTTTCGTTTTCCAAGTGTGGAAACTGAGGCCCACGGTGGCGAAGGGCTTTGCCCGAGGCCTGAGGGCCTTTCCCTCCCTCTCAGGCCCCACGCCCCCTCCCCCACCCCGGCCTGGAGGCTTCAGCGGCGGGATGCGCACCAGGGCCCTCTAATGACTCTAGCGCTCAAGGCCTCGGTAGAACTCGCGTCTTCGACTTCACTCGCGGTGGAACTACAGGAAGAGAGAGTTGCGGGGGAAGGCGGGCGGGCCGGGCTCCCTCGCTCGGTCCCTCACCTGGTCAATCTTGATGGCCTGGGATTTGTCCGACAGAACCTTTTCCTTCAGCTGCTCCAACTTTCCGTTATAGGCCAGGTTGCAGACTTCCACGTTCGACACGAAGCCCTCCATCTCGACTACTTCGCGAGCTGCCACTTCGTCCCCGCCTCTTACTCTAGGGACCAATAGAAGAACCGCTAAGGCGGGACCCCAGCCACTCAGGACTCTCTACTCTTTCCCCACCTCCAGAGCCCAATCGTCCCCCTCCCCCACCTCCCTCACCCTTGCCTTATCACAATATCCTTCTGGGAGTTGTAGTTCTAGGTAGGCTCCGGGCGGGGGAGCCTTCTTCAATACTCTACCTCAGGGTGTTGGGCTACGAATCCCAGTGTGCCTCGCGGCGCGCAGTCGCAGTGCAGTCTGCGGTATGCACCAACGATGACAGCTGGAGAATGGAGTGGAGGCCTTGGAGCGGCGCCGGAGGCGATGGATGGGTCGGCGAACGAGCTCAGGCTTCTGGGGACACACTCCGAAGCCCAGGAGAGAAACGGGGTGAGTGGTGCCCGAAGGCTAGGTGGGGGGCTCAAGCGGGCACCCCTGGCTGGGTGCTTCGCTGGCCGGCCGGCCAGGTCTCTCTGGTCAGAAGGACGGGCTCGCGGCCAGGGGAGGTGGGGGGAGATGTTCCCAGGGGCCACTTAGGGACGTTGTCCGAGTTAGGAGAGCCCGAATCAGTGAGCCCAGGGGCGGATCCTGGGGGGTCTGGCCGTTGCCAAAGAACTGACACAGGCCCCGCTGTGACGTCATGCAGAGGCCGCGTCGCTATGGACTTGTTCTTGCCCCGCCCCAACGCGGTGACGTCATATTATGGCCATTCCACCTGAGTTTCGGTGGACGTTATATGACGAGCAAGGCATCATGGCAACCGTAGTCCGAGGTTTTAGATGCATCGGTTGAGAGGCCAACCTCATCCTTTTACAGATGGGGAAACTGAGGCTCAGGGAGGTGAAATGACTTGTCCCAGGTTACACATAGGATCCTAGATCCAGAGCCCGTTGTACCCAGTCCCCTCATTTTACAGAGGAGAAAAATGAGCCTCATAGAGGGGAAGTAACGGATTTGAGGTCACACAGAAGAACAAAGGTTTAAAATTGAAGGCCATTTAGCCCCCCCTCATTTTACAAAGAAGGAAAATGAGGCCCAAGAAGGTGATGAGACTTGCCTCAGCTTGCATAAATAGCAAGTGGCAGAGTCATGATTTGAACCTAAGTCTTCCAAATCCAGCCGTCTCCATGACCCCACCAGTGGTTGCCTGCCTCAGTCTGCCACTACATCTGGGCCTGGTGCCAGCTATACTTCATTCATTGGACATCCTCCTAGCCTCCATGCCTCCCTCCCGACCTCCAACTCATACTATCCCCTCTCCAGTTCTGGAACCATAGTAAATCAGCTGTCATTGCTCCAAGAATGGGTGTGTGAATTTACTCCCCAGTGGCACCATTTGCCCTCCCTGTAACTTTTCAAAGCAAAAGATCCCTTTCTGGCCCCCACTCATACGTGTGGTATTTATCTTTTAGAATGTAAGTTCCTTGAGGTCTGGGACTCCTTCTACCAGTGTAAATAGCCAACCCAATCTGCAGCTTCATAGGACAGTAGATTTAAAGCTGGAAGGGCCCTCAGAGGCCATGTAGTCTAATCCCCTCATTTTACAAATGTGGCATTTAAAAAGTTTGAAAGACATAATTTCTGAGCAATTTAATCAATTTGTTAATAATACTAGTTTTTAATAAAAGGCCAGTGGCAGTCCGGAATGCCCCAGGTAATCACAAGGTGGTTGGCTAACTGCTTATATAACCCTTGGAAGGGGGGGGTGTATCAATTCTGATTGATTAACAATGAGAGGGGCTGCTAGATGGCACAGTGGATAGAGCACCAGCTCTGGAGTCAGGAGGAACTAAGTTCAAATCCGGACACGTAACTACTGGCTGTGTGACCCTGGGCAAGTCACTTAACACCAATTGCCTTGCCAAAATAAATAAATAAATAAAATAACCATTGACAAGGGTGTGAGTATTACCATAAGGAGCTGTGAGTGATATCAAA
Source organism: Phascolarctos cinereus (assembly GCF_003287225.1). Taxonomy (NCBI): domain Eukaryota; kingdom Metazoa; phylum Chordata; class Mammalia; order Diprotodontia; family Phascolarctidae; genus Phascolarctos; species Phascolarctos cinereus. The sequence continues at coordinate 63,162,463 of NW_027556291.1, read as the reverse complement.
TCAAAGAGAGACTATCTCTATACCCAGACCACCCCCAGCCTTTGGCTGTCTATTCAATGAATTTAGCCCCACCCATACCTGAGTAGTAGCACCAGTGGCTTCCCCAGCTGGGTAGGGTCAAAACAGGATTATTAAGAAAGTTAATCCAATCTCATTCCTCCAGAGACTGCACTTTTGAAATGAGCACTTTAGAAAAAGGGGTGGGGTGGGGGGATGACTCTGGATGTCCCCAAATTACTGGTTATTAATAATCACTTATCTCACAGATGAGGAAACTGAGACCCTGGGAGAAGCCGTGACTTTCCCCAAATAGCAGAACCAGCATTCAAATTCAGGTCCTTTGACTCCGAATTTCCTGCTCTTTTGACCAAACCATACTGCCTTGATTATAATCTTAGAGAGTTGCTTGAGGCACTTAGAAGTTAAGTGATTTGCTCAGAGTCACATAGCCACTGTGGGAACCCCGAAAGGATGGTTTTGCCTAAGAGTAGAAGGGCTACTGTGAGCTTTGAGAGTGATAAACGTTTCTTTGTCTTTAGAAGGCTGGTTGAAATTAATGATTTATAATCCTTGCATTAAATCAATCTTGTGACTTACCATGTTTTCCAAAGCTTCTTGGAGATAGCAGAACCAGAGATTTTTCCAAATAAAAGACCTGGTTCTTGGCTGCCCTACAGCATACTCACATGCTTCCCCCCTCCCCCACACCAAACCACATTTTAAACTATTTTAGAATTTTTGTGAGTATATGCAAGGTCATGTGGGAGAGAAAGACATTAGCAGCTAAGCAAGATCAATAAAGGCCTCACATAGGAGGTGGCATTTGAGCTCAACCCAAGAAACTAGGGATTCTATGAGGTGGAAGTGAGGAGGGAGTGCCTTCCAGCCCTGGGGAACAGCCTGGACAAAGACAGCAGGATGGGAGATGGAATGGCCTTTGTGAGGAACAGCAAGAAGGCCAGTTTGGCTGGAAAAGAGAGTGAGTGAAGGGGATATAGAATGTATAATCAGCCTGGAACTGGGACTAGATGGACAGATTTGCCTAGGGTCCACCTAAGGGACAGGGCGTGGCTTGATAGTACTATAGCAGGGTCTCTAGGTATATTCCATCTTCAGAGGTTATCACTTGGGCTTTGAGCTGATACTAAGGAACAACTGGAAAACAAAGCCCTATAGATGCAAGAGCTTATCTGAGCTCCCTTCATAGATGGACAGTATGTTTTGTTATGACACATTTATTCCATTTGGAATGTTGGGCTAAGTCTAAATTCTGGATCCTTTAAGCAGAAGTTTTCCTCTGTAAACTACAGCACATATGTGAGAGAAATGATTATTAATAACCAATGATTTGAGAAGATTCAGATTTCCCCCTTTTTCTTTTATCCTCATTTCAAGACCTCTCTGAAGGTTTGAGCTAACCTTCTCCTCCATTCGGACCCCACCCAGGTGGGGGAAGCCACTGTGCTCTACTCAGGTTTGGGTGGGGATAAATTCTTCTAATAAATTGCCCAAGGCTGGGGGTAACTTAGAAGTAACTGACATAATCAAAATTCAGGTCCAGCCCCTCATTGCAATATTCATTCTCTCATTAATTGTTAACCAGAGTTGATTGCCACCCTCAGGAACACCTTTCTTCCAACTGGCATATAAGCAGTCAGCCCCTACGGTGATTGTCTTTGGTTTAAGAGAAAGACCATCCTTTTTATTAATAAACATCCTGGCGTTATTAATAAAATGATTAAATTTCCCAGAAACTGTCTCTCGAACTTTTTAAATATCACATGTGTCCACTTGGGAAATGCCAGTCAATCGGTAAATATTTATTGGGTGCCTACTATGTACTAAATGCTGGGGATACAAAAAGAGGCAAAAGACAGTGCCTGCCCTCAAGGAGCTTACATTCTAATGGGGGACAACTCGCAAACAAATATATACAAAGCAAGCTATATACAGGATCAATAGGAAATAATGGACAGATGGAAGGCATTGGAATTATAAAGGGTTGGGGATGGCTTCCTGTAAAAGATGGAATTTTAGTTGGGACTTAAACCAAGGAGGTCAGTAGGCATAGATGAGAAGGGAGAGCATTCCATACATGGGGGACAGCCAGAGAGAATGTCCAGAGCCTAGAGATGGAGGCTAGTGCTGTTGGATCAAATAGTACATGGTAAGGACTAAGGTGTGAGAAGACTGGAGAGGTGGGAGGGGGCTAGGTAATGAAGGGCTTTGAATGCCAAACAGAGCATTTTTATGATTGCCAAAGAGAGGCAATAGGAAGCCACTGACCTGCACTTTAGGAAAATCTGGAGGATGGATCTAAGTGGAAGAGATGGCAGGCAGACCCACCCACAGGCTATATTTACCCCCTGGAAAGCCCAAAGTAAACCTGAAGGACATTGGCTTGGACTGTCTAGCTTTCTCTGACCTTTGCTTGCTCAGTCACCTGTATTATTTTTATCTGCAGCCTGGAGCCTCAGGCATAATTAGCTTTCGGCAAGCGGGTACCTTCTGTGCCTCTGATGAAAACTGTACGTAAATACAAGCCTAGGCGTTAGGGCTCCTGTGATCCTTATTCAGTGTCGGGTTTGTTGTCCAGCACTGGTGCTAATTCTTTTTCACTTGCTGCTTCCCCCCACAATATTCCTATCACCTTATTTTTTCATTCATTCATTTATGTATTTTGAGATTGGGTCTCTTCCTCTCTCTCAACTGGAAGTCCAGAGTTCTGCAAGGCATCTTTGAACTGCTCCATTTCCTAGTTGGGCTGGTTCACCCTTCCTTAGGCAGCCAGGTGGACTCCAACCCCAGGGGGTTCCCGTGTTGCTTGATTGGATCCCCAATCGGTTTTAGCCCTACTGCAGCTCAGAACTCCAGAGCTCCAGTGATTCAGCAGCTCCTGCCTTCCAAACAGCAGCAAGGATGTGTGCTCCCACAACTGGCCTCCCATTGCCTCTTGGTGAAAATGGGAAGGAACATGGTATTGGAACACTTACCTTCAATCTCAGTGCAGTCACTTAGTTATATGTAAGGTCAACTAACGGATCAAAAATTACCCAGAGTATAAACACTTTTCCGTGACCACTGCTGAATATTTTAATTAAAATTTTTTTGTTATAGTATTGACTTGAAGATAATCAACACACACAGACATTTCCATACACACAGAAGAATAAAAAAAAAAGAATTGTACATGAAACCACGAATCTGCATTTTATAATGCTTGGTTTTTTAAAAAATATGCAATAAAGTCAAAAGTTCCAAAGTTGTCCTGCTTAATTTATGTCTCCTTTAGTCAGGTCAACAGCCTGGATCCTTTAAGCAAAAGTTTTCCTCTGTATACTACAACACTTGTGTCATTTGGGAAATGCCAATCAATAACTATTTATTAGGTGCTTTCTATGTGCTAGGAACTGTGCTAAGTGCTAGAGATAAAAAAGGCAAACAATTATGTCTCTTCAACATCCTTCTGTTCTCTGTTCATTGAAAAAGATGTTACAATAACCTTGGTTTTTTTTTCCTTTTCACTTTTTTCTCATCTCTATTGGCAGTTCTTTTCTCCCTCTCAAATTCCCCCCTTATAAAACCACCACCACCAGCACCACCCTCCCTTGTAACCAATTATAGACAAGCAAAACAAATCCACTCATTGGCCGTGTTCAAAAATGTATATCCAAGGCTGTCCCTTGGTACATCCCTCCCCCACCTCTAGGTCAGGTGGTGGGTAGTATGCTTCATCATGGATGGGCCCAAGGGCATTGTGGTTGGTCATTATACTGCCTTTCAAAGTTCCCTGTTAGTGTCCTTTCCCCCCTCTCTTTGATCTCTTGGGTGATAAGCCTAGTGGTGGTTTTGCTACTTCAAAGTGTGTAGATAATTTAGTGACTTTTGGAGCATGGTTCCAAATTGCTTTCTTAAATGGCTAGACCAATTCACAACTCTACCAACAGTGTATTAGTGTGCTTATTTTCCCACAACCCCTCCAACATTTGTTATTTTCTTTAGTTATCTTTGCTAATCTGATGAGTGTGAGGTAGAATTTCAGAACAAAATAAATAAATAAATAAATAAACAATTGACAAGGGTGTGAGTATTACAATAAGGAGCTGTGAGTGATATCAAATCAAAGAGAGACTATCTCTATACCCAGACCACCCCCAGCCTTTGGCTGTCTATTCAATGAATTTAGCCCCACCCATACCTGAGTAGTAGCACCTGTGGCTTCCCCAGCTGGGTAGGGTCAAAACAGGATTATTAAGAAAGTTAATCCAATCTCATTCCTCCAGAGACTGCACTTTTGAAATGAGCACTTTAGAAAAAGGGGTGGGGTGGGGGGATGACTCTGGATGTCCCCAAATCACTGGTTATTAATAATCACTTCTCTCACAGATGAGGAAACTGAGACCCTGGGAGAAGCCGTGACTTTCCCCAAATAGCAGAACCAGCATTCAAATTCAGGTCCTTTGACTCCGAATTTCCTGCTCTTTTGACCAAACCATACTGCCTTGATTATAGTCTTTTCTCTAATTATTAGGAACTTGGAGCATTTAAAAAATTATAGTTGTTGGGGCAGCTAGGTGGCGCAGTGGATAGAGCACCAGCCCTGGATTCAGGAGGACCTGACTTCAAATCTGACCTCAGACATGTAACACTTACTAGCTGTATGACCTTGGGCAAGTCACTTAACCCCCATTGCCCAACACCGCCCCCCCCAAAAAATGTTTGGGGGCAGCTAGAGTACCAGCCCTGGATTCAGGAGGACCTGACTTCAAATACAGCCTCAGACACAAAACACTTACTAGCTGTGTGACCCTGGACAAGTCAATTAACCCGATTGTCTAGCAAAAAAAAAATTATAGTTTTTGATAGCTGGATTTCCTTATTTGAAAACAACTTGTTTGAATTTGACCATTTTTCAATTGGGGAATGGCTCTTGGTGTTATAAATTTCTATATAGCTTGGAAATAACCCAGTTTCAGATAAATTGAACAAGGCATAAATGAATTTCTGTAGCTACATGCCTTATTAATCGATCTGTTTTGTCTTTTTGTTATGAAAGTGTTTAGATATATAAATTTTCCCTTCCCTACTGCTTCAACTGCATCTCCAAAGTTTGGTATATTGTCTTATTGTTGTAGTTTTCTTTGATTAAATTACCTATTGTAACTATGTTTTGCTCTTTGACCCACTAATTCTTTGTTTAAATTACTTAGTTTCTGATCAATTTAAAATCCCACAACCCCTCCCCCCAGTCTTTATTGCTTAGTAATTTTAATGAGTTGTGGCTAATATAGTATAGGTTTAATAATTCAGCTGTCCTGCTTTTGTTTGAGATTTTTATGCCCTCATTCATAATCAGTTTTTGTAAAGTTTCTGTGTACAGCTGAGAAATACATTCCTTTCAGTTCTAATTCAGTAATTGTTACAGATTTACCATTATACATTTCTAAAATTCTATTCAGGTCTTTTACTACTTTTTTTTTTGTTGTTGTTATTGTTAGATATGTTTGGGTACAAAAAGGCTCCATTGAGGTCCCCAGATATTATACCTTTGATGCTTATTTCCAGCTGTAATTTGATTAACTTTTCCTTCAAGTATTTAGATACTGTGCCATTGGTGCATATATATTAAGTTCTGACAGTATTCAATTGTTTATATTGCCTTTAAGAATAATGTTGTTTTCTTTTTTAACTTTTAATCTTGTCTATTTTTACTGTTGCCTTGTCTAAGATCATGATAGCTATTCCTGCTTTTTTGAGTTTGTCTGAGACATAAATTTCGTTGTTGGGTTATGCTCTCCTTTTGTGCTCTGCTCTTCTGTTTTGTGGATGAATTCGTCCCATTCATAGTCATGGTTATGATGGTTAATTTTGTATTTGCCTGTGTTGTATAAAAAGTTCGAGACATAGTTTCTGGGTAATTAATCAAATTATTAATAATGTTAGCATATTATTAATGAAAGGAAGGTCATTTGGCCATCACTCTCTTGAGTGGAACTCACTCCACTCTTGTATGCCCTTGGAAGAGTGGGTGTTCCTGAGGGCGAATATCATCTCTGAATGGTTAACAAGTAATGAGAGAGAATGAATATTGTGAGGGGTGGACCTATTATTATTATTATTTTTTGCAAATAGTATTTTATTTTTTCCAATTACATGTAAAGATGGTTTTCAGCATTAATTTTTTTATAAGATTTTGAGTTCCAAATTTTTCTCCCTCCCTTCTCTCCCCGCCCCCTTAGACAGCAAGCAATCTGATATAGGTTATTCATGTGCAATCATGTTAAACATATTTCCACATTAGTCATGCTGTCAAAGAAGAATCAGAACAAAAGGGAAAGCCATGAGAAAGGGGGGGAAAAGTGCAAATAGTGTGCTTTGATCTGCATTTAGATTCCATGGTTCTTTCTCTGGATATGGATAGCATTTTCATCATGAGTCTTTTGGAATTGTCTTGGATCATTGTGTTTCTGAGAGGAGCTAAGTCTATCATAGCTGATCATCACACAATGTTGCTGTAACTGTATACAATGTTCTAGTTCTGCTTACTTCACTCGGCATCAGTTCACGTAAGTCTTTCCAGGTTTTTCTGCTTGTCATTTTTTATGGAACAATAGTATTTCATTACATTTGTAAATCACAACTTGTTCAGCCATTCTCCAATTGATAGGCATCCCCTCAATTTCCAATTCTTTAGTCACCACCAAAAGAGCTGCTATAAATATTTTTGTATATTTGGGTCCTTTTCCCTTTTTTCTCATCTCTTTGGGACACAGCCCTAGCCGTGGTATTGCTGGATCAAAGGGTATGCACAGTTTGATTGCCCTTTGGGCATGGTTTCAAAATTGCTCACCAGGATGGTTGGATCAGTTCACAACTCTGAGGTTACCTATTTTAATGAGGGTGACTTTGATCTTGTCTTTTGCTTCCAAATCACCCCCAGTCTTGGGCAATCTAATCAAAGAATTTATCCCCACTCAAACCTGGGTAGAACACCGTGGGCTGGGCAGGGTCTGAATGAGATTGAGAAGAAAGCCAGTCAGATCTCATTATCAGCAATGTCTTTCAGATGCTGGCTTGGCCCAGTAGAGAATAAGATTTCAGAGAGGGATAAATCCCCAATATTAACAGTTAGCTATTTAATAATTATTTCAGCCTCTATCCCATTCATTTTGTACTTCTCTTTGTTCTCAAAGAGCAAGAAGTATGTGATCAGTGCTAGGGATCTAGAACTTATTATTGATGTATACTAAAGAAGAGTAATAAATTTGTTAAATTTATTTTTTGTGTTTATTCACCTCCATTTCCAAATGTATCTCTCTCCTGTTCTTCCACCCGAAGTTATCCCTTATAATAATAAAAGAGTAAGGGGGGGGAAAGCATTTCAGCAAAAACAAACCAACACGTCTACTGAATCTGACAGGATATATAGTCATCCATACCCATAGTTCCTCACTTCTGCAAAGAAGGAGAATTAATTGCCTTTTTTTATCCTAAACTTAACCAACACCAAATGAGATGATCATTTCCATATCTAACACAAAAGAGAAAAAGGGGACTGTCCATGAAACCTGAAACTGTATTATAACCAACTTACTTTTCTGTTTAGGTATATAATACTTTCAATATGTTATCTCCAAAGTTGCCTTGCTTTCTGTTTCTAAATCATCTTCATTCTGTTATGTTCCTTTTCTTCCTGAAAAGGAAATTATTCTGAACCTAAACACCAAAAAAAAGAACATTTCCTACACACAACAGAACACAAAAAGAAGATTCTACATGAAACTGAATCTTCATTTCATACTGCTTGCTTTAAAAATTATAATTAATTCTACATGCTATTTTCAAAACTGTTCTACTTGTCATTACTTCTTTCTGAATTTTTTGTTTTCTTTTCTATCTGTGCATTTTAGCAATATAATGTTGCTTTTTTTTTTGTATCACTGTTGTTAACCCCTCTTCCCCCAACAGTCCTCTTCCCCAATTAAAAACCAAGAGAAAGGGGGGGAAAGTTCTTTTGTGGCAAGTAAGCATAATCAAGCAAAACTAATCCACATAGTGGCTGTGTCCAAAAATGTTTTTCTCTTTCAGCACTTTACGTCCATCACCTCCCTGTCAGGAAGTGGGTACCATGTTGTGTCATGGGTCCTCTGGAGATGTGGTTGGTATGACCTACTGTCATCCCATATCTCTCCTGTCTTTTGTGACTAAACTCCTTGAGAGGACTATCTAGAATAGTGTGTCTCCATTCTGTCACTCTCTTCTTAACTCTCTACAGTCTTGCTTTTGATCTTATCATTCAACCAAAAGTGTGCTTTCCAAAGTTGTCAGTGATCTCCTAATTGCAAAATCCAGTGGCCTTTTCTCAATCCTCTTGAACTCTCTGGCACTGTCAATCTTCATCTTCTCCATCCCATTGTTTTCTCTCTAGGTTTTCAGGACACTACTCTCTCGGTGGCCTTTCTACAGATCTGACCATTCCTCAGTATTCTTTGCTAGACCTTCATCCAGAGCATGCCCACTATCCAAGGAAATCCTACAGGGCTCTCTCCTGGGCCCTTTTATCTTCTCTCTATATACTACTTCAGGTGATCTGATCAATTCCCATGGATTCAATTACCATCACTATGCTGATGATTCTCCAATCTACCTGTCCTACCCTAACCTCTCTGATGACCTCCAGTCTCTCATTCATCTGCCTATTAGACATATCAAACTAGGATGTCCCTTGTCTTAAACTTAACATGTCCAAAGCTAGGTGACTCTGCACTGGATAGAGTCAGGAAGACTCATCTTTCTGAGTTCAAATCTAGCCTCAGACGTTACTAGCTGTATGACCCTGGGCATACAGGACTGAAACGACTCGACAATAAAACCAAAACTAAACTCATTATTGTTTCCCCTAAAACTTCTCCCTTCCAAACTTCCCTATTCCTGTTGATGGCACCATGGTCCATTCCCCCAAGCTCACAACCTAGGAGTCAGCCTTGTCTCTCACTCTCCATAGCCAATCTGTTGCCAAGGCCTGTCCATTTCGCCTTTGTAGCATCCTTCTCTCATCCGACACTGCCGCTACGCTGGTGCAGGCCTTCATCACCTCATGCCTGAACTATTGCAGTGACCTGTAGGGAGGCCTGTCTGCTGCAAGTTTCTCTCCACGCCAGTCCATCTTCCGTTGAGCTATTATAGTGATTTTCCTAAAGCACAGCCCTGACCATGTCACTCCCCCACCCCCCCACCCCTCCAATAAACTCCAGTGGCTCCCTGTTATCTGATCAAATACAAAATCCTCTGTTTGGTGCTCAAAGCCTTCTATGATCCTCCATGATCTTTCCAGTCTTCTTCCAGCACGATCTGTGCCTTCCCTCATATACTCTTCTATCCAAGGACACTGGCCTTTTACTGATCCTTGGCAGGATATCTCATTGCCCGACTGCACAGTTTTCACAAATCATCCCCCATGCCTGGAATATTCTCCTTCCTCAACTGTACCTCTGGGATTCCCTCAAGTCCTAGCTAACCCCCCCCACCCCCCGCAGTAAGCTTTTTCTGATTCTCCTTAATTCTAGTGCTATCCTTATATATGTTGTATGTGTCATTTATACATAGTTGCTTGCAAGTTCTCTCTCCCCTTAGGTTGGGAGCTCCTTAAGGGTAAGGATTGTCTTATTGCCTTTCCTTTTTTTGTATCCGCACTGTTTAGTACAGTACCTGGCACAAAGTAGGTACTTAATAAATGTTTATTGACTGATTGACCTTTTTTTCTTACTACCCCCAATTTTGTTAACTCTATCACTACCATCCTTTCCTCCCCAATTTCCTCTTCCCCTAAATTGAAGGAAAGAAAAATAAAGCTCTCATATCAAGTATGCATAAATAAATAAATCCTTATATTCTCAATGTCTCAAAATGTATACCTCATTCTATACCTTAAGAATTCATCACCCCTGTCAGGAGGTAGGTAGTATGTTTTATTGCTGGACCTTGGGAATCTTGGTTGGTCATTATGTTGATCAGACTTCTTTATTAGTCTTAAAAAATGTTGTTTTTACATAAAGGTCCTCCTGGTTCTGCCACCCTTGCTCTGCATCACTCCATGTAAGTCTTCTCGGGTTTCTCTGAAGCTGCCCTTTCATAATTTCTTTCAGTGCAGTCATATTCCATTACATTTGTATACTATAATTTGTTTCTCCATCCCCCCATTGATGGACACCTTAATTTCCAGTTCTTTGCTATGACAGAGCTGCTAGAAATATTTTTGTATCTGTAAGTTCTTTTCCTCTTTATTTTTAGAGAGTCTAGGATTAGTAGTGCTATTGCTGGGCCAAAGAGTAAGAACAGTTTAGTGATGCTCTGGGCCTCGTTCCAAACTGCTTTCTGGAATGGCTGGAACTTTGTGGTGGTATCATCAGCAATCCACTAGTGTGCTTGACCCATAGCCCCTCTGATATTCGGCATTTTCCTCTTTTGTCACCTTCACCACTTTGAGAAGGTGAGTGTGGGACCTGGAGTTGTTTTCCTTTGCATTTCTCTAGTGATTTGAAGCATTTTTTGCATATGATTGTGGAGAGCTTGGATTTTTCCCCTTTGAACACTGCCTCTTCATATCCTTTAACTAAATGGATATTTGGGAATATTGGGGAATAGCTCTTATTCGTAGTTGTTTGAATCAGTTTTTCATGTACCTTGGCAGAAGAATGTGCTGCAAAGACTTTCCCCCAGTTACCTTTTTTCTTTCTGATTTTTGAATTGCATGCATTTTGCTTGTACAAAACCTTTTTGATGTTATATAATTGACATCATTGTGTTCTAAACCTGAATCTCTAGCTTTGGGTCTTGCTTTGGGTCTTACTTTGGGCCTTAGTGCCAGGGCTAGGCTGTGGCCCTCCCTTACTCTCAAGTGACGTGGTTAGGCCTGTGGGATATATGGATGTTGCTTCTGCATATCACTGAATCAGAGGGAGTCAGAGAAATATATATATAAATTATTATTATTTCCACAAAGAGCCAAGTGGAAGCCTTAAGGAATGCAATCTGGGGGCTAGGTGGAAGTTGAACTAAAGGGAGTTATATTAGAATAAGAAAACACTGTTGGTAGTAAATAGGCTAACAGATGGGAAATCCATTCTGAGCTTAACATAAAAAGGAATGTTCCCAAGCTAAGGCCTGAGTCAAAGAATTGTGGGGAGTGGGAGATGTAATTAGGGGCAGAGATTCATTTGGGGAAATTAGGTTCTTTGGATAGGCTGTAACCTCTATAGTACCCATCGAATAGGGAAACAGGGAAAGGAAATTCCAATGGGGAATAGGGAATAAAAAGGTGTGCATTTGTCATATGTGTGCTCCCACATGTGTGCTCTTACACATGCAGGATGCCTGGCCTTCCTAGGTTGTTAATAAAGTTTCTTCCTGATTCAGCAATGGCTTCATGGAATTCGTGAGATTGATATAGATAACAGGCCCTATGTGGTCTTGCCCTGCCACCCCTGGCTACCACTTCCTTTGGTGTGTGATTGGTCAGTGCTCAGCGTGCTGGCAGCTTTCTCTGTCCTCAATCCTTGTCCTGTGGTTGGCTGTCCCTGATCAGGGCACCGAGTGATCTGCCTCCATTCTGGGGTTTCCTCGATCCCGAGGATGGCACTCTGTTGGTGTTGTCCTCTTTGTGATGCACTTGCTGGTTTCTTCTCTGTTCCACCTGTCTACCTGCCCACCTCTCTGGCAAGACTTCTCTTCCAGCGTCCATGGCTTCTGGCTGGGGTTTTTGTGCTCTTGGGCTGGACAAAGCAATTTACTGAAGCTTCTCTTTAGATTTCTTGGTTGCTATGCAGTCTGATGCTCTTTTTAGGTCATTACTGTAATAAAAGTAGGAGAGTATACCTTCAGTCTGATTTACCATATTGCTATCTGATCACTGAGTGGATTGGTGATGTGCTGCTGTTTTGACTAAATAGTTTAAGGCCTGCACTTTTCATGATTAGTTGTCTGGTTTCAGAAAGGCGATGATTAGAATCGGAAAGGCTTTTGAACCTTCAGTGAAATGTTCTGGTTACTGTATTTTCCTAGCCTTCCTACGTCCCATCCCCGTGGCTTCATACCTGTGTTTTACATTCTAGGTCAGTGGAAAAAGAGAGTTCTTAGGTATGAATTTTCACTTTGCACCCAAGTTCTATTCTACATTTGGAGAGGTTTCTAAAATGGAAAAAAATATACTCTGTCTAATTTGATTTTACTAGGAGGGAGGAAAAAAAAACATGTCAACTAGAATTTATTTAAAACATTTTTTTTTCATTGATAGTTTTTGGTTTTACATTTTCATGTTACAACATTTACATTTATAAGATGTTTTTACATTTCACATCCTAAATTTTCCCCTATATTTCTCTGCCTTCTCCATCCCACTCAGTCAGTAAATGTTTATTAAGTGCCTACTATGTGCCAGGCATTAGGAATACAAAGAAAGGCAGAAAGACCTGCTCTTGGTGAGGGGGAGGGAAGAGACAACATATGAATAACTCTGTAAAAACATACTATAGACAGGATAAATTTGAAATAATCAACAGAAAGAAGGCACCAAAATTAATGGGGATTGGGAAAGGCTTCCTGTAGAAGGTGAGATTTTAGCAGGGACTTGAAGGAGGCCAGGGGAGCCGAGGAGGTGGAGGTACATTCCAGGCAGGAGGGAGAGCTGAAAAAAAGCTGGAGTTGGGACATTCATTCCATAATTTAGGGGTGGGCCTATCTTAGGCTGTTCATTCAGGTTCAGCATTGAAATGAAAGGAGGCATTTGTAAGTCATTGAACAGTCAACAGAAGGAGGTTTATTTAGCCCTAACATAGCAAAGATATGTGACCAGGATTCAGTGGTTCTTAGCTCCTATAAATGAGGCCTACTCATCTCCCTGGAGAAACTTGTCTGCTTGGCAGAACTAGGGGAGGTGACTCTCCTGATCTGCAGACATCCACCAGGTCCAAAGGGCATCTCCCCTCTTAGGTGGACCTTTGTTGCCTCTAGGTTGACTGGGAAGCCATGTCTGCCCAGTCTGAGGCCAACAGGAAGATGCATCTTGGTGAGACACACTGTGAGTCTTGCTTTACCCTCAGGCCTGAAGAGGAGAAACTGATCAGCCAAGCAGATCAGTACATTGAAAGACTGAAAACCTGTGCACCTTGGTAATGGAGTAGGGAGCAGGGCTTACAAGTTCCTATCAAATCCCAGTGCCAGGCACTGTGCTAAGCAAAGGAAAAACGGCTCATCATCGTTTGTATCCAACTCAATAGGAAAAGTTTGTACATTTCTACAGTCCAGTTATTTACTCCAGTATTTTAATCATTTCTTTGGTGTGCATATGCCCCAACTCATGCAGATCAAAGTTCCTTTGACCAAAAATTCATCACCCCTTCGGCCCACCTGGTGATGGATGGGTCCCCCTGTACTAAGCAAGGCTGGTCTGGCCACTGCCAGGCAGCATTTATCTCCAGGCCTCACCTTAAAACCTTTCCAGCTTGTTAGGAGTAGGTACAACTTATACTTTGCTGGCTTAGCCTCCCACAGTCTAGGGTCAACACCCGTGCCTCAGTGAGGTTTTGGAGCAGAGCTCTAGTAGAGAAAAAAAAAACCACAGGCACTGAAACACAGTTCCTTTTCTTTTCTTTTTTTTGCAGCTATACAAACAAAAAAACTATAAAAGTTTTTATTAAGATATGAGATGGTATGGATGGATTATGATTCCTATAGGTTAGATCACGGAGCCACTGAGGCAGATCTTTGAACCTGGGCTGCTCCCCCCTCCTCCCCAAAGCGGAAAGTATTACATTTCTCCCAAAATATTCTTGTTAAACAATAAAAAGGCCCTTGTCAAACAATGAAAAATGCTAGTTCTCTGCCAATAATATGAATCTCCAGCTTCATGTCTGTTATCCCAGAAAAATGGCTGAATTCAGAGAGGCTCAATCTCCTTTTGGCTCCAGGGTGATAACTTTTTTTTTTTGGGTCTGTTCACAGGCACTCTTGAATTGTCTAGTAAGTTCCAAAGGGTTTTTGATTTGTGTTGATGGCCTGATCACACCATTAAAATTGCAGAATGTTGAGGTAATTTCAGGCCTGAGTGACAAGGGCAGGACAAGATGGAAATAGCTAGTAGTCTCATTTGGGATGTTGAATACATGAAAGAGAGCGAAATCAGGCTGCAAAGGTAGATTGGAGCCAGATTCTGGAGGCTCTTACATCCCAGACTATGGCATTTGTAACTTATTCTAGAAGTCTTAAGTTGTTGAATAGGGTGGCTATGTGATCAGATCTCTCCTTAAGGAGATCATTATTGGAAGCCATTTGAAAGATATGTTGGAAAGACCAGAGGCAGGGAGGCCAGTTAGAAGGCAAAGACCAAGTACCAGGTTAGAGATAAGGAGGGTAGGAATAGGGTGGTGAATTCAATAGACATTTATTCAGTGCTTACTGTGTCAAGTTTTGTGCTAAGCCCTGGGGATAAAAGAAAGGCAAAACTGTCCCAGTCTTCCAGGAGCTCACCCTCTAAGGGGGAGAGAGGACATGCAAACAACTATGTACTTGTAGTATAGATACAGGGTAAACTGGAGGTAATCTCAGAGGGAAAGTAACTGGAGAGTACCTGGGAGAAGATAACAGTAGATAACAGCTGTCTGAATCTTGATTGTTAATAAATATGGATTTAATGAATCTAAAGGGAACAGAGGTTACCGAGTGATGGTGATAAAAGGAGAGTCTGTAAGTAGCTTTGGGGACCAAGGAGTATTCTGACTACCCCATGGTGACCAGTGAATGGCATATAAGTGCCACCAGTACTGGAAAGGGTAGCCAGGGATTTCACATTCTGGAGGAAGCCAGATGAGGTGTGAAGTTAAATGGTTTAAGATGGAGTAGGCATTCCAGGAGAGGCTGTGGAAGGAATGGGTGAGTCTGAGGTGGGATATTTAGGGGGTAGGGTTAGGGTGATTATGGGAGCAGGGTATGGATGATGATCCAGAGAGTGTCATGAAAACATAGAGAAGGGAGTGTCCCGGGGGAGAGGGTAGTCCACAGGGTCAAATGCTTCAGCCAGATTGAGAGGGAGGAGGACTGAGAAAAGGCCATCAGATCTGGAAACTGAGACATCAGGTAACTCTGGAGAGGGCACTTTCAGTTGAGTGATGAGGCTGATAGGAAGCTGGATTGAAGAGTAAAAGAAGAGGAAGTGTAGGCAACAAGTGTAGTTTGGCTGGTTTAAGACTATGAGAGTGGCCTGTGAGAATGTTTGAATAATGGGGGAGACCTGGCTGTTTGTAGGCAGCAGGGAAAAGCCAGTCAATAGGGAGAGATTTGAAGACCGGGGGGGGGGGGGGGGGGGATAGGAGTTTACAGTGTAGTTGTAATTGTGTTTATTCTAATTGTTTTGCATAGAACAATTTCTGAAATATATTCCAAACTTATTTCCTTTCTTTTTTAAACAGAGGATAAGGAACATAATACAGTTATCCCTTCCACATCACAACTTTCCCCATCATGGTTGCAGGTTGGCATAAAACATTAAATGGGAATTTCAGAAGAGTTTGCAGAAGCCACAGACAACACGCAGAGGCCAGCAGACGACACAGAAAAGGTTTAGAAACTCAGAAATGCGTAAACTATATGTATAGTATTGTATAACATCAACATACTGTACCTTTTAATACCATAATAATTCAGACTTCTTCTCCGGTACAGAGGGAGGGTCAAAACATTTTATGTAGATTTTCTAGATTGTGGGGGCGCAGACTCCCTAACTCCCGCGTTGTGGAAGGGATAACTGTATAGCTTCCCCCCCCACAAAGCAATTGGGGTTAAGTGGCTTGCCCAGGGTCACACAGCTAGTGTCAAGTGTGTGAGGCCCGCTTTGAACTCAGGTCCCCCTGACTCCAGGGCTAGTGCTGTATCCACTGCGCCACCTAGCTGCCCCTGTATAGCTTTTCTGATGACATCATTCTCATCAATTATTCTTATACCATGTTATAATTCAATGCATTACTCAGGTTTTACTTGTTCTTCTTGGCTCCAGACTGCTTTGCTTTGGGAGTTCCTCTGCTATCTTTTTATAGTTTTTCCTTTTTCTTCCCTCCAGGTCAGCTGTCACTTCTCTATCAGCAAACTTGCACACCCTTCCTACCTCTCCATTCCTACTCCTTTTCTGTTGTAATCTTGGAGAGCAGGCCACTAGACTTGTTTCAGTTGTTGTAAGCTATGACTCTTGTAAGCACAGACCCAGAGGATGGGCCTCTCCTCTTAGGAGTTTATGAGTCTAGTGCCTGTGCTTTGTGACTTCTATTTTAGGTTATCAGTCATCTGTTTTGCGTATTTCCTGCTTCCTGACTGTATCCTAGATAACTGAAATATTACTTTAGCATGATAAAGTCTTTGAGGATAGGTGTTATATCTTCTGCTTCTTTTTAGATCCCAGTGGCTAATCCAGTGTTCACAGCATGGAAACCCAATAAATACTTGACAGTCGATTAACTGAGACCTTAGGCCATCCAAGCTCCTAAGAGTTACAGTATACACCTATCTTGCTTGATTTTTGGTTTGTGATTTCAAACTGTCCTTGCTCAGTTGTGCTTGAGTCAGAAGAGCTAAGTCCTAGGGGTAAGTTCCATTCTCTGAGACAGGAATAGTTAGGGTCCCATCCCTGAAACCAACTCACCCTTGATGCACTAACCCACCTCACTGTTCATCACCCAGGTTCATGCCTGGGAGCAGTTTGCTTCCTACTACTATCCCATTATGGGGGCATGTGGCCAGATTATTTATGACTCCCCTCCCAGAGAACTCAGGGGTATATGGGCCATATCATTTCTTGACCTCTGAAAATCTAAGCTTCAAATTCAGATGGCAGGAATAGAGCACCAAGATCTGAAAGCTTGCCTACGCTCACTGAGCAATATTTGGTACAGCTGTTGTTTCTGGTGGGGGAGAAAGGCAGGGGAACAGATCCACAGATGGCAGAATGGGGTGGAGCCCTCCAGAAACATTCTCTTGGGAAGTGAGGGAGGGGGTCTGCTGATAATTCTAGTCACAGCAGGGCAAAATCAACTATTCCAAATTCTACAGTTGAGACTTAGTCTAATGGATGTGCGCTGGCTAAAGGTACAGCAAAGGCTGGGAAATCGTAGCTAGAAGAAACAAGGAGCCTATTGTATTCATTCACTGTCCCTTCCTTACTTGACATAGAATCAGGAGACTTGAGTTAGAATCTCCTGCCAGATACTTCTTAGCTGTATAACCCTAGATAAAATACTTTACCTGGCAGACATTCAGTTTCCTCATCTGTGAAATGGGAATAATAACCATCCATATACTGCTGACCCCTCACATGGTGGTTGTAAGGAGAACAGCTTGCAAACTTTGGAGCTATGTGACTAGGAGCAGTTGTTTTGTATTACTGGTCTGTTCTCAAGGCTGATTATTTCTGGCATTATGAAGGTCTCACTCTAACGTGCACAGACCGTGTTAGCATATGAAAACATTTGCTAAGCTTAGTTTCCTGGCAAAAGCCGAGCTCTATAAGACTGAAGCACTCTTTCATTGGAATTCAGACATATTTACTCTAACACAAATTTTACTCTGAAAATCCTTGTTACCTGAGGTTCTGTGTAGAGTATTTTGTCTATTCATACTTATGCAAATATAACTTCAGGACCCAATTTAGGATTTGTAGGATCCCCAGTCTAGAGCTAGAAAGGACCTTAGGGGTCACAGAGTCCAGTTCCCTCATTTTCAGAGGAGGAAACTGAGGCCCAATGTGGGGAAGTGACTTGCCTAGGGTCACATAGCTAGTACATGCCAGAGGTAGGATTTGAACCCCAGATCTTAACAATTGCAAGTCCAGCACTACTGTGTCAAAAAAAAATTTACCTATAATTTTTTTAAACTTCTCAATTTATACCTAAGCATACTTGTATGATTCCAGCCATTATTTCTAAGCAATTCAACCTCCTTAAGTTTCAGCTAATATTTTAATCTGTTACTTTATCCAAGCCAAAGCAAGCCTTGACAGAACCCATGCACAAAAGCAGAAATCCAAACACATCTATCATTTGTTTTTACAAATTAAATGTCAGCCTATTTAGGTTTGACTATCACTCTCTAACAAAGTTGAATCTTAATTATTATTCCACGAGTTCCAACACATGTATCATGAACACCTAAAAGCAACACTCTACGAGATATAAATAGAACAAAAAATAGCTCATTATTCAGCAACCCAACATTTGGTAACAATACCAATTTTTGTTTCGGTCCAGAATTTTCCAGTGATTAGATATACATTTTCTATCAGTAGACCAAGAAGGAACCATAAACCAAGTTGCAAAGCATTTAATTGGGATAGAAGAGTGGACCACATGACGGGAAACTTAGCAATAGAATCCTTCTCGGAATCACAGAGTTTTAGAGGTAGAAGGGACCTCCACAACCATGTAGTATTCCAAACTATACGTGAAAGCCTCTGCACAGTAACATGCCTGTTTAATGGCCATCTGGCTTCTATTTGCATACCTCTGGAGGCAGCCTAGCCCACTTCTAATTGTTAAGTTTTTCTTTGTTTTTAAGATATAAAACTTATTTTTAGGGTTTTTTTTCCATTAACAAACATTTATTTATTTTGTTTCTCCCT
The DNA here is from genome assembly GCF_003287225.1 of Phascolarctos cinereus. Taxonomy (NCBI): domain Eukaryota; kingdom Metazoa; phylum Chordata; class Mammalia; order Diprotodontia; family Phascolarctidae; genus Phascolarctos; species Phascolarctos cinereus. The sequence continues at coordinate 63,143,808 of NW_027556291.1, read as the reverse complement.
CTCACCTCCTAGCCATTGGAAAAAATAAAAAGAACAAAATCATTGTAATAAATTTGCAAAGTCAAGTGAAACAAATTCACTTGTTGCTATGACTCTTTCTCTATCTTGAGTCCATCACCTCTTGCTCAGGTGGTGGGTATCATGCTTCATCACTGGGCCTCTGAAATTGTGGTTGGCTATTGCCCTGAGCAGAGTTCTGAAGCATTTCCAGATTATGCTTTGACTTACCATCTTATTGTTGTTGTAGAAATTGTTCTCCTGGTTCTGCTCATTTCATTCTGCATCATTTCATACGATTAAATCTTCCCAGGTTTGTCTGAAACCATCCTTTTGTCATCTCTTATGGGCCAAGAGTATTGTTAGGAAGTTGTTGTCATCATTATTGTTGTTATTTTTAAACTGATATCAAGCTTAAACTCGCCTCTACACTTTTTACTCCTTCTTCCTTGTATTGCCCTGTGGGGCCAAGGAGAACCAGTCTAGTTCCTCTTCCGTATGATGGCCCTTCAAATGCTTGAAGCCAATCTTGCAGATTCCCTTTTTCCCACTCCCACACCCCTCCCATCTCTTTTTCTCCAGGCTAAACATTCCTAGTTCTTTCAGTTGGTCCTCATATGGTGTGGACTCAAGACTCATTCACCATCCTGGTTGCTTTCCCCTGAGCGTCCTGGCCATCTCCAGTCGTCCTGATCAGTATCTGGCCACTGGACCCAGATGGCTGTGGAGGAGAAAGTGAGGCTGGTGACTTTGCACAGCCCTCCCTCACTTAAATCAAAGTCAATTGCAGGTCATGTTATCATCTCCCTGATGTCATGGTCCTCTTTGAGAATGAAGGATAGATCACACACAATCAGAGCTATCCCCTGGATTCTCTTCAGCCGATCAGTGTCTGTCTTAAATTGTGACATCCCATACTCAACATGATATTCTAGAGATAGTCTGACCAGGGAGAAGGACAAAACTATTGCCTTCTTTTCTTCTTTCTCTAGGCTTGCTCTCATTTGTTCACATAAGTTCAGTTGATCACTCTCACATCTATATATCCAGCTCTAATCTCTCTCTTGAACTGTAATCCTGCATCACCTGCCTGCTGGGCATCTCTGTAGCTGTCCCGTTGGCATCTCAAATGCAACATATCTTCCTAAAGCTTCCTCTCCTCCAAACCTCCCTATTTTTCTTGAGGTTACTATCATCCTTTCAGTGACTCAGGTTCCCAAGTCCTTAGTCATCCCTGATTCTTCTCTTTCCCTCACCCTCCATGCTCAATCAGTTGCCAAGACTTGTTAGTTCTACCTGCACAAGATCTCTCCCAGCCATCCCCTTTTCTCTACTCAGACAACCACTTACTAGTTCAGGCCTGCATCACGTCTCTCACCTAGACTGCTGCAATACACTCAATTGCTTTCCTTGAGGTTTTTTTTTTTAATAAAGGAGAGGATATAGTAGCAACAATAGCAATGAAGAGGAAGAAAGAAAAAGATTCATAATATCTGAAAAATGAAGATGAACAGGAGGTTAAGAAAGTCTGGAACATAACTTTGTAAGGTCTGCCTCCTTCCCCCATTGATGGGTTCCTCCTGGACCCTCCTTTGTGGAAGGACCTAGGCCTTCCTTCGTTCCCTTCTTAAACTTGTTTCTCATTCCCAGTCTTCAAAATCATGACTGCTAGTGGAAAGTTTTCCTTCCCTTCCCAATCCCCACCCCCTCTTCTCAGCTCTCTTTTGTGGGCTGAATATAACCTTGATACAAACATTTTTGTCTTCTATACCCAGCTTTTAACCTGCTTGCCAAGTTAACAAAAACCAAAAAAATTAGTCTCTGTGGTTCCAGTATCTCCCCTCTCCAAACCTCTTTCTGTATTATTGGTCTCCAGACTTTTGCTTTTGTACCCCATCAGTAAAAAAATTTTGAGCATACCCCCGTATATTTACTTATTTATGAATTATATACATGTATAACTGTGCTAATAATTATGAATGTTATATGACACAAAATAGAAATGAAAAAGGATGAGATAAAGATGAAATCATATTTTTTTTTTGTCCTAGAATCAATAGGCAGTCACTGGAGTTTGTGGAGGAGGATGGGTGCCATGGTCTGAGCTGTGCAGTAACATTAATTTCACAGCTGAGTGGAAGCTGGAATGGGGGGAGACAAGGCGGGGGAAACTAACCAGCAGCCTGTTGCAATAGGCCAAGTGTGAGGTTATAAGGCCCTTCCCCAGATGAGCGGCAGCATCAGAGGAGAGAAGGGGGCGTACAAGAGAGGAGTCTTGGAGGTAAAAAGGCAAGATTTGGCAACTGACTGGATATGAGGGAGGAAGACAGAGGGAGTCAAGGATGACACTGAGGTTGAATACCTGGGGAGTGGAAGAATTGGCCTTTACAGAAAGAGACAAACTCCAAATAGGAGAGGATTGGGGTGAGGGAAGATACTGTACCGAGGTCTTGTTTTCACTGTTGTTGCTTTTGTCCTCATTGTATATTCAGTGGAGTTCAGATGGGAACAGCTCGGGGACAAGTTACTGTTCTGCCCTTGTTCTTTGATGCTTAATGTTCAGATTGTGCAGGTGGATAAAATAACGGGCTGTTATTGTTATTGTTACTGATGTTGTTGCTGTTTTACCCAATTTCTTAACCAGAATCTCTAGTTTCTTCCTACCCTTGTGATGCATGGTGTAGCCCATCCTCACCTATCCTAAGTGAAAAAGGCAGAGATGGAGTTCTTTCTCACTGGTCACTGCCCTGAATTGGAGCCTGTCTTCGAAGGGTTGACTACTATAACTAAAGGTGATTTAGGGCACAAGGGGTAGGTATATGGGGAGGAGGGGAGGAATTTTCCCAATGGCATCTCAGCTACTGTTGCTTTGGGGGTCCAGGGCAAAGTTTAAGTTGGAGAGAAGTTCCACAGTTGTGGGATTCCACCCACCCTCTGATTGGTTGGTTGGTCATGCACTCCTTGGGATCAAGCCATGGGCCTCCTAGGAGCTCCCAGCCCTTATTTGAGAGACCATTATTCTAATCCGATTGCCAAGTGAATATTCCTAAAACACAGGCCTGACTGTGGGACTCCCCCTGCTCAAAAGTTACCCCCTAGGATAAAGTACAAACTCTTTAGCCTGGCACTTACACCCTTCCGCAAACTGGCGCCAGCTTGTCTGTCCAGACTTTTACTAACTTACTAAGTACTCCACAAAGTCCAAGTCTCATCCCCATCTCCCATCCCTGTGCCTTTGCCAAGGCCATCTTTCGGACCAAGACCAGACCAGACAACCCTCCTTACTGCCACCTTTTAGAATTTCCCTTCCTTCAGGATTGGACTTAGGTGCTACTTCTCACTGGAAGCCTTTCCTGATGTGCCACTTCCCCCCCCCCCAAGTTGTTAAGACTTTCTCCTTCCTCTTATTCTTTTGTATTTATATGTATTGTCTATGGACATCAAGCGAATCGAAGCTCCCTCTTGGCAAAGGCTATTTAATTTTTGTCTTTATTATACTCAGCTTCTAAACCAGGCTCTTAAATACGTCAGCTATCTTACAAGAGTTCATTGAATGGAATATTATTGAGGGGCTTCCTTGTCAGCTACTGATTGGACTGGGAGGCCTCAGAGGGTCATTCCAATGTTGAGATCATAGGATTCCATAAAATTTACCCCTCTGTGCCAGAAAGAAGATCTTTCCTGGCATTAAAATATGTCTTCCTAGAAAGTGACCTTAACATGGGTACCTTTTGCCACTTGCCTACGTCACCAGCTCCCTTGCCCTTTCCTAGTCCTGACTTTCTTCAGAACCCATTGCTGATTTGCAGTGTGGAAAAAGAGCAATTTGAGTTTGTTTCCCTGACTTTTCTTGGGGTAGTAAGTCCATTCCCCCGAAAAAGTTAAAGAAAATCACAACTTGCAGAGGCCATTGCCTAGTTTTGTAGCTTACTGATAGGTGACATAAAGGGAAGACATGAACTTAAACTTTGCTGCTTTGGTGCCAACACTGCCCATTGTCTTTGGATGGGTTTCCCCCGTTAGTGTTGTCTATGTTTACATTGTTGTAATCAATGTGTATGTTGTTCTCTTGGTCCTGCTTCCTCTATTCCCCATCACTTACTAGAAGTCTTACCATGTTTCTCTGAACTCTTCATAATTGGGTTCTTCTCATAGCACCATAATATTCCATTACAGTCATGCAGCACGTTTTCCTAATCGTTGGGAACATAATCTTGTTTCAATTTATTTATTGCAAATAATATTGCTATGAATATTTTTTGCTACACAAGGGTCTTTTTTTAAAATTGTATTTTATTTTTTCCAATGACATGTAAAGATAGTTTTCAACATTCTTTTTTGTTAGATTTTGAGTTCCAAATTTTTCTACCTCCTTTCCTTTCCTCTCCCTTCCCCAAGAGAGCAAGCAATCTGATATAAGTTATACATGTACAGTCATGTTAAACACATTTCCACAGTAGTCATTCAGCATTCATTTTTTTTAAGATTCTGAGTTCCAGATACGAAGGTCTTTTCTTGCTGCTATTAGCCTTCTTGGGATATAAATCCATTTGTGGGATTTTTAGGTCAAAGCACATGAACAATTGAATAACTTCTTGCATAATTCCAAATCTTTAAAATACATAGGACATAGGACCAAAATGTCTTCATTGATTATCTGTGAAAGCTAGGATGACAAGGTACCTGAATGATATTGAATGTTCATTTATATTCTTTGGGAGTGTTTTGATTATATCAATGAAAAAATAATGACAATATTTTCAATTCAAGCTATATACTCTCTTTCTTCCCAAGAAGCAGTGGGTAATGAATTGGCAATTTGTTTTGTTGATCAAATAAGACAATGTATGCAAACTGCTTTGTGAACCTAAAGCACTATGTCAGCTATTTTTGTTGTTATTACTACTACTACTACTACTACTACTACTACTACTACTACTACTACTACTACTACTACTACTACGACTACTACTACTACTATTATTCCTTCTCCTCCTCCTCCTCCTCCTCATAATTCAGTGGAGTTCAGGTAGAAAGTTTTTGAACAAATTTCTATCCTCCTAGTCTTCTTATGTTTAATATTTGAACTATTTGTGCAGGTAGAGAAAATGATTATTAATTGTTGTTCATGCTGTTGCTATTGCTATTTTACCCAGTTACCTAACCAGACTATCCAATCTCAACCTTGGTTATCTCATGAAACAGCCTCAGCTAGCCTTCCTGACTCCAAACTGTCTTGTTTCCAATCCATCCTGTATACCATCACATTTCCTATTTTTCTCTACATCTGTGATTTCATTGCTGAGGGGGAACTCCAAATGTGGAAATTCCCTTCATCATTGCAGATAGGAAACTCATTTGTAATGTATAATTACCAATTATCTCTAAGTACCACTTTTCTTAGACCTCTTTGCAAAAAATCTTCAGTGTTTCTAACTCTTCGGCCTTGCTTTCAAGGACTTCCAGAGTCTGGCCCCATCCTCCCTAACCTAACCAGATTTGATTCCCACTGTTCTCCAATGTCTACTCTTTACTTAGTCATTCCAATCTTCTCAAATGGCCCACAAACATGCCTGGTTTATACCAACCTCTCTTCCTTGCCTTTACTCATATTTTCCTTTCACCTAAAATTTCCTCCCCTATCCACTCCCTTTCCCTTTGGCTCTCCAAGTCCTGCCGTTTATTTTCCTGAATGGTATTAGGTCCACCTCCTTCCTTGAAGGAGAGCCAATTTAATGTCCCCTGAATATTCCAACTCACATGGAACTCCCTCCCTTTTCTTTGAGTTCCTCCAGCGCTCAAACACTGCAGTAGCATTTGCTGGGATTTTCTCTTGTATTTTACAATTTTGTTCACCCAACTAAATTACAAACAATAAGTGCTTAATAAATGCTCCTTGATGGGACTTTATCCCCAGAAATGAATGCTTGTTGATTTGGCCAGATTTTCATGAGCCTTGCGTTAATCTTACTTCTCCTTAAGACTTAAACCCTTGTTGCTGTAGCTGCTTTAGGCCCTAGGCACTGGGAATAAAAATGACATGCTCTCTGCCTTCAGAATATTTCCAGTCTAATAGTGCGGATAAGACAAGTACACAGATAACTGTAATGGAAATTAGACTATGACTGAATATGTAGGAGAAGTCAAACAGAGGGGCCTGAGGGATTCAAGGAGGAAGGAAGGAGGAAGGGCCTTGGCTTCCATGTCATATGAGGACCAGTTGAAGGAATAGGACACATTTAGACTGTGAGTGCCTTGAGAGCAGGGACTGTCTTTTGCTTATCTTTAGTACTTAGCAAAGTGCCTGGCATATAGTAGGCACCTGATAAATGTTTATTGACTGACTGGTTGACATTTAACCTGGAGAAAAGAATAGTGGGCGTTGTTATTCTTGTTCTTGTTCATTCTTTGTTTTCCTGGGGGACCAATGGCCTCATGGAGTGGGTGAATGGAGATGGGTGATATCATGATATCAATCTACAGGTTTTGTTTTTGTTTTTGCTTTTTTTTTTTTTTGGCTTAGGCAGTCGGGGTTAAGTGACTTGCCCAGGGTCACACAGCTAGTAAGTGTCATATGTCTGAGGCCAGATTTGAACTCAGGGCCTCCTGACTCCAAGGCTGGAGCTCTATCCACTGTGCTATCTACAGTTATTATAAGGGCTGTCAATGTGGAGGAGAAATTAAACCATTTTGCTTGGTAGAACCAAGAGAAATGGGTAGGAGTTGGAAAGAAAAAATATTTGGTTCGATGTCAGGAATAGCTAGGTAATGATTTAAGCTGCCCAAAAGTGGAATGAGCTGCCTTAGGAGGTAGTGGGGTCCTCTTTCCTTGAGGTGTTTAAGCAGAGCCTGGGGGGACCTTTTGTTGAATGTGTCGTAGTGAGAATTCCTTTTGTGTATCAGTTGGACTAAGGTGGCTGCTGAGGTCCAGGCCAACTCTCCCGTCCTATGATTCTATGAAACATTTCTAATCGGATTGATCAGAGAAATTCTAGTGGATGAAGTGGTGACTCTAAGGTGGATTACTGGCTGAGTTGGACTTTAAGGGAAGGATGTCAGCAGTTGAAAACTGGGGGATGGGATGGGAGGGTGTGTATTATAGATATTGGGGATGTTGTGGATAAGTGTATGAAGGTGGGAGAGGGAAGATAAGATCAGAGAACCCAGAGAAATAAGAGTTTGGCTGGAACACCGAGTACTTGAAAAGGAAGTGCTGTGAAAGAAGACCAGCAAGCCAGACTGGGGTGGGGGCTTTGGTTGGCAAGCTAAGAAGATTGTATTTTATTGGGTAAATAGTGGGGAGCCTCTAAGGATTTTTGAATATAGGAATGATGTGATGATACAGTAGCATGAGGAAGATTACTTTGTCAATAGTGTGGAAGATGAGGATTGGAGATAGGAAATGCTTCGCTGATAGACTGACTAGTTAGGAGTTTTATTATCATTGTTATTAATAATAACAACTTTTTAGTGGTATGGTAGTAACACTTCATATCTAACCATCCGTTTAGAGAGTTGCTAAATGTTGCAAAATAAGCAAGAAAGAATGATGAGCCTTAGCCTTATGAAATTATCGCCTTGAACCAAGGATACCAGCTCAATTTCCAAGTCTTTCCTTTTGTTCCCCAGCCAGAAGTTATCTTCTTCCTATGAATATCTTATTTGTCTTCTCTTCACTTGTAAGATTCTTTCTTTGTGCTTTAATTTTTTTTATGTAAGTGTTTTTCCTCCCCACCCTGACTGCTTTTTTTGAGGGCAGAGCTTGATCTTACTTATCTGTATACCCTACAGAATTTTGTGTATGTTGGGGCCTTGACTTCCTGCTGCTGTGTCCTTTCCTGCCTAATCTGCATCCTCAGAAGGAAGGGGAATAGTGGGGTGGGACCCTCCATCAGACCATCTGACTGTATGCTTTCCATCTTATATTGCACTTTCTCTAGCCTGATCTTCAGTCTCCTTTGAGAAGAGGAATGGAATCCTATCAACAATGAACATTCTCATACCTGTCGTACCATTCATAGCCTAGGGATTCTAAACACCTGTAAGCCATCATTCAAACCCTCCCCACCCTCTTCCTTATTTTCATCCTCCTCAACCCTCCTGCCCCAGAGTTCCAACAAAAACCACCTTCCCCTTCCATTGTGCCCTTGGGAATGCCTGTTCCGTAGGCAACAAACTTCCCCTCATCCTCTATCTTTTCCTCTCCCACTCCTTCCAAGCTCTCCTTCATACCTGCCTGTTCTCTGATGCAGCCTCCCTGGCCACCCTTTCCAGTACTGGCTGCTCTTTCTCTCATTCTTAGCTTGCTGATCAAAGCAGGGAAGTCAGAACTTCTTGCTTCCAGTTGCAACTTCCAAGTTCTCCCCTTTCCTCTAACACTCAGTAACTTCTCTTTCTTTGATGTTCATGCCTGTCATATCTACCGCCTGATGAAAATTCTGATAGCTGTTGTCTACAGAACTCCACCTCACTGTCTTTCCTTCCTCAGTGCATTTGGTACCTGGCTCACAATCTTTATTTCCTCCTTAACTCCTGCCCACGTACTAGGGGACTTCAGCATACATATTAACTCTCCCTCAAACACCCTAACCACTCAGCTCCTCCACCAACTCACTTCCCGTGACCTATTCCTTCACCCCACTTCAGCTACGCACAAAAATGTTCATACTCTTGACCTTGCCACCACCCACAGATGTACCACTTCCTCATTCAAGAATTCCAAAATCCTTTTATTCAGCCATAATCTATTAGCTTTTTCCTTCTCCCTCTGCCTTTCCTTATAAAACCCTACTCTTTGTCCTTAGTGTGATCTCCAAACCCTTGACCCCTCAATTCTCTCCCAGGGCATCTTCACTGTACTAACCATTCTCTTCTCTTTTCCCTATCTTGACCTTTAGTGAACCAATTCAACTCTACACTGTCCTCTTCTCTTGAATCCCTATTCTTTATCATTTCACCTATTGTGCCTTGCCAAACCTCTGCCTTGGATCACTCCCACCATTCATCACCTTAACTCTTACATATGCCCAGCTGAACATTGGTGGAGAAAATCATGCAACTGTTGTCACTGGGTCTACTCCAAATATGTGCTATACAACCTCAACTGGGATGTCACTGCTGCTTGGCAAACTTTCTATACCTCCGTTATCAACTTGCTCTTCTAAACCTTCTCATCCCTCCTCAAACTTCCCACCCTCTTACCTGAGAACCTTGCCTCATATTTTAGAGAAAAAATTGAGGCCATACACTGTGAGCTCCCTCTTCTCCCCGATTCCTCATTTCCTATCACTCAGGTGCCTTCTGGCATTATCTCCTCCTTCATGCCTGTCTCACATGATGAGTTGGCCTTACTCCTTACCAAGGATAACACCTCTACTCGTTTAAGTAATCCGATTCTATCTTGTCTCCTCGAAAAGATTGTCCCCTCCGTTTTTTTAATTAATTTATTTTGATTTATCAACAATCACTTCCATAAGCTTTTGAGCTTTAAATTTTTCTCCCCCTCACTCCCACCCTTCCATCCTAAGATGGTGCGCAATCTGATATAGGCCATACATACACATTCCTATTAAACATATTTTCACACTAGTGATGTTGTAAGGAAGAGTTAGAACCAATAGGAGAAACTACCAGAAAGAGGAAACAAAACAAAACAGAAGAAAAAAATAGCAAATAGTATGCTTCAATCTGCATTCAAACTCCATAGTTCTTTCTTTGGATGTGGATAGCATTTTCCATCATGAGGCCTTTGGAGATGTCTTAGACCCTTGCATTGCTGAGAAGGGCTAAGTATCAACGTTAGTCATCACACAATGTGGCTGTTACTGTGTACAACATTCTCCTGGTTCTGCTCACTTCGCTCAGCATCAGACCATACAAGTCTTTCCAGGTTTTTCTGAAGTCAGCCTGTTTATCATTTCTTATAGCACAATAGTATTCCATTACATTCATATACGACAACTTGTTCAGCCATTCCCCAATTGATGAAGGTTGCCCCCTCTGTAATTCCCACTTTGACTTATTTTCATTCTCTCCCTGTCTATTGGCTGCTTCTCTACTGCCTACAAACATGTCCATGACTCCCTCATCCTGAAAAAACTCTCAGTTGATCCTTCCGTTCCCACTAACTAGTATCTTATATATCATCTGCTATTGTAGCTAAACTCCTCACAAAGGCCCTTTACAACATGTGCCTCCACTTTCTCTCCTCTAACTCTCTTCTTGACTTCTTACAATCCAGCTTCCAACCTTATCATTCTACCAACACTGTTTTCTCCCAAATTACCAATGATCTCTTAGTGGCCAAATCCAGTGGCCTTTTCTCAGTCCTCATTCTCTTTGACCTCTCTGCAGCCTTTGACTCTGTAGATCACACTCTCCTCCTTGACATTCCCTTCTCCCTAGGTTTTTGGGATGCATCTCTCTTTCCTGATTGTCTTCCTACCTATCTGACCACTCCTTCTGTCTCTCCTTTGCTGGATCCTCCTCCAGATCATGCCCTCTAACCCTAGGTATCCCTCTGGATATTTCTACCCTCTTCTCTTCTCCCTCTGTGCTACTTCACTTGGTGATGTCATCAGCTCCTGTGGATTTAACAAGTATCTCTATGCTGATGATTCTCACATCTTCCTTTCCTGCCCCCAAACTCTTTGCTGACCTTCAGTCTCACATCTCCAACTGCCTTTCAAACATCTCAACCTAGACGTCCCAAACTGAACTCATTATCGTATCCGCTGACCCCACCTCTCCCTTGCCTGTTACTATAGAGAGCAGCTCTATCCTCCCAGTCCTCAGGCTCACAACCCTGGATTTCTCACTGTCTCTCATCTCCCCCCCCCCCCCCCCGTCCCCCCATCAAATCTGTTGCCGAGGTCTATCAATTTCACCTTTGTAACTCCTCTCGAATATTCTCCCTTTTCTCCTGGGACACTGCTCTCCCTCTGGGGCAGACCTTCATCACCTGGATTATCACAATAGCCTCATGGGGGCTCTGCCTTCCTGGAGTCTCCCTCCACTCCAAGCCGTTCTCCATTCAGCCACCAAAATGACTTTCCTAAAGTGCAGGTCTGATCACATGCATGATCAATAAACTCCAGGGGCTCCCCATTCCCTCCAGGAGCAGACACAACATGCTGTGTTTGGCATTCAAAGCCCTTCATCACCTAGCCCCCTCCTACCTGTCCAGTCTTCTTACACCTTACTCTACCGTACACTCTTTAACCAATGACATGGGCCTCCTTCCTATTGTACAAACAAAACACTCCATCTCTTTCCTCTCGGCATGTCCCTAATGCCTAAAATGTTGCCTAAAATGTTCTCCCTCCTCTGCTCTGGCTGCTAACCACCCTGGCATCCTTTAAGTCCCAAGTAAAATCTCATTCCCCACCCCCCATTCTAGTCCCTTCTCTCTGTTAATTATTTCCTATGTAGCTTGTTTCTATTTGTTTGTTGTTCCCCTCCCCCCCATTAGATTGTCAGTTCCTTGAGAGTAGAGACTGTCTTTTGCCTCTTTTTTGGATCCTCAGTGCTTAGCACAGTTCCTGGCACATAGTAGGCGCTTAATGAATGTTTATTGATTGGTTAATTCCTCGGTAAATACTTGTTGAATTGCTTTGAAGATAGTGGACATGCTTTACACTCTGATCTTAGTTGGAAAGGTCTCTAGTTTTTCTTTCTTTTTTTTTTAAGTGCCAAGATCTTTTTATTTATTTATTTTTATTTTCAAGTTTTTTTTCCCACTTAATAGTGTTTTATTTTTTTCCTAATTACATGTAAAGATAATTTTCAACATTCACTTTTATAAGATTTTGAGTTCCAAATTTTTTTTTCTCCCTCCCCCCTCCCCATCTGATATAGGCTATACATGTACAATCATATTAAATATATTTCCACATTAGTCATGTTGTGAAAGAAGAATCAGAACAAAATGGGAAAACCACAAGAAAGGGGGGGGGGAAAGAAAATAGTTCTAGTTTTTCTTAATGACATCTAATAGTGTTTCTTGCTTTTACCTAGATAAAATTTACCATATTAAGGAACAGTATTTATTCAATTAATCGGAACCAGTACTCAAGCAGCAGGATGGATTAGACTAAAGAAGATCAGGAACAGGTGTCTAAGTCATTGTGAGAGAATTCTTAGAATTGTCCTTTGAAATATGTGCACTAGCAATTATTATGTAAGAATGGTGTAATAATGCTTATACTACAGAAAGACTTAGGGAAAGGAGACATGAATTAATCTGAAGACTCAACCTGATCCATGTTTTCATGGAGATGTTGGCTTTAAAAAGACTACAAAATGCAGTCAGAAAGTATAGATCTTCCATGGTTAAATTGCTATTTAATTGCTTTTCTTTGTGTTCAGTTTTTTCCAGGTGTGAAAGGCATATAGCTATTTTATCAGACTCTCTAGAAGAATTACCTGAAACAGATGAGCCTGTTTGGATCTTGGGGAAGCAGTATGACGTTCAAGCAGGTAGGATTCTGAAGTCATCAGTGAGAACAAAATTAGGCAGAAGGCTGGCACATCCCCAATATACTGTTAAAATAAGCTTCTCCTTATCTCTGGGCTGTCCAAAGAGTTACCTTAGGAAATGTTACTGCAGCTTTTGATTTCTGATGCACTGTCTACATGAAAATGACATTGCTACTCTGAAATTTTGCCTATGCCATAATGCAGTCATACCAGTCCTTTCTGCTTGAAAAGTGACAGCCATTATATTTTTGCCTCCTCACCTTGGGTAGTGCCTGCTTCCTAGCTTTTTCTCTCTTTCTACCTAAATTCACATGCCTTGCTGATTATATAATTGGGTAGATTTGGAACTAGTTATGTAACCATACCCCAAAAGTGCTCATTAATGTATTGTGTGGATGCCAATCTAGAGAGAGAACTCTAGTGGTGGTGCCCCAGGGCTTTGTCCTCTTCACCTGGGGACCTTCATCTCAAATAGGTTGGTGATCCAGAGCTGGAAAGGATTGCCGAAAGCCAGTAAAGCTAATGTGCTCATAGACTGCATTGCTCTAAGAGTCCCAGAGTGAGGGAGGAAATAGTCCTGTTTTACTCTGCCCTCATCTGACTTCTTAGGGGATATTGTGGCCAGTTACACGTGCTGCATTTTAGGACAAGCTGGAAGACTTCCAGGTGTAGTGGCTAGGCCACCAGACTTGGAGTCTAGACATACTGCCATGTGACCCTTGACAAGACATCCAGTTTTTCTGGTTCAGTTTCCTGATTGAAGGGGGTTAGACTGGATGACCTCCAGGTTTGCTTCTGGCTCTAAAACTCTCATCCTAAGATAAGAGGACCTGGGGCTATGTAGGCTACAGAAGAGAAAGTTTTCAGGGGAACATGATTGCTGTCTTCGGGTATTTCATTGAATCAAAGAATGTATGGGTTGGAAGGTATATCAGCAGCTAGCCAGTGCAGCCCAATCATGAAGGGGATCCCTGCTCTAAGACACCTTTAGGGTGACTTCTGCTTGAAGATCTCCAAGGGTGGGAAAGCCATCACACTTATTCCTTTTGGGGAGAGCCTGAAGAGTTAGGTTTTCCTTTACATGAAGCTTAAATGTGCCTCTTTGCCACGTCCACTCATTGCCTTTTGAACAAAGAGAACAGTGTTAATCCCTCTTCCATGTGACAGCCCTTGAAATACTTGAAGACACATGTCACGTCCCCCTCCCCCCAAGTCTTCTCCAGTCTAAACCTGCCCAGTTCTTTCAGCAGATCCCTATATAGCACAGAGTCAAGGCCCTTTGCCGTCTTGGTTGCTTTCCTCTGGTTGTTCTGCAGCCTCTCAGTGTCCTTTTGAAACTGTGATGCTGAGAACTGAACTCGGCATCACAGATCTAGTCTGACCTTAGCCACTGCCCTAGGTCTGAGTATTATCTCTCTGCACATGATTCCCAGATCTCCATCTCCAGCCCAATCAATCCTGAGCTTCATTTGTCTATCAGACATTTCATACTGACCATCCGGAGATGTCTTTAACTCCACATGTTCCAAACTGATTTCATTCTCCTCCCCCCGAAATCCTTTCTTCTTCCAAAGTCCCTGTTTCTGTCCAACATACCCCCGTCATTTCAGTCTCCCAGGGTTGTAACCTTGGCATTATCTTGGACTCCTCCTCACTTTCTTTTCCAGTCAGTTGCCACGTCTTGCTGTCTCTACGTTTACAACACTCTACTCCTTTGACCCCTTCTTTGCACTCACCCAACCACTTTCAGACCTCCGTCATCTCTCACATAGATTACGGCAACAGCTTTCTGTTTGGTTTCCCTGGCACAAGTCTCTCCCTACTCCATTCTCCACAGTGCTGCTAAAATGATTTTCCTTTCTCTTCTATTTCGTCAACTTCCTATTTGGTTATAGGATCAAATATAAACTCCTCTTTTTAGCTTTTAAAGCTATTCACAACCTGACCCCAACCTGTCTTTCTAGCCTCTTTGGAGATTATTCCCTGTGGTGGGAGCAGTATCTTCCCCCCACAATCACATATGTGTTAGGCTAGTTTTTTCTTTTTTCTTTTTTTTTTTTTTGATGAGGCATTTGGGGTGAAGTGACTTGCCTAGGGTCACATAGCTAGTAACTGTTAAGTGTCTGAGGCTAGTTTTGAACTCAAGTCCTCCTGACTCCAAGGCCGGTGTTCTATCCACTGTGCCACCTAGCTGCCCTGTAAGCTAGTTTTTCTTTGAAAGTCTCTGAAATATTCCTCAAGGCTTGGCTGGCTTCTGAGTGCAAAGCAGCTATGAGGGACTGGAGGGGCTTTCAGCTACTTGACTGGTAGACCTTTGGATCTCTTCTCAGCTGAATCAACTCCAGGGGTTCTCAGTACCCTTCTTTGTTGAATGTCCTATTCCTGCAGCCAAGTAAATCTTTTGTTAACTATCCAGTAATCTACAAAAGTCTCTTTTGTTCCAATTTCAACCTAAATTAAGAGGGGACTGACCTGAGTGAGGCCCAGCCCCACAACAAATGCACTTATTAAAGTGAGGGATAGGCAATGCAGAATAAAGTATGCCCAGATTGACCTTCATGTTTCAGGTGATGCCTCAGTGGATAGAGTACCTGGCCTGGACTCATGAAGACTCATCTTCCTGAGTTCAAATCTGGTCTCAGACACTTCCTAGCTGTGGGACCCTGGGCAAGTCACTTTACCCTATTTGCCTCAGTTTCCTTATCTGTAAAATGTAAAATTTATAAAAATCTGTAAAAAGCTGGAGAAAGAAATAGCAAACCACTCCAGTATCTTTGCCAAGGAAACCTCAGGTGGGGTCACAAAGAGTCAAACACAACGGAAAAAATGACTAAATCGCAGCAAAAAGGGAAAAAACTGGTTGCTTACTGTGAGGCACACTCTACTTCTAGAAAATTAGAAAGCAACCTGCATGTGGTCATTCAATTAGAAGAGCACAGTGTGTTCTGTGTCTGTAAGTGTACCTTGAAGATGATTTTTTTTTTTAGGCAGTTGGGGTTAAGTGACTTGCCCAGGGTCACACAGCTAGTAAGTGTCAAGTGTTTGGTCTGAGGCCATATTTGAACTCAGGTCCTCCTGACTTCAGGGCCGGTGCTCTATCCACTGCGCCACCTAGCTGCCCAAAGATGATTTCAATAAACTGTTTTATGTCTTTCAGCTTTGGAAGAGTGGGAGGAAGGGAGTTCTTCATGGTTGTTTAAGCTTCCTCCAGGTTCCATTAGGGGATCTTATCAGGATTCCATGTGTCTTCAAAGCAGCCTAGAGGAACTGAACTTTTGGGATGGAGAAAGAGATTTTCCCCTGATTAGAAAAGGACAAATTCAGTAGAATTAGTTGTCCTCAGCTCTTACTGGGACTGCATGCTAATGATCATACTTGGTTGTTTCAGGGGAGGCCTTCTGATAAAAGTCCCCTGCCTCCTCATATTTGTGTAAATGTTTGGTTTCAAATGGCATTTTTCAATGACTATACAGCTGGTCCAGTGGGCCTCACTTCTGTAATTATATCTGGACACAGCCAGCCATTGAAGGGTGGCATGAGAAATCCCAGTAGTGAGAGAAGGCAAACAAAGGCAGATCCATAGAATGTTAAGACTCTCTAAGAACTCTGCTGAGGAATTTTTTTGTTTTGTTTTATTTTGTTTTAATTTGGAATTTTAGAAACCAACCACAATTTTGCCACGTGAATTTTGTTGTGGTTCTTTGGTGCAAACTCGGGCAGACATTTGAAAGGACAAGGTTAAATTCTCCCCAAGAGCCCAAGGTCATTTCTGGAATTGGGAATATAGACGAATGTGCCAATTGTACCTCAGTTAATTAGCTGAGGACAGAGCAGTGCTGCTGTATCAATCTTGAAAGTCTTCACTCTCACCCCAGAACTGTAAACTACAATTAGAGCTTCTGGTGAGGGACCCCTAAAGAGTACACAACTCAGACCCCAGCATCGTTTCCCCACCCCCAGCAGTAATGGCTTCTGCTTGTACTGGCCCTGAGGAATCTCTGGCCTTGTTGCTTTTTTTTTTTTTTTGACTAGGCAGTGGGGTTAAGTGACTTACCTATGGTCACACAGCCAGTTAAGTGTTATGTGTCCAAGGCCAGATTTGAACTCAGGTCCTCCTGACTCCAGGTGCTCTATCTACTGTGCCACCTTGCTTCCTGCCCCACCCCCCACCCCCACCAGTGCATTGCAGTAGTACCTGGGCCCAAAGCAACCTAGCACAGAGCAAAAGAGCTCAGGTTTTAGTAGTAGCAATTGTCCTGCCCTAGCAAAGGGGGCAGCAGTTGACCCTGGCAGTGGGCAGAGATGCAGGCCTCAAGAGTACTGTATGG
Source organism: Phascolarctos cinereus (assembly GCF_003287225.1). Lineage (NCBI taxonomy): Eukaryota > Metazoa > Chordata > Mammalia > Diprotodontia > Phascolarctidae > Phascolarctos > Phascolarctos cinereus. Next base: position 63,127,006 of record NW_027556291.1, on the reverse strand, counting down.
AGACCGTGGGCAGAGATGAGGGCTCCAGCCCCAGCAGATAGCAGTGGGCAGAGATATAGGTCCTAGCAGACAGTGGACAGAGATGCAGGCCCCAGTTACAGTACCAGCAGCAGGCAGTGGGTAGTGCCACGGGCCACAGTGGCAGTGAATAGTGAATCAATTCTCGACTACAGTGCAATGGGCACTGGCATGTGCAATATCAGAAGGCAGACCCACTAGAGCCCACTGATTACTATCGTGTATAACAGATGGGCTTTTCCACATTGCTGTCGATGGTATATCTCCCCAGGAAGGGCTTGGAGGATCAAGGGATGGCACTGTTGGGAGGAAGCTTGCTTTATGACAACAAGGGGAAGATGAAAGCATCTAACCAGCTTCCCCCAGAAGCAGAGGTGCAGTCATGGAGAGGCCTCTCCTGCAGCCAGGATCTTGCATTCCACCCAGGCTAGTGGGCTAGAGAACACTTAAGTGGCTGGTGGTGCAGGGTACTTCCTCTTGAGCTATGATGAAGATTGCTGACTATGCAGGAAGGGTCATCATCTTTGCTGTAGTCCCGATAGTTACCTTTTTACACTGAGAATCTCATTGTGAATTGCAAAGATTTAGGATCACCCACCACATGGATCTGATTATTTAGACTAGGGATTTGGGCCTTCCTCAAACTCTCCTGACTTCATTCACTCTTAAAAACTGTTACATTATTGTTTGGTTTCAGTTTGAGTTTTTCTCTTCTACCAGTAGTGCTCCTGTATCACCCTGGAGGTCGAGATCGAACAGTAATAGCCCTGGAGTCATTTCAGTGCTAAAAGGTGCTCTGGAACAAGGCTTCTTACACTTCTTCCACTTGCCCGACCCCATCAGCACTTCCACCAGTTTACGAAGCACTGCTCTAGAAGACCTCAAGGACCTTGATCACCAAGGAGTAGAGTGTAGTAGCAGCAATAATTTCACCTCTATTCTTCCTTGCAGTTTAAGCCAGTTTTTCCTTCAAAGATATTGAGACATTTCTTCAGGCTTGGTTGGCTCAGAAGACTAAGCATCTTCTATTGACTATTGACATCACTTCCTCAGCTGGAGTGGCTCTTAGATGCTTGGATCTCAGTGGAAGCTTTGCTTTTATTGTGCATTTGTTTCAGTCATGTTGGACTCTCTTGGTGACCCCATTTGGGGTTTTCTTGGCAAAGATATTGCAGTGGTTTGCCATTTCCTTCTCCAGCTCATTTTACAGATGGGGAAACTGGGGTAAACAGGGTAAAGTGACTTGCCCAGAGTCACATAGCTAGTAAGTGTCTAAGGCAGGATTTGAACTCAGAATAATGAGTCTTCCTGACTCCAAGCCTAGTTAAGCTGATTTAACTCAAGGGGTCGAATAGCCTTCTGCAATGGCTAAGTAAATCTCCTTTTGTAAATTGTTCAGTGATCTATGACTATCTCATTTGGTTCCATTATTGAACCTAAATTACCAGGAGATTGACCTGAGTCACGCCTGCCCAGAGCAGTCCCCCTCCTGCATTCTGTGATCCAGCCAAACTCTTCTTCTCTCTCTTCTTCACATGTGACTCTCCATCTCCTGTCTCTATCTTTGCACTGGCCATGGTTGGAATGAACTCAAGTCAAGTCAAGGGAAAAAGCATTTATTAAGTGCCTCCTTTGTGCCAGGCTCTATGCTAAGTGCTGCTAAGCTCTTTACCTCCATGTCTCTTCTCCTCAGGATCCCCATCATTTCCACCCTAGCAACCAGTTCTTCCCTGTTTAGTGAGAATCAGATCCAGAATAGAATTTCTCCTTGTTGATTTCTTCACCTTTTGAAGGATGAAATTATCATTAAGGCAAGCTGGGAGGGCGTGGGAAGAGAACACAAGTGCTCCAGCAGATGCTTGGATAATCAAAGTCCTGTATCACTACTGTATCCTGTCTGTGTGCCAATTAAAAGGATGGTTTGGAATTCTCCATAGATAGCTTCAATCTTCTTTCATACTAAAACTTTGACCAAAACCACTAACAAGACAAGCAACTAGATGGTTTTATTTTCACCTCACAGGCGTGGGGGTAGGGGCGGCATAGGATGGGGAACAGGAGTCTGAGATAATCCATTAAAGGGTTCCCATGGTATTGAGATTTTTTAGTTGCTGTTTTGTCTATGCATCATAACAGTGCAATTTAACTGGTTCATTAGTTGCCCAGAATTCTCATGGCAGTATTTGTTAGCAGATAATTCACTCTTACTTTTACTTTTAATTACAGAAAAATCCAAGCTGTTGTCTGATATCAGTGCTCGTCTCTGGTTTACATACCGAAGGAAGTTTTCACCAATAGGTAGGTAGGTCTGCTGCTTATTGTGGAGAACTCTGTATTTGGTGTTGGAAGATCTGGATTCAAGTTCTGACTCCACCTGCCACTTACTTAACTGTGTGGGCCAGTAATTTAATTTCTCATCTGTCAAATGGAGATGGTTGCCATATCTGCTTCACAGTGTTGTGAGGAAATGTGGGTAACAGCCTTACTTAAATGCACTTTAGGATTGGGCCTGGTCATCTTAGAGTAAAACCTTCCTGAGTATGATTTATGTCCAGTGTATTACATTCAGCAGACATTTTCTCCAGCTCGGCATAGTTTTTACTCCCAGAAATTAAATTTTTATTTTACTCTATATGAAGAGGCATTTATAATGTTGAAATTTTTATTTTAAATCTGTCCAATTTCTAGGGAGTATAATATCCTTTTTTTTTTTTAATTTTAATTTTCATCTGTTTAAAGCCATCCATGTTCCCAAAACAGCAGTGCGAGAGAAGGATTTTGTTGCCTCTGTGCTGCTCCCTTTTGGTCACTGGGAGTCAGTCTCCTTGACCTTGCTAGATCCATTGCTGTAGCCAGTAACCTCTTCTCCCCTCCATCTCTCTCCCACAACATGCCGTAAGGAAAGGATTCACCACTTTTTGTCAGTTGCCAGATCTGCCCATTTCTAGCAGAATTTTTTCACTGTCCTACTGGATAGGAAATACCTCAGGGGTGGCCTTCCATTGACACCCAGAGAAAGACATTTGAGTTCACTGCTGATATTTATTTGGAAACTTCCTTTACAATCAAATGTTCTTTAGTTGGAGCAGGCAGTCTCATGTGATTTTACTGATTTATCTTCCAAAGGCACACCACCTTTCTGAGTTTAGATATAATCAAGATTGACTTGGATCAGAGCTTTCTAATTCATTCATGTTAGGACAGCTAGGAGCCTCCCTAAACCTGAGGGCCAGTAGACCTGGCAAATGTTGGTTTGGTCTTTTACTTGCTCCAATGCACCTGTGACTGGGTACCCATAGTTACACTTTCTGTGTGTACCCTAAATTTCATCTATAGTTTGAAATCTACAACCTGAAAAATTGAGTCACATTTTTTAAAGTCAGAGAAAGCCTGAGTTACCAGTGGTGTCAAACTCAAATAGACATGAACTTAGAAAACCACAAATTAAGATTATCCATATTGTATTATATTTTTATTTATTTTGTTAAATATTTCCCAATTGAAGTTTGGGCTGCATTCAGGAGAAACTCTGGAGGGCTGTTTGACACCTCAGCTCTTTACCCACTCAGTCTCACATCAGTCAATGGCCAAGGCTCCTCTCTTTTTCTTGGTTAATCTCCCTCCAATAGCATGTGTTTATAAAAGTCTCCAAGCCTGCTGCTTTTTACAGAAAAGGTAATTCCAAGATAGTGGATAGATGCTGGATCCCAGATCCAAGATACTGGTTTTGGAGTCAAGAAGACATTTAGCTAGCTAGGAAATCTTTTAACCTCTCTGGGCCTCAGTTTCCTCATCTGTAAAATGAAGGGGTTAGACTTGATGACCTCTAAGTTCCCTTCCTGCTCTGAATCTATGATCCCATGATCCTATGAATCCCAGTTCATTTCAGACCCTTTTGCCAATAGGAGGAACGGGCCCATCATCAGATACTGGCTGGGGGTGCATGCTACGTTGTGGACAGATGATGCTGGCCCAGGCCCTCATCTGCAAGCACCTGGGAAGGGGTGAGTAACTTGTTCTACTGACCACTTAGAGGATGTTCTGCCAGATTGACTCACTTGCTGCCATATTTTAGCAGTGGGCTACAACTTGGGGAATGCTTTAGACAAAAACAAGCATGAGTGCCCAAATGCTCCAGTGATAAAATCTGTCAGGAGCAGGAGACAGGTGTTTCTTGGTGACTCAGCAGACAAGAAAGTTCTTTTTCTCAGGAAGAATGAACAGAGACAGCGATGCATGCCCCTTAGGATTTCTATCCTTTTTATTGTTGAGTTAAGTCCATCTGGTTAGAAAGAAGGCCATTATGATAGACTTGTTTCTTAACCTTGTTAAAATAAATCAAGATGGTGGCCAGTGGGATCGTATATTGGCAACTGAGGCTGTACTTTGTGTTCAACAGGGCTAACTATTTAGTGCCAGAAGGCACTAAATAGCTATCCTTGGTGAACACAAGTCAATTATAGTAACTGGAGCTAGTGTGTCTTGCTTATTTTTCTCTGAAATGTGTCTCTTTTGGCCTAAGGCCAAGTGCCAGAGCAGAAACAGTGGATGTTTAGTTTTATTGAGTGAACAGATCCAGTTCAGTTTCACAAACACTTCTTGGGCATCTATTATGTGTGAGATACTATGCTAGGTACTGGAGCTACAAAGACAAAAATAAAATAGGTCCAAACCATAGACAGATAAGTAAATCCAGAGTGAGTTTAAAAGGGAAAGTCCACCAAATTGCTAGTAACTGGATTGGGGCCTGGGGTGTTGCCAGGATCTACCTTATGTAGGATGTGGCACCTAAGCTGAGCTTTGATGAAAAAGCTAGGGATTCTACATAGTGGAGGTAAGGAGGGAGGGCATGCCAGCCAGGAAATATGAAATGTCATGTATAAGGACCTGACAGGCCAGGCTTACTTGAAGGGGAAAATGCATGTAGGGGAATCATAGGAAATAAGATTGCAAAGCTAAATGGGGACCAGATTGCAAAAGGCTTGAAATGCCAGGCCCAAAAATTTTGTAAGTTGTCTTAGAGGCTGTAGAGACTCGTGGAAGATCTTGAGTGTGGGGCAGGAGTGACATGGTCTGCTCTATGTTTTAGTGATTTCAATTTGGCAGCTGTATGGAAGATGGATGGGGAGGAGAAGAAAGCCTCTCTTCAGTCTGCGGAGATGATGGGACAGAGGCGGGGCCATGTAGAGACTAGAAAGAGCTGTGAACTGTCAGGTGTATTGTGGTCTTAGCACTAACTAACTAGCTGGGTGACAATGGGCAGCTTTGAAGGAGGTCTTTAGTTGAGTGCCTCAGGGTTCTGTGCTTTGCCTTGGGCTGTTTCATGATTTAATTTGTGATCTGGATAAAGGTATAGTGGGTATTATTAGCATGCTTTCAAATGACACAAAAGCTGGGGGAGAGAGGAAACACACTGGATGGCCGTCAGTATCCAAAAAGATTTGATAAGCAAAGCATTAGACAGAATCTGATATCTAATATTAAAGATAAGTGTAAAGTCTTATACTTGGGTTCAAAAAATCAACTTTGCAAATATAAGATATGATAAAGGAGACTTGGCTTGACAGCAATTTATCTGAAGATTTAGACTGCAAAATCCATACAGATCAACAGTATGATGAACCAGCCCCCAAAGTTAATGTGATTTTAGGCACACAGTGAGAAATAGTGGTGTCCAGGAATTGGTTGATGATCTTCATTCCTCAGTCAATAAATATTTAATAAGCACCTACTATGTGCTAAGCACTATGCTAAGTGCTGAGGATATAGAAGGAGGCAAAAGACAGTCCCTGCCTTCAGGGAGCTCAAAATCTAATGGGGGAGACAATACCCAAACAAATATATAAGAAGCAAGCTATATGCAAGATAAATAGGAAATAATCAACAGAGGAATTAAGAGGGGTTATGGGACACTTCCTATAAAAGATGGGATTTTAGTTGGGACTTAAAGGAAGCCAGAGTTGGTAGTTAGAGAGGAGGATGGGGGAGCATTCCAGGCCGGGGGTGGGATTGGGGGACTGACAGAGAGAATGCCCAGAGCCAAGAGGTAGAACATCTTGTTCATGGAACAATTAGGAGGTCAGTGTAGGCCGGTGTTGCCGGATTAAATAGTACATGGTACTGTGCTCAGCCTTGGGTACATAGAGACACAAAAGGAAACAGTTCTACCCTCCAGGAATTTATACTCTGGCTGGATCAGGCCACATTTGGGGCATTGTTGTCATTTCTGCATGCCACAGTATAGGAAGGTCATTGATAAGCTAAGCAAGCATGGTATAGTGGATAGTGCTGGACAAGGAGTCAGGAAGACCTGAATTTGAATCCCGTGTGTGAACCTATACAAGTCATTGAACATTGCTTAGCCTCAGTTTCCTCATCCGTGAAATAGAAGTAATAATAATACCTATCTCATAGGGTTGTTTTCCGGATCAAATGGTATGATAACTATAAAGTGCTTTGCAAGCCTTAAAGCTTTATAAATGTTAATTATATTACTGTTTAGTATTATTGTTATTATTGTCATCAGCTGATAAACGTCCAGATGGTTAAAGGCCATATTAGGACTAGTTGAAAGAACTGCTGGGCATCTTTAGCCTGGAGCGGAGAATAATTACTGGGAATCATGATAGCTGTCTTCTGGTATTTGAAGGACTGTCACATGGATGAGGAATCCAGTTTGCTCTACTTGTCCCCAAGGGCAGCAGCTTTGGATAGCTGTTACAAAGAGGTGAATTTAGTTTAATGTTAGGAAAAATCTCCTGCCAGTTAAAATTATTCAAAATGGAGTGGGGTCCCATAGGAGGTAATGGCTTTCCTTTCACCAGAGGTCTGCAAGCAAAGGCTGGTGCATTTTCAGATTAGATGGCTACTATGGGCCCTTTCAGCACCCCTCATCCTGTGGATCTGTGACTATGTGGTTTTGAAAGGCCCTTCCAACTCTTATCTATGATAATGGTTTTGTCTATTTAAAGTTTTGAGTTGTAGAAACAACAATTCTTTTAGCCCACCTAGCTCCAGAAAGGAAGGGGAGAATTGGAAAAAGATCGGGTGGGGGGGGAGGAGAGGGGAGGAGCTTAGGGCTAGGCCTCCCCAGGGCAACAGGGAAACGTCTCACAGCTTTTGATTTCATCTTGCCTGCTTGAGAGTGACCTATTTGTATGAACCTTATAAAAGAAGCATTCCAAAAATCCAGAGATTGAAGGCTTTTATGTCCCTTGTTGGTGAGGTGGGTCACCTAATTTGAATTTTGTTCCTATATCACAAAGAACCCCTCATTACCTTTGTTAAACAAACACAACTTTTTGTTAATGGTTGTGAAGGTCTCCTAGGATCCTACATCTAGAGCTGAGAAGGACTCCTACAGGCCATCTAATCTACTCCTTCATTTTACAAAGGAAACTGAGGCCCCAGGTATTCACCTGACCTGCCCAAAGTCACACAGGTAATAAGTATCAGAGGAAGAATTGGAACTTGGGTCTTCTGACTGTGAAACTAGCATTCTTACCACTTTACCGTGCTGCTTGAACACGTGAAGGCTAATTTGTCCTCAGCCATAATAGGTCATAAAATCGTAGAGTAGCTGTGCTTGGTGCTTTACCCACACACAAATGTAATTCATGGGATAGACAGAGGATCCCACATGTAAGGAGGAGAGAAAGAGAAGTCTTCCCTAAGACTTCCCCAGCCTTTCTCCAATTCCCCTCTTCTTTTGGGGACTAGATGGGCTAAAGGTTATTGGAATTTTTCTGGTACAGAGATAGGAGATTTAAACACAAAGATTTCATAGATATATGTATAGCATGATATCTGGTGTGGTTGAAACCAGAGGGGTCAAACTCGGGGCTAGTGGGCAGCAAAACTAGATCAAAAAGTCATTGGGATATGTTTAACAAAATAAGTAAAAATACAATACAACATAGCTAATGTTCATTTGTGGTTTTCTATGTTATTATGCAGCCCGCAGAGATCTGTTTCTATTTGAGTTTGACTCCAGTGGAAACTGGGACAGCTAGGTGGCGCTGCAGTGGATAGAGCGCTGGGCCTGGAGTTCAAATTTGATTTCAGACATTTACTAGCTGTGTGACCCTGGGCAAGTCACTTCACCCTGTCTTCCTGAGCTTCCTAATCTGTAAAATGAGCTGGAGAAGGAAATGGCAAACCACTCCAGTATCTTTGCTGAGAAAACCCCAGACAGAGTCATGGAGAGTTGTCAGACATGACAGAAAAACAACATAAAACCTAGTGAATTTTTTCTTTAGGGCTCTCAACCCTTTAGGAGTTCTAGATGTGTAGGTGGGTAGGAACAGCCTGGGCATTTTCATGACTTTTTTCTGACTCTTTCATTTGATTTTCACATGCAGCCTGGCACATAGGCAGTGCACATGCTCTTATTGTGGTATCCCAGCTGAGCAAAGTGGAGTTCAGGGAGGTTAATGAATGAGGTGCCCGAGGGCCAGCTCAGAAGGAGAGAGTGAAGCTGCAGCTTGAAGTGGCCCAGATTCCAGGCCAGTAAGCTGGCCACTGCACTTCTTAGGGGAGCTTCCTTCTCACCATTCATTCTTTTCTTTCAGACCATTTTTTTCCAGGCAGCTAGCTTAGGGCAGTTAGGTGGTACAGTGGATAAGAGCACTGGGCCTGGAGTCAGGAAGACCTGAGTTCAAATTTGGCTTCAGCCACTTACTAGCTGTGTGACCCTAGGCAAGTCACTTTACCCTGTTTGCTTCGGTTTCCTCATCTGTAAATGAACTGGAGAAGAAAATGGCAAACCACTCCAGCATCTTTGCCAAGAAAGCCCCAAATGGGGTCACAGAGAGTCAGACACAACTGAAAAAATGGTTGAACAACAACAAAACTTGACGATTCAGATTGTATGTTTAAGTGGGATGAATTGGCAGAATCTCTGTCCAGGAAAAATTTAGAAATGGAATTTTCCCCTTAAACCAGAGTTGGGAGATGTGGCTTATATAACTTGTATTATTTTCTCTTTATTTTAAAAGTTATATTTTCTTGAGATTTTTTTTTTTTGGTGAGAATATCATCAATAATTTCTGGTGTCTAGCATTTTACTAATTAGTATCTCCTGAAAGCAGTTTACTAATTTGGTTTTTCTTCAGAAAAAAAAAAAAAGAAGAAGGGAAGAGGGGTTGCATTTTATCTTCTGAAAATTTCTGTGGACTCTAAATTTCAAATCTTCACAGAAATCCTGGAAGCAAAGGAAAAACTGGCGATACTTTGAGATAATGACTTTTGGCCTTTGCAGTCTGTTGCAGCTGTGAATACAAAAGACACCAAAACCTCAGAAGAGAAATATGTATCTTGGAAATCAATTTAGCCTCCATACTCTGGCCTATCACACACATCTCCAGTCAAGGGTGGAAACAAGAGCATTTCCTTCATCATTCAAATGGTGCAGAATATTGCACCAATTTCCCATAACTCTTGCGTGTCCTATGTAAGGTTTTGGAGCTGTAAAATGAAAGTCCTTTATTAGATTCAATTCAATAAACATTTAATAAAAAGCCTACTGTGTGCTAAGCACTGGGGATCCAAAAAAAGGGCAAAAGATAGTTCCTGCTCTTAAAGAGCTCATAATCTAATGGGGGAGAACATGAAAACAAATGTATATAAAACAGCCTATATATAGGATCAATAGGAGACAATTTGCAGAGGGAAGGCACTGGAATTAAGAGGGGTTGGGGAAGGCTTTCTATAAAAGATTGGATTTTAGGTGGAACCTAAAGGAAGCCATGGTGGATAGAGCACTCGCCCTGGATTCAGGAAGTCCTGAGTTCAAATCCAGCCTCAGACACATAACATGCACTAGCTGTGTGACCCTGGGCAAGTCACTTAACCCCAGTTGCCTCACAAAAAAAAAAAAAAGGAAGCCAAGTGGAGGTCAGTAATCAGTGGAGGAGGGAGAGCATTCCAGGCGTGGGAGACAGCCAGAGAGAATGCTGGGAACCAAGAATTGAAAGGTCTTGTTTGTGGAACAGCCAGGAGGCCAGTGTCATTGCACTGAAGAGTACCTGGTGAGGAATAAGGCATGAGAAACCTGGAAAGATAGGGAGCTAGGTGATGAAGGACTTTGAGTGCCATACAGAGGATTTTGTGTTTGCATGTAACTGGGGGAAAAAATGAAATGTTGGCGCAGTAGATAGAGCACCGGCCCTGGAGTCAGGAGGACCTGAGTTCAAATCTGGCCTCAGATGCATAACACTCACTAGCTGTGTGACCCTGGGTAAGTCACTTAACCCTATTGCCTAGACCAAAAAAAAGAAAAGAAATGTTATTAAAAAAAAACCAACAACCTCAGGAGAATTAGCCTGAGACCCCTGTGGTATTACCTATTTGTGAGACACTTGTACAGCTCTGGCTCTTTGACTAAGTCAGATTGCAGATTCAGGCTGTCACTGATGTTTAGTGACGCCTTGAAAGGGCTGAACTTCACAATATCAGTGGTCAGAATGAAAGATGCTTGTCTCTATTCAGTTCAACAAATACCTGATACAGCACCTGTTGTTTTGTAAGCCCTGTTGTCACAAAGACAAAAATGAAACAGTCCTTGCCCTTAAGGAATGTATATTTTTTGGGGGAAGAAAAAATACGTACACAGACAAGTAAATACAGAGTAATTTCAGGGAAAGAAGGGAGAATGCTAACAAGTACCTGGCTGAGAAGCCTCACAAAGGAAATGAGACTTGAACTGAGCCTTCAGGGAGCTAGAGATTCCAAGAGGGAGAGCGTTCCAGGTATGGAAGACAACTTGAGAAAAAGCATGGCTATGGGAGATGGAATATTGAGCCTGGACAATGGCAAATCGACCAGTTGATAGGAACATAGAGACCATGTAGGGGAGTGTATCAGAGAGAATCAGCCTGGAAAGAGTGGTTCAAGCCAGATCATAAAAGGCATTACATGGCCGACAGTGCAGTTTGAAGGTAGAAGCAAGGGATGGCTGCTTGGGATTTCTTGAACAGGGGACCGAAGTGGTGCAGTGCTTTAGGAAGATCACTTTGGAAGGTATTAGAAGCATAGATTAGACAGTACAAACTGATGGCAGAGATGCCAGTTAGAAGGCTGTGGCAGTCATTTGGACAAGAAGTAAGGAAGGCCTGACCTAGGGTGATAGCCATGTGAGTAAAGAAGAGAGGGTGGATTGGAAGAATGTTGTGAACTTCATCAAGTCAGTAAGATTTAGGAATTGATTGGGTAAGGGAGTATGTAGAGTGAAAGATGACTTCTAAGGTTGTAGGCCTGGGATGGGACTAGGAAGGGTGCTGGCAGCTTCATCAAAAATGGGGAAGTTACAGTATTTTTGCAAAAGATGTAGGATGTCAGAGTAGATGTATTGATTGGTTTGACTGACTTGACCTTTTTCTTTTTAAATCTTTGTTATGAAGGTTGACTTGCTGAGTAGGGGAGAGCAGAAGGGTATGTTCAGAAATGAAGGTGATGTAAAAGCAAAGACTTTTAAGATGAAATTTTTAAAAATAGAGAAGTTAGGAGATATTGGAAATATTGAGTTTTAGACATCGATTTGAAAATGTTTGATACAGATGGCTGATTCAAGACTGGAGCATGGGAAAGAGACTACAGCTGGATACGTAGATTTGAGAGTCATAACATTGGGCCCATGGGAACAGATGAAAAGAGGGCTCAGGATAGACACACCTGGTGTACACCCATGCGTGGGGTGGGATATGCATTCTGGTCTAGCAAATACTGTTTTCCCCCTCCGTTTTGAAAATATGATTTATTTTTATCATTCTTTTAAAAAAATTTGAGTTCCAAATTCTCTGCTTCCTTCTGGTCCCTCTCTCACTCATTGAGAAGGCAAGCGATATGATATCAATTATACATGTGAAATCATGCAAAATATATTTCCGTATTAGCCATATCTCAACAAAAGCAAGACAAAGAAATAAAGTGAAAAAATTGTACTTTAATTTGCACTCAGACTTCATCAGTTCTCTCTCTGGAGGTGGATAACATTTTTCATCATGAGTCCTTTGGAATTATCTTAGATGATTGTATTGATGACAGTACCTAAGTCTTTCACGACTGATCATTGTTACACTGTTGCCATTACTGTGTACAATGATCTCCTGGCTCTTGCAAATGATATTGTGAAGGAATGGCCAGACAGGAGAACAAGGAGAGAATAGAACCTCAAAAACTAAGGGAGGAGATGGTGGGTAGAGGAAGGAAAGGTCAACAGTGCTACAGAGAGGTCAAGGCGGAGAAGGACTGAGAAAAGGCCATTGGGTTGAATAATGAAGGATGGTAACCTTTGAAAGAGCATTTCAATTGAGTGGTACAGTTAGAAGCCAGGTGGAAAGGAGTTGAGAAGTAAATGGAGGGGCAGCTAGGTGGCATGGTGGATAGAGCTCCCACTTTGGAGTCAGGAGGACCTGAGTTCAAATCCAGTTTCAGACATTTGACACTTATTAGCTGTGTGACCCTGGGCAAGTCAGTCAACCCCGATTGCCTCACCAAAAAGCAAAAAAACAAAACAAAAAAAAAAGTGAGAGGTGAGGAACTGGAGGTAGTGAATGTAAACATCTTTCTATAGGAGTTTCAGTAAGGAGAAATATGGGATGCTAGCATGAGGGGATGGCAGAGTCAAGGGAGAGTTTTTTTTGAAGATGGGGAATATCTAGTCATGGTTGAGGGCAGCAGGGAAGGAGATGGTATCCTTTTGTAGCATGGACACTTTCCTTAATTTTTTACTAAAAGAAGGGGATGTTTTTATGGGAAGGGGATGTGACATCTCAATTACCATTGTTATTATCTTTAGTAATTTTTTATCACCATTTCCCCCGTTAGATTGGTGTTGGGAGAAGCACCAAGAACAGCCTGAAGAATACCATCGAATCTTAAAGTGCTTCTTAGACAGAAAAGATTGCTGTTATTCTATCCATCAAATGGGTAAGGATGCGCCGGCCTGTGGCTTCCATGCTAACTCCAGAGGGGCTGTGGGAAATCAGTCATCTTCTTGGTTAGAAGTCTTTGACAATTATACGAAATTTAGTAGGTTGTATCTTGTTGAAAAATTATTTTGCTAACTTGTTAATCTTCTCATATAAAAACAGCACAAATGGGCGTAGGAGAAGGGAAATCAATTGGTGAATGGTTTGGACCAAATACAGTTGCACAGGTGTTAAAGTAAGTAAAACAGACTAGCATTTATTTATGTGGTTGCTTTGCTAACTATTTCCCTTTTCTCCTGCTTCCCTTCACCCAGCTCACTTCTACCCAATTGGTCAACCTCATCCATTCACTTAGTCACTCCTATACCCACCAACCGTGGCACCTTTGAACTTCTCTGCCCAACTACACTGTGAAGTAGGAAAGTCTGTGTGTGGGCACCTATGGCAGTTATACCACTCCATATGGATGTTCCTCTGGAGGTGCTTAATGTCTCACCACTGTTAATTTGCTTATCTGAGAGCATTGCATTGTCAGACCTCAAATGATATCATAAAGCAGTAATCATCAAAATTATTGGGTACTGGTTAAAAAACAGAAAATGTCAACTCAATAAGCAAGAGACAGAAGCAGCTGCTAATAGTAGTATCCCTGGGTTTGCTCAATGCAAGGACACAAATTTCTTAGAACCGCTTGGAAAACCGGAAAGCAGTTTGGCAGATATTAGGATCAAACTAACATCTTGCAAATTCAAAATGTTTACACTACCTGAATACAAAAGTTCATATTATATTAAAAAAGAGAGAGAGAATCTATCATTTCACGACTATAAGAAAGGCCTCATAATAAGCTTATAAGAAAGTCTCATCACGTGCCTTACTCGACAGACTTCTCTCTAACTGCTGATACTCTGCCTACCTGCCTGCCTGGACTCACATCTCAATGGTTAGCATTATGCTCACCCAGAGATCCTAAACCTGGCTGCTGATGTACCATCCTCTTCCCATGCCTAGCTGGCAACTGTTTTGCCCCTGTCTTCCTCAACCTTACCTCTCACTGCCCCACCCCTCAGTGACCCCCTCCAGATCTGGCCACCCCATCAACTGTGCTCTCAGGAATGCCCGCTCCATATTTAACAAACTTCCTTTCACCTTAAACCTCTTCCTTTCTCATTCCTTCCAGCATCTGGTGTTCACTGAGACTTCGCTCCTTCTTTGTGACACTATTTACTCTCCTGCCTATGCTTTTTTTCTTATCGCTCAACTTGCTGGTCATGGTGGGGAAATCAGAAAATTCCTTACTCTCCATTGCCGCTTCCAGACTCTCCTTCTTCCAACTTTACTAAGCAAGCTTACCTCCCTTGAGGTTCACACTATTCAAATCTGTCACCCAGTCCATATCCTGGTGACAGTTGTCTATCAACACCCAACACATTCTCCTTTTTCCTCTCCAGTTTCTGCCCTCATACTCAACTGCTTCGTACTGCCTCGGCGTGCAGCTGGTCATATTCGTGATGGTCATACTCCTGATCTTGTCATCACTCATAAGTCTTTCATTTCCATGTTCATGAATTCCAAAATACCGTCATAATCTTTTATCATTCCAACTTTCCTTATGCTGTGATGACCCCTAGACTTGTTCTTCATCCTCACTGTGACCTCTAGTCTCTCTACCCCTCACTTCTTTCCCAGGCCATCACTTCTGCAGTGGTTATGCTCTCTTCTCTTCCCTATCTCAACCCGTTGGTGAGCCAACTCAGCTCTTCACTAGCCTCAGTTCTTTGCCCTTCTTATTTTATCATAGAGGCAGCTAGTTGGCACAATAGATAGAGCACTAGACCTGGAGTCAGGAAAACCTGATTTCAAACCTGGACTCACTTACTAGCTGTGTGACTCTTGACAAGTCACTCAACCCTGTTTGCCTCAGTTTCCTCATCTATAATATGGGGATATACTAGCTGTGTGACCCTGGGCAAGTCACTTAACACCAATTGCCTAAAAATAAAAAAAATATATAATATGAGGATAATAATAGCGCCTACCTCCCAGGTTTTTTGTGGGGATCAAATGAAATAATTTTTGTAAAGCCCTTAGCACAGTGCTTGGCACATAGTATGCACTTAATAAATTCTTCCTTCATGGGGCAGCTAGGTAGCACAGTGGATAGAGCTCTGGCCTTGAAGTCAGGAGGACCTGAGTTCAAATCTGGCCTCACTCTGACACTCAGACACACTAGCTGTGTGACCCTGGGCAAGTCACTTAACCCCAATTGCCTCACCAAAAAAAAAAAAGAAAAAGAAAAAAGCTAAAATAAATAAATAAATAGATTCTTCCTTCCCTCCCTTCCTTCCTCCCTTTCTTTCCACACCCCAATCCTGAATTACTCCGATCATTCATCTCCTCTGCTTCTATTTATGTGCTGGCCTGGATTAATTACAAATTTACGTCCTACCATCTACATTGAGCTCTCATTGCAGTAAGGCAGACATGCTACTCTTCCCTTATCTATTCTCTATCCCAGTCACCACAGAGGTATTATAAACCTTGTTACCTCTCAAGCTTCCCAAGGCATCTCACCCCCAGCCTCAGTGGTGGGCTGGCGCTGGCTCCTACCAGCTTGAGAGAACCAGTTGTCAGATTTTCAGCATGAGCATTTGTACCTCGAAAGTTGGTAAATGCCACAAGTTAGGGCTTGATATATTGTTTTGTTGATTGTCTACACTTAAGAAAGTGATGGAGAAAATGTTAATAATTTACCTTAAATATTTTTGAATAATTAAATTAATAAATAAATAAAT
Organism: Phascolarctos cinereus; assembly: GCF_003287225.1. Lineage (NCBI taxonomy): Eukaryota > Metazoa > Chordata > Mammalia > Diprotodontia > Phascolarctidae > Phascolarctos > Phascolarctos cinereus. Next base: position 63,111,264 of record NW_027556291.1, on the reverse strand, counting down.
TAAATGATTTAACTTAAAAGTATGTTGTGTGTACATTTTTTTCTGAGAGCTGGTTTTTAAACATTTACCAGCACACCCCTGCTTAAAGCCAGGGACCTTGCTTCGTATTTCACCAAAACAATTGCAGTCATTCACCAACACATTCCCCTCCTGCCCTTTTTCTCATCTCACTTCACTCAGATGTCTTCCCCTACTGTCTGCTCTTTCATCTATGTCTCATAAGAAGAGATGGCCCTTCTCCTTGATTCCATCCCCATCCTTCTTCTTTAGCAGATTGCCCTCACTATATCCTCACTTTCTCTTTTATCTTCAGTCTCTCTGGATCTGTCAGCTTCTCTGTTGCTTAGAAACACTCCGGTGTTTCCCTCATCCTTAAAAACCCTCACTTTATCCTGCCATTCCTCACTAGCTACTGTCCTACATATCTTCTCCCTTTGACAAGCAAACTCCTTGAGAAACCTGTTTATACTCAGTGCCTCTGCTTCTGAATCTTTTGCAGTTTGGCAACTTCAATGTCCAACCTCATTGTTCATCAGAATCTTCTCTCTTCAGAGTTACTAATGATCTCTTAATGACCAAATCTAATGGCCTTTTGTTCGTTTTCACCCCCGATCTCTCTGTAGCCTTTGATATTGATCACCTTCTCTTTCTGGGTACTGTCTCCTCTCTAGGTTTTCATGACTCTGCTTTCTTGGTTCTATTCTTTTCTGTCTGACTATTCCTTCTCAGTCTCCTTTGCTAGGTCTTCATCTGTGTTATGCCCTCTAAGCTTGGGTATCCCCCAAAACTCTGTCTTGGGCTCTCCTCTCTTTTCCTTCTGTGCTGTCTTACTTGATTATTTTCAGTAGCTCCTAGGGGTTCAATTATCCTTATGCAGATGATTCCCAAATCTTTATATTCAGTTCTAGTCTCTCTCCTAAACAATAATCCCGCCTTTTGTACACATCAAACTGGCTGTCTCATAGGCAGCTCGAACCCAGCATGTCTAGAACAGAAATGGTTCTATCTTCTCTATTACTGTTGAGGGCACAACCATCCTGTCAGTGAACCAGGCTCACAACTTTGGTGTCATCTTCCACTCTTCAGTATTGTTCACCCGATAAGTCCAGTTCTTTGCCAGAGCTTGTCATTTTTATTTTTATAACATCTCTTGGCTACCTTTCTTTCTCTCTGCTCACACAGCAACCCCTCTAGCTCAGTTCTCATCACCTTGCCTCTGAACTATCACATCTGCCTTCTGAGTACTCTGCCTGCCCCATGCCTCTCTCCCCTCTAGTCTATACTACATTCAGCCGCTAAGGTAATTTTTCTAAAGTGTATGTCTAACCATGACACCCTTCTGCCCTGAGAGCTCCAATGGGTCTCTGTTATTTCCAGGATCAGACAGAAAGGCCTCAAGAGGTTTGGCATTTAAAGCTTGTCATAACCAAGACTTTACCTAGCTTTCTGCTCTTCTTACACTTTCCTCCCTTCCACATAAATTGTAATACAGCTGCATTGGCCTACTTGCTGCTCTTCCTCATCCGCATTGCTGTGTCTCTTGTCTCTGTGCTTTTTTATGCCTGAAATGCTCTCTATCCCAGCCTCTAGCTCTTTGTTTCTCTGGCTTCCTTCAGGCCTCAGTTGAAATCCTACCTTGTACAGGAGGTATTTCTAGCAACCTCTTCTTCCCACCCCTTGCTGAGTTTCTAATGCTTTCTCTCCTCAGATTATATATCTACTGTATCTTGTATGTACCTAGTTATTTAAGTGAATTTCACCCACCCCCTCACCCCCCAAGGACATAAGCCTTTTGAGGACAAGGACTCTGTTTGCTCCTCTTTGTATCCTCAGGCCACAGCATTTAACAAATATTTGTTGACCTACTGTCCATAGAGAGGCAGTAAATTCTTACCCAAGCATGGGATAATGGAGATCACAAAAGATAAACAATTTCAACTATGTAAAATTTAAAAGCTTTTGAATGAATAAAATCATTACAAAGTCAATTTAGACAGAAGAGAAGTGGAAGAGAGGCAAGCATATATGCATGAAGTTCTACCAGTGAAAGTCTGATATCTAGAATATATAGGAAATGGACATAAATATTTAATACCAAGAGCCATTCCCCCATAGAGAAGTGATCGAAGGATATAAATGGTTTTTAAAAGGGAAACTGCAACCTGTAAATGTCCATATGATTACATCCTCCAAATCACTACTAGTAAGAGAAATGCAAATTAAATCACATGCTGCCATTTCACTTTACCACCACCAAATTGGCAAAGATGACAAAATATGGGAACAGTCAATGTTGGAAGGACTGTGGGAAGATGCTGATACACTATTGGTGGATATCCATTTGGAATCATGCAAACTAGTGCAAGTGATGAAACCATTCACTCTCTTTGTCTGAGCAGTCCCATTATTGGACATATGTCCTAACAAAGTGAGAGAAAGAGACAGAGGTCCAACATATACCCACGTGTTCATAGCATCACTCCTTGTATAGCAAAGAACTGGAAATGGTAGATAGGCATTGATTTGGGAACAAAGACAATGGAATGTTAATTTGATGGAATATTAAGTAAGAAATTACAAGTAGAAGTTCTGAGAAGCATGGGGAGAGTTGAACGATAATGGAGTGAAATAAGAAAGAAAGAAAAGAAATTTTGAAATTGGAGTATAAATGACTGACCCCTGGAACCAAAAAAACGAAATAACAGGTCACAAGGCTGACACATAGGCATTATGTAATAGTGATAGGGGCTGCTGTTATTTAGACGTCTACTGGAGCTCTTTCACTGCCAAAAGAAGAACTGCTAATAACTTTTGGATTTCTCATAATGATAATTCCATTCTTCAGAAGGTGGAGGAATCAGCTTGGGGAATTTTATTCTGGAACTGATTCTCACTAATAGGGAGAAACTAATTGCTGGGGATGGAAATTATGGGAACTTTCAGGAATAAATGACTATTCCCTCCTAGAATTTGTGCTAGAGAAGGCGAGGAAATCTGGGCTTAGTGTGGCATGTGCCTTAGGATTTGAGAAAGCAGATTTCAGAGGGTTCAGAAGAAGAACAAGTAGGATCCCAAGGACTCAAATTCTACAGGGGAAGACAAGCCAAGAGGGATGGGAAACCTTAAGAAAGGAATTCTGAAGATGCATCTGGAAACAATTCCAAGGAGCAAGAAAAAACAGAAGTTGGCTAAAGATCCTAATGTAGACGTACAAGGAACTAGGGAAGAATCTACATGATGAAGGTCCTAGAAAACAGCATTATATAGTGGAAAGGGTGCTGGATTTGGAATCAGAGGACTTGAGTTCTGGCTTTTCCCCTTGCTACCTGTAGGACCTTGGGTAAGTCACTTCCCCTCTTTGTGCCTCAGTTTCCTTATCTGTTAATGAGAGGGTTGGACTAGATTACCTCCATGTGGTCCCTTCCAGCTCTCCAGATCTAGGATTCTGTGGTCCTATGTGAATAGTGTTTGGAGTACTAAAGCTCAGATGGAGCTGAGTTTGGCACAAACTCAGCACAAGGGAAATTAAGGACAATAAAAAAGGGTCATTTTCTTAACCTGTAGTAGGAGAAAGAAGAGGAACAAAAATGAGATAAGGCTGCTACTTGGCATGGATGGAAAGATGATTACTGACAACAGAGAGAAAGCCGAACTGCTTAATCCTCGTTTAGCTTCTGTTTTCTCTGTCAAAGAGAATGACCTTTGGGTGGGTAATCATAGAAGAACTAAGAAGGAGTTGACGGAGCCCGTAGCTGCCCTTGATTCCTCCCCACCTTCTGGTGAACCCCATCCTTGGGTAGAAGTGGTAGATATGATGGTGAAGCTGCTGTCGGTAATCCTCGAAAGGCCAGAAAAAAGGAGAGGTGTCACAATACTGGAGCAAGACAAATGTTCTGATTTTCAAAAAAAGAGACCAATGGGGCAGCTAGGTGCTCAATGGGTAGAGCACCAGCCCTGAAGTTAGGAGGACCTGAGTTCAAATCCAGCCTCAGACTTGACACTTACTAGCTGTGTGACCCTGGGCAAGTCACTTAATCCCAATTGCCTTTAAAAAGAGAGAGAGAGAGCGAGAGAGAGAGAGCAAAACCTACAAGTTATAATCCAGAGTTTTATTTAGATTTCTGAGAAAATTCTAGAATGAATCATCAAAGAGATGGTTAGTGAACTTGTAAAAAGGAAGCAGTCATTACCAAGAGTCAGCATGGCTTCATTAAGAGCAGGGTGTGCCAGGTGGACTTTCCCTTTTATGACAGAGATGCTGCTAAACTGATAGATCAGGGGAATGCTGGGAAGTTTGCTTAGGTTGTAGCACAACCTTTAATAAAAGATCTCATGCTAGGTGGCGCAGTGGATAGAGCTCTGCCCTTGGAGTCAGGAGGACCTGAGTTCAAATTCAGCCTCAGACACTTGATACTTACTAGCTGTGTGACCCTGGGCAAGTCACTTAACCCCCATTGCCTCACCAAAACCAACCAACCAAACAAAAAAAAAAGATCTTGTGGCATCTTGTGGAAAAGAGATAGCTAGTGAGTTAGATAGTAATACAGTTAGGTCAAATTGGAGCTGACTGAATAGTGAAACTCAAAGAGGAGTTGTTAATAGTTCACTCACCACTTGGCAGAAGGTCTCCTGTGTAGCGCCCCAAGGACCTGTGCTGTGTAATATCTTAATTAGTGACCTCACTAAAGTCATAGATGGGTTGCTTACCATAGTTACAACTGACACAAAACCCGGATGGATAGCTAACATTGCATAACAAAATGAGGTTGCAAAGACGATCTTGACAAACTATATAGCATTGAGCTGAATTAAAGACAGCAGTTTTTAACCTGAGATCTGGGAACTTTGTTGTTGTTGTTTTAAATTGATAACTACATTTCAATGTAATTGATTTTCTTTGTAAGCCTATGTATTTTCTGCCTTTAAAAGCATTATTCTGAAAAGGGCTGAGTTGATAGGCTTCAAAGGGATCCATGTTGTTGTTTCCAAACTCTTCATGACCTCATGGACACATTGGGGGTTTTCTTGGCAAAGATACTGGAGTGGTATACCATTTCCTTCTCCAGTGGATTAACACAAGCAGAAGTTACAGTGACTTGTCCAGGGTCACACAGCTAATAAGTATCTGAGGTCAGATTTGAACTCAGGTCTTCCTGACTCTGGGCCCAGTGCTCTATCCACTAAGCCTCAGGGGGTTCATGACACACCGCCCCCCAACAAGATTAAGAACTTCTCATCTAATAGCATGAAATACGAGAAGGGGAGGCACAATTAGATAGTAGTTTGTCTGAAAAAGTTCCAGCAGGGGTGGGGAACCTGTGGCTTCGAGGCTACATGTGGCCCTCTAGGTCTTCAAGTGCAGCCCTTTGACTGAATCCAAACTTCACAGAACAAATCCTCTTAGTAGAAGGTTTTGTTCTGTGAAACTTGGGCTCAGTCAAAAGCCCCACCCAAGGACCTAGAAGGTCACATTGGCCTCAAGGCTGCAGGTTTCCTACTCCCGTATCTCGGGCGGTTATTGAACTGCAAAGTCAATATGATATGGCAGCCACAAGACTACTTGGCCTGCCTTAAGAAAAGCATAACTTATAGGACATTGGACTCCATTTTTTTTCAGACCTTTTGGAATATTGAGTCCAGAGAAGGGCAAATGAGGTGGTGAAGGGCCTTCATGTCGTGCCATGTGCAAACTGCTTCAGTCTGTCAATAAGCATGTATGTACCAGACATTATGCAGGGGGTAGGGGATATGAAGGCCAAATGAAGCAATCCTTGCCCTTGAGTAGTTTGAGTCTAATTGGGAAGACAAAAAGTGTGTGTGTGTGTGTGTGTGTGTGTGTGTGTGTACATGTGTACATATGTACATACATACATATACATTCAGATATACAAAATAAAAACAAAGTAATTTCAGGTTGGGGGGCAGCTAGGTGGCGCAGTGGATAGAGCACCAGCCCTGGATTCAGGAGGACCTGAGTTCAAATCCATCCTCAGACACATAGCATTTACTTAGCTGTGTGACCCTGGGCAAGTCACTTAACCCCATTGCCTAGCCAAACAAAAAAATAAAATAAAATAAATAAGAGAAAGGCTTTGGGTGATTTATTTTCTCAATTACATGTAAACAAAAATTTTTAACATTTTTTTTTAATTTTTGAGCTCTGAAATAAGGGATTCTAGGAGCCTGAAGTGAGGGGGAACATCCCAGGCCTAGGTTATGGCTGTATAAAGGCACAGGAAGGGAAGACGTAGTTTGAGGACCAGTAAGAAGGTCATCTTGGCTGGACCACAAAGCTTAGGTAGGGGAGTATGCCTTATGATCCTGGAAAAGGAGGTTGGGGCCAGGTTGTGAAGGGCTTTCAATGCCTAACAGAGAAGATTATATTTCATCCTAGAGACATAGGGACCCTTTGGAGTTTATTGAGTAGAGGAGTGAGATGATCAGATCTGCACTTTAGGAGAATAATTTTCACAACTGTATGGAAGATGGACCGGAGAGCCTTGAGGCAGGAAAACTGGTTAGGAAACTATTGCAGTATTCCAAGTGAGAGGGCCTGAACTAGTGTAGCTGTAAATATAGAGAAGAGTTGAATAAGAGAGAGATTGTGAAGATAGAAATAAGATTTGGGAATCTGAGTAGATATTAGGGGTGAGGGAAAGTAAGGATTCTAAGATAACTCTAAGACTGGAAGAATGGTGCTACTTTTGAGAAAAATAGGGCAGTTCAGAAGAGGGAGAGTCTTTTGGGGAGAAAGATAATGAGTTCTGTTTAGGAGATGTTTAGTTTTAGATACTTATGGGATATATAGTTCAAAATATCTAATGGGCAGTTGGAGATATGACTGGAGTTCAGGAGAGGGGCTAGGACTAGATATAATAGATCTAGAAATCTTTGTAGAGATTATAATAAATCCAAAGGAGCCAAAGTGGTCACCAAGTTTAAAAAGTGTAGTGGTATCTATACCTATATACTTTGGCCTTCTGTCAGGATCAGATAGGCTATATCTCTTCTTAAGGTTCAAAAGTACAAGATAGGGAGGCACAGTTAGATAGTAATTTGTCTGAAAAAGTCCTAGCAGGTGTGGGGCCACACCTAAGGCATCCTGAGAGGTTTGTGAGGGTCGTTTTCTTCTTTACTACTATTGGCTTGATCCCCAACTGGCTGTGTTATCTTCATTGGTAGGGGCCAGTAACTACTGCCCCAGTTTCATTTAACCATTTAATATTGGATGGCTTTTATAAAAGGATATTTACTTCAATGATATTTCAAGGACAAATGTACAAAAATTTTTTCCAATTCCTCTTGGGTATATTCTCCCCTATACCATCTCATTCCCTGGAGAGTAGGCTCAAAACTTAGCTCAATTCTAACATAGCATTGGCCCCACCAAGTGCATGTCCATGTGTGGCCTGATTGCTGGACAAATCCTTCCACTGGACTGGAGTCCTAAATGTCATTCCTGAAGCTTGCTTCTTTCTCCTTGGATCATCAGTGCTATACTGGCTGCAGAAAGTTTATCCTAGACAACAGTTCCTGGATTCCTGTAACTCATTCTTGACCTTTTAAGATTCCTAAAGTTGAAGAGGCTTCAATCCCTCCACCTAGAATGGAAAAGCACAAATAAAAATGGCTAGGGACTGAGACCTATTTCTCAAAGACCGTGTGGAGTCAGACTTGAAGAAGACTCTAAGACCATCTTCCTTAGTTCAAGATCTCACTGGATACCATGAGCAAAAGATTCACCAAGTTCCCAAAGATATGGGGCTATGCAATCAGTCAAAAAAAAATGCTCCTTCCAACCACGTGGCTAGCCAACCAGAACCAGTTACAGAATATCCACACAAGCTCCATAGTCTTTCCATGGTACTTCCCTTACAGGAAGCAAGCTTTCCAGATTCTCATGTGGGGAAGTTGCATCAACCAAGCAAGCTGATGGAGTCTCCACATGTGCTTACAGAGAGAAAAGAGAAGACATCTCTAAACAGAGTCTTGGGGTCATACCCACAGTTAGGGGGTATGTTGTGAATGATAACCTAGCAAAAGAGACTGGTAGGTAGGAGGAGAACCCAGAAAGATCAGTGGTAATAAAAAGCTGAAAGTATTCAGTATAGAGTATCCATGTGGTCAACAAGGTCAAATGCTGCTGAGAGGTCAAGAAGTATGAGGACTGAGAGTAGGCTGTCAGGTATGACAATTAAGAGATCGTTAGTTACTTTGGAGACAGCAGTTTCAGTTGAGTGAAGTTAGAAGCCAGAATGCAAAGGATTGAGAAGTGAGTAAGAGGAGAGCAGGTAGAGGTAACAGCTATAGACAGTTTTTTCCTAGAAGTATGGTTATGAAAGGGAGGAGAGATATAGGACAGTAGCCAGAGGGGATGGAAGAATCTAGTGAGGATTTTTTACGGTTGGGGAGACTTGGATGTGTTTGTAGGCAGCGTGGAAGGAATCAGTAGACAGAGATAGAATGAAGGTTAGAGAGATGGGAGGATGATTTGGGGGACAGTCTACTAGAGAAGAAAGGAGGGAGTTGGGACCAAGGGTACCTGTAGAGACCTTGGCCTTGATAAGGAAAATGGCCACCTCTTTACCAGAGACTGGAATAAAGGAGAATAAAATTGGATATGATGTCAAGGGCTTTTGAGATAAAGGGAAGGAGAAGGGAGTTCATGGTTCATGTTCTTGATTTTCTTAGTGAAGTGTGTCCTCTGAGCTGAGAAGATTGTGGCAAGGGTATATAGGAGGCTCAAGGAGAGAAGAGAAGGTTTGGAAAAGCCTATGTGGCAAGTAGAATAGCACCTTTGGTTTCTCCTAGAGAGGGATCAAAGGGTCCAGATGAGATTAGATAATGCAGATTGTTACTTCATCTGAAGGAACTAGAAATATTTAGCCAGAAGGAACTTGGTGGGTGACATGATAACTTCAAGTCTTCAAGTGTTTGAAAGCCTGTCACATGAAAGAGGGATTAGCTTTTTGGCTTGATCCCATAGGACAGAACCAGAAGCAATGACCAAAAGTCACAAAGAGGCAGATTTCGGCTTGAAAAATGTACTGATCATCAAAACTGCCTCTCAGGAAGTAGTGGCTTGTCTTTCATTGGAGAGCTTCCAACAAAGACTAGTCATTCCATGTGTTGGGTATATTGTGGCTTGTCTTTCACTGGAGGGTTTCAACGAAGGCTAGTCATTTCATATGTTGAGTGTATCATGGAGGATAGTCTTTATCAGTTATGTGTTGGACTAGATCATAGGTTCACAAAGTGGGCAACACCACCCCCTGGGGGTGCTGGAACGATCCAGGGGAGTGGTAGTAGCCTCGGGTGCAATTGGGGGGGCATTCAATAAAATAAGGGCTAACCTAACCTAACACTAGGGGGCACTGAGTGATTTTTTTTTTTGAAAGGGGGGTGATAGGCCAAATAAGTTTGGGAACCTCTGGACTAGATGGACCTCAAATTCCCTTCCAACTCTGAGATCCTTCTATTCTTTGAACTCTTCTTTGTGTCTAGTGAAGTACCAACTTCTTTTTCAACACTTAAGTCCGGTGTGCCTGTGGCATTTGCAAGGTCAAAGGAAAATAGATATCCCAAAACTAGGGAAAAGGAGTCAGGGTTGCCTTTAACATTTGACTTTGTTGCTAAATTAACATCTATAAAATAGAAGTCTTTATAGACTTGTGAGGATCAAATACGATAATGTTTGTAAAGCCCTTTACAAACACTAACATAATATGCAAGGTGTTCCAAAAGTCATCGTGCCATTTTAAGCTAAAATTTTTTGTGTAAATGTCAGCGATTATGGTAATATTAGTAATATTTGGCACTGACCTATACTATTTCCTGCTGAGGTTTCTGCCTCCTCAAAGGATGTTTCCACTGTATCTTGTATTCCAGAAAGCTTGCTTTATTTGATGAATGGAATTCCTTGGCTGTTTATGTTTCGATGGATAACACAGTGGTCATCGAAGATATCAGTAAGTCACAACCCTGTTTACCATCTGTTTACATGGTAGGTGATGCTTTCCCTCCATGCTATTCAGAAAGTTACCAGCTTGGAATCTTTCTAGCTTGCCTTGTAATACCGAACTCAGTTTAGCAAAGGTCTGTGGTTAACCACCCCAACTCTTCCTCTCCAGTTTTTTCAATTATCTTCTTTTTTGAAGGTTTCTCCAGAAAGTATAGTAAAGTCATTGGCTTCTTCAGCAGATGGTTACTAATCAGCTGCTCTGTGCTAATCACTGTTAAATACAGTTGGAGTCCATGAGGAAGCCAATCTTGGTGTAGTTTGGGAGCCAAGACTAATGCATCAGGACAGAGAATCAGTCTAATGCTAAGTTGGTGCCATAGGAGTTAGAGAAAGGGAAGCTTGGTCAGTGTTTGGGGTTGCTTTGGGAAGGCTACAGGGAGTAGCTAGCAGGGGTAGGGAACCCGCAGCTTCCAGGCCTTCTAGGTCTTTGGGTGTGGCCTTTTGACTGAGTCCATGTTTTACAGAACAAATCCTTTTATTAATTTAGGGCTTGAAGGATAGGGAGGGTTTAGATGGACAGAGAGTAATGAATTTCAGAAGAGAGGGGCAGCCTGAGGCAAAGAAAAGGTACAGAGGCAGGGATGGGCCTGATGTATGTAGGGGAGTGGCAAGAGATCTGCCAGGCAGGTTCATTATTACCTTTACTTTTTCTTTTTGAGTCTGTGTCATTTGGAACTTGTAAGAATGTCTACATACATTTATTTAACCAAACTCTCACTTGTATTTTTAGAAAAAATGTGCCACATGTGCCCTCCCAACCTGACCCATGACAGTTTGTCCAGTTCCTGGAATGGCCTTGGCTGGAACACAAGTTGTCCCGGGCACACCTCTGGCTGGAGGCCCCTTCTGCTTATTGTGCCCCTTCGCTTGGGCATCAACCAAATTAATCCTGTCTATGTTGATGCATTTAAAGTAAGTTGCTCTCTTAACCAATCCCTTTGTTGTGCAGTCAACTTCCTTGTTGTGTAGAAGCCAGCTGAGAACCTGATGTTCTCTTTCCATCTAGGAGTGTTTTAAGATGCCACAGTCTTTAGGTGCATTAGGAGGAAAGCCAAATAGCGCCTATTATTTCATAGGATTTTTAGGTAAGTAAAGTCTAATCACAAGTCATTTGAGGGTGGGATAAATGGGTGGGAAAGATTCTCTTTGAAATCCTTAGCAAATCTAGCTCTAGGGCCCCATTGTGGCCCAGTCGGTGATCATGGAACAAACCTTTGGCCCTCATGCTGTATCCACCCTAATCCTAAACCAAAGAGAAGAGTGCTTTGAGGGGTCCTTTTCACCACCTGCTACTGCGCCTTTTCTCATAACCAAATGGTATCTGTTGGACCCTGTGGCTGAGTGGAAAGAGATTTGGAGTCAGGAGACCTGGGATCCAGTCCTAACTCGTCTGCTGAATCTCTGCATGACTTTGGGGAAATCCCTTCTCTCCCCTCCTCCCCTCTTGCTTTATGTCTCGGTTTCTGTGTCTGTGAAATGAGGGGACCAGACCAGATGAGCTCTAAATTAGGTCTTCCAGACCTAATCTTCTTTTATATTCCTCACCACAGTCTGATTGTTGATCCTTGTCTGATACCCTTCTTTCAGGGTTCTTTCCCTTCCCATGGGGCCCTCAACCCAGTTTACTCTCCATGTCCTTTTAAAGTGCTGACAGAGATATACTGAGGTTGGAGTCAGAGGACCTCATTTCTGAGGCTTGCTACCTATGTGACCTTGGCAAGTTACTTAACCTTTTTGTGCCTTACTTTCCACATCTGTAAAATGAGTGGGTTGGACTAGATGACCTCTCAGGTCCATTCCCGCTTCAAATCTAGGATCCTATTGTGACTTTAGGCACGTCACTTCCCCTCTCTGGGCCTCAGTTTCCTCCCCTGTAAATTGAGCCGGTTGGGCTCAGTGTCCTCCCAGGCCTCTTCCGTCTCAAGATCTAAAATCCTGTGATCCTTACTCAGTCATGTCTATCTCAGTGCCTCTGTCTCCTTCCTGATCTTCTAGCCATTTTTTCCCTCTCCCTCTTCTTGGGTTCCCACTAGTGACTCTGCTATCATCTAGCAAAAGGCAGAAGAAATAAAGGCATGCTGTGGTTTTATATGTTGCATATATAGTTGCATATATGCTTGCATAGGCGCAAGCCCCTATTTTTATTGCCATAATTTGTTTATTCCAAATGATACCTTTGGTGTTCCTGTGTTTCTAATGGAAACACCGCCCCCCCCCAATACTTTTCTATGGTTTATACCTGGGAAAGAGCCAGAAATCAATGAGTAAAGTTGAGTTTAAGGGGTCCTCTGTAGATTTATTTAAGGATCCTAAGTCTAGATATATAAAATACCTCCAAGGCCATCTAGTCTAACTACCTCATTTTACAGAGGAGGAAACTGAGGCCCAAGGAGATTGAATGACTTCTCTAGATGTTCATGGGTAGTGAGTTTCAAGGACAGGTTTTAAATCTAAGTGATCTAACTTTAGGATTAGGTCTCTTGCCACAACCTGTACCAACCCTGAAGTCAGTATTATTATTATTGTTATTATCATTATTTCTGGACGTTTGGCTATTCCAGGCCTGATGTCTCCTCATGATGTGAAAAGGATAATGGTGGTACGGTTGTGTCAGAGGTATTGGTGTGGATGTGACAATGACTATTGTGCCAACCATATAATAACATTGGTAAGGATGAGACAAAGGCAGTGGTGCTGATATGGTAGGGCTGATGTGAGAGGGATTGTGGTATTGATGTGACAGTAAAGGTGGTGCTGGTATGGTTGTGATTCTGGTGAGGATATGACAGTGATGACAATCCTGATATCACAGTGATTTTACTGTGACCATGAAGATGGTGCTCATGGGATAGTGATGATACTGCTGATACTAAGAGCAATGATAGTGAAGTTTTTCACGCTGATGGTACCACAGTGATTATGGTACTGATGTGACTTATGCTGGTTATGATGGCTTTGTGACAGTGATTGTGGTGCTAATGGTAGCATTGACAATGATGGTCGTAGGGATGTGACAATGATGGTTTTGATGATTTGATTTTGTGATGGTGCTGAGGATGTGATTGTGATGTTGGTTGATTAGTGCATTAGCAAGGTATAGAAATAATCCAGGTGAGGGGCAGCTAGGTGGCACAGTGGATAGAGCACTGGCCCTGTATTCAGGAGGACCTGAGTTCCAATCTGACCTCAGACACAACACTTACTAGCTGCATGACCCTGGACCAGTCACTTAACCCCATTGCCTAGCCCCTCCTCCCCCCCAAAAAAGAAAAGAAATAATCCGGGTGAGAGGAGATGGTTTTATGAGTGGAGAGAAGGGGATGGATGTAAAACATGTTGTGGAGGCAAAATTGAGACTTGGGAACTGGAATCGATGTGGAATAGTAGATAGAGTACTTGATCTATCATCAAGAATACCTGAGTTTGAATCCTGCCTCAGGCACTGATTAGCTATGTGATATGGGGCCTTTCTGGTCCTCAGTTTCCTCATCAGTAAATGAGAGGATTGGACAACCTTTGAAATACCTTCCATGTCTGAGTCTGTGATCCCTTCTGTGGATATGTATGGTGAGGAGGACTGAGGAGTTATGGAAAATAGTAGCAGCAGTAGTCATAGTAGTAGTAGCAACAACAACTAGTATTTATATAGCGCTTTAAGGTTTGCAAAGCACTTTACAAATATCCTCTCATTTGATCTTCACAATAAACCTGGGAAGTGGGTACAATCATATTACAGTTGAGGAAACTGAGGCGGACAGAGGTTAGGTGACTTTCCTAGGGTTACACAGGTCTTTAAGTGTCTGAGGCTGGATTTGAACTTAGGTCCTCCGGATTCTGGGTCCAGGGCTCCATCCACTGGACCACCCACTGCCTGAGAGTCAAGATAAGTTGGGTATTGTAGCCTTGTGAGTCTGTATGGATGTTAGTGCCTTCAGCATAAACAGGGAAATTTGGAAAAGCAGTTGCTTTTGAGGGGAAAAAAAATTCTACTTTAGATATTTCGAGACTGAGATATCTGCAGGACATTTCACTGAAAATATTCAATAGGTTATGTGAGACTTGAGCTCATGAGAGAGACCAAGGTTAGATCAGTGTGTGTGTGTGTGTGTGTGTGTGTGTGTGTGTGTGTGTGTGTGTGTGATCTGTGTAATGATGACAAATGAACCCATGGGAGGTAATGGAACTGTGCAGGAGGGAGCATAGAGAGGGAAGAGAAGAGGGCCCAGGATGGAGCATTGGGATACACTGACAGAAGGTGGAATGTGGATGCCAATAGACAGATAGGCACGTATCCAGCAGAAGAAGACAGTCAGCAGTGTCAGATGTTTCAGAGAAGTCAAGAAGGGTGAGGATTCAGAAAAGGTCTTTAGATTTGCTAGTTAAGACATCACTGGCAACTTCGGAGAGACTGGTTTCAGTTGGATAATGAGGTCAGAAACCAAATTGCAGAGGATTCAAAAGCTAGTGAGAGGAGAGGAAGTAGAAGCAAGAATCGGCAGATTTCCCAGATGGCTTGACTGAAAGAGGGGCAGAAAGCTATAGGACGACAGCTAGTGGGCATGGTAGGATGAAGGGAGGGTCGTTTAAAGATAGAGGAAACTTGCTCATGAATATAGGTAGCAGGGAAGGAGCCAGTAGATAAAGAGAGATTGAAGATTGGGGGCAGCTAGGGTGTGGCAATAATCATGGCAATGTAAAGCAGAATAGGAGTAGCAGTTATGATTATGATTATTGTTGATATTCTTTCTATAACAAAATATGTTGCTTGCTGCCCAGTACCTGATGGGTATTGTACTTATAAAGAAAACATACACTGCAAATAAAGAGATGCTGGAGCTAGAGGGAGGGCTTAAGGTGCCATTGCAAGATAGCAGTACTTAGGGGATAGAGTTTGGGGTGCCCACCCCATTGAATGGAAATATCTGTCTGATGTGAACATTTTTGCAGTGTAGCCCTCTGGCATGGACTGTGGGTTTGGGGACCCTCCTTGGACTCCGTGTCTGTATTTATAGTAGATGTTCCCTGAGATTCGATGCAACACTGGAGACCACTAGAAAAATGCCGTGGTTCTGTGCCTGACCCCTTTCTAGAGATGTAAAGGTCTGCAGATTGGGGAGGCCCAGTCCACTAAATAAAGCCACAGGGCTGTTCTCCGCTCATTGAGTGGGTCACTTGGAGCAAAGCTCCTCTGGATTGCTGTTGGTGGCTGGGCTATGTCAGTACTTTCTGGCTTGTTGAGTCATTTATTATATCTAATAAAAACCAGCCATCTCCGTGACCTCTCATCTAAAGTAGTGCCAGGAGTACCGTTGTTACTGGACAGTCTTTCTCTAATGACAAGCCAGAGTAGCTAGCGTGAAGGGAAAGCCATTTATTGGTTGAAGATTGATCAAAAGTTGGATACCAGTCCCCTAGAGGTGGATGCTGCCCAATTGTTAAGAGATAGAAAAGTCCCTTAATGAGACAGTGGAATGACTAGGCCACAGCCTTGTCATCACTTATCTCTTCCCTCTTGCTGCCTCCGGAGCATTCCATGAAATGGATGTGCTTTTATTCCAGGTTCTTAGCTAATTTGTTATCTTCTAATTTTCGATGTATGCTTTGAGGACATTGAAACTTAAGAGAAACTCTTTTGGTTAATTGATCAGATTGAGGTGAGGAGGGCATGTTCCCTCTATGCTCTTCCTGCTGGATCTCACCCACTTCCTGCACTCCTGGAAAGGGCTGGGGGAAGGAGACTTTCTTCCACCCCGCACAGGCACCAGTGGTGTTTGGAAAGGCCAAACCTGTTTCTTACCTTAACAGGAGATGAGCTCATCTACCTGGATCCCCATACCACTCAGACTTTTGTTGACTCTGAGGAGAATGGAACAGTGGATGACCAGAGTTTCCATTGCCAGCAATCCCCCCATCGAATGAAGATCCTGAACTTGGATCCTTCAGTGGCATTGGTAAGTATGTCTTCCAAAGGCTAACACTGGACTGAGACAAAGGTCTCAAGGTGACTGCAGCTGTCCCCACCCTACCCTCTGGTCATGCAGCTAGAGTAGAGAAATGGGTTTTGGATTGCTATCTTTCTTGCCTTCCTTCCTACCTACTCTCTTTAAATGAGGACTGTTTATAGTGACAGTGAGGAAGAACAGGTGTATGTGTGTCTGTGGGGGTAGATTAGTAATTCCTCCTGTCTCTGAATTGGACGTGAGTGGAGGCCTCTTGCCTAGAGATAGTGTCTACATCCCCTTATGTAGGTTCAAACATGACTTAGGAGCTGGTTTTCTTTCTTTCTTGTCCTTTTTCCTACCTTCCTCCCTAATTAATTGGGACAGTAAATCTACCTGTGTGTCAATAGAATGAGTCAGACCATCATTTCTGATAACCTCTCTAATGGTGTGATCAGCCAGGACCCCAGAGTTGCATCTAACAGAATTGACCATTCTGTTCCCAGGCATGTAGGTTGACCCTGGGAATAGACAGGTCTTTCCCATGTAGGCTGGATTCTCTAAATTCTGGTGGTTGACTCACTGAGAATCTAAACCATTTATTAAGTGTTATCTTCAGCTATGAGTGCTAATGCAATTCTATGAACTATTCTCTATAGATGAGTGTGTATGTATGTGTGTGTGTGTGGTGTGTGTGCTTGTACATATATAATTATATCAACACCAGGTCTAGAAACTGACTTGTAAATGGCTGTGCATTTCAATATAAGGTCTGACGTCTGTCCAGGGACAGATGAGTAGTTTAGGGCCCTGGAAATACGATTCAAAGCATTTGATGTAGTGATAATCAAGATGATACAGTGTCATCTTGCTTCTGCCACTGTTTGCTGGTTGAATTTGAACAAGTCCCTTCTCTCTGGGCCTCATTTGAAGCCTTTTTAAAAGGAAGGGCCTAGGCAGCATGATATAGTGGAAGGAGCACTAGATTTGAAGTTTAGACCAAGATTCCCATTCTGGCTCTACAACTTCCTTCCTGGGTGGCTTTGGACAGGTCATTTACCCTCTCTGGGCCTCCATTTCCCTATCTAAAGAACAAAAGCATTGCAGTAGATGGACTCTGAGTTCCTTCCACCTCTAAACCTATGACCCTACAATCCTATGGCTAGCCTTTCTCTCTCCCCTCCTCCCCACCCAGGGCCTAACACAGGACCTGGCACATAGGCCATTAGTAAATGCTTGTTGATTATTTGATTGACTAGATGATCTCTGTAACTCCAACAACGTCATTTAATATGAGGGGTAAATAGTAACCAACTCTAAATTTTGTGCTTTGTGTTTTTGTTTGTGTTCTTTTGAATCTTCAAGGGATTCTTTTGCAAAGAAGAAGAAGATTTTGATAACTGGTGTGGGCTCGTTCAAAAGGTAAATCTGTCTTTTTGTTGTTGTTGTTCAGACAATTCAAAAATTTTTTAAAATACTTTTTACTCTGCTTTCTATAGAAGAATGTTTCATAGTGATAAACACAGACCATTGGCAGTAGAAGGGAACTGCCCAAGAGGAGTATGGTTTTGGGGAAATCCAAAGAATGGCAACATAGTATGGTGGGAAGAACATGGCAGTGGGTTAAGGAGACCTGGGTTTGAGTCTCAGCTATGCTATTTACCAGCTATAGACCTTGAGCTTGAGCAGATCTCTTCTCTGTAAACTGAAGGGGTTGGACAAGAGTTAGCATAAGTAGTCTCACCCACTGTGTTTCAGTATTAGAGACAATGGCAGTATAATGGATGGGGCCCTGGGCTTGGATTCTGGAAGACCTGGGCTCAAATCTTGCCTCTGCTACTAGCTGTGTAATATCAGGAAAATCATATCACCTACTGTGGCCTCGGTTTCCTCATCTGTAAAATGAGGAGTTTGGACTTGATGACTTCCAAGGTCTCTTCTAGCTCTTAAAATTCTGATCCTATGATCTCTCCAGGCCTCTCCCAGTGCTAACATTCTGTGATTCCAAGTCCAGTTTTGTTTGGAAAGTGTTTAGGATTGAGCATTCAATGGCCCTATGGACTTAAAACTTCAAGTATAGCAGCAACCTTTATAATTTGAAGTTACTATTTATGTCTTACTCTCTTCCATATATTTTGACAGTTTAAAAAAAACTGTGTATTCAAGGATTTCTCTATTTATGTGTTGGAGGCTCATTTTCAGTTAGCAGGTTTGCCTTTCCATTAGCTATCACGTATAGGGAGGGAGTGGATTCTGACAACAGTCAGTGCCTCACTGGCTGGCGGCATGCTGGTATGCTACCTCACTACCGCGGGAACTTGTCTTTTTCCCCCTCACATATAGATCATATAGAATGTATAGAGCAACAGAACCAGCTATTGCTTAATAAGTAGTTGAAGGAGAATAGAAAATAAATTCCTAATAAGAACTTGCCATTTTGGAACCAGCCTCAAGAGAGAGCAGCTTCTGGTCACCTTTACCATTGTAATCCATTTTGTTATTTTACCTATTATTGTTATCTCAGAGGGACAGGATTATAGTAGATACAGAGCTGGCCTCAAAACCAGGAAGACCTGCCCTCTGATATATACTTTCTGTGTGACCCTGGGTGAGTCATTTAACCTTGTAGTGCTGTAGGTAATTCTTAAGAGTGTAAGTGGTAGAGAAGGTGCCAATTTGCATTGGTGGAGGAAAATCCTATGTCAGTGAAATCACAGTTCTATTCTCTACCCCTCTCCCTATTGCCATCTTGGGAGAAAAATTATTTTTCTAGCTTTCAGTATGTGGTTTTGAAAGTTTTCCTGTATTCATCAGCGCGATTTAATTATATCTGGTAGGGTTGCCATTTTTTTTTTCTAAGGCTGGAGGGAGAGAACACACTTTCAATTTCATAGATAAGTCAATAGGAAAATGGAATTTGAGGAACAGAAATTTCATTTGCAGCCCACACTAAAGGAACAAATGTGTTCCCCAAAGCAAGGCACATTTTTACAATTAATTTGCTGCCCAAGATTGAATTTAAAGATGGAGCAAGAGCTCTATGTTACTTTTCTTCAAAATGCTCCCATGAGTTTCCTTCCCTCAAGGCTCCAGTGTCTAGAATGGATTAATACCAGGCATTCAATTTGTGGTGCACATCCCATGAACACCCTGGCTGAAATCTGGAGGCCATTTGCTATTCCTCTTTATCTCTTGGGCTATTTGTTAAGGGTCATAGTCTACCTTCTGGATTGTGGTTCTAATAGTATCATGAATCTCCTGTATTAAGAAACACCTTTATTTTTACTTAGGAGATATTAAAGCCACAGAGTTTACAGATGTTTGAGCTGGTTCAGAAGCATCCAGCCCACTGGCCTCCTTTCATACCTCCAACCAAACCGGAAGTGACAACTACAGGTGCAGGTATGATATTGACAGGAGCTTGGGCAGGTTCCATCATTCAGAGACAGGCAAGCATGGCACTGCATTATTTGTAGAGAAAGGAAATTCCTCACTATCTGAAATGGTTGGAATAAAATGTGTTGATTAATTGAATTGCTAGGTTAACTGAGAGTTAGCACATGTACCATATAGGGCATGACATTTCAAAGAGTGAGGTAAAATTCATGATCTAGAAAAATCCAATGAGCTTTATTAAATCTTTCTTTAATGATTCAGTAAGCCCTTCAATGTCACATAAGGCCTCAGCGTCATCGTTGTGCAAGGCTGATTTTTCATTGGATGGGATTTAAAACAGGTTGAGTTATTTAAATTCTGGATAAGGAGAAATTACAGGTATTTTGTAGTGATGGTGTCAATTGACTCAGTTATCTTCTGTACACCTTATGCAGGATGATAATAATAATTATTTGGTAGCTTAGCGAAGCTTCCCAATAAGTGATCATTTCCAGGTAAGTGACATCCTTTGATGACATCCAATTTCTTATGCTTTTCTTGTGGAAAAGGTAGAAAAACATGATTTAGACAGTGGAGTATCCCCAGAGATCAGTCTTTGGCTCTGTACTGTTGAACATTTTTACTACTACTCCTTACGTAGGTAAAGCCAATTGAGATGATATATGTAAACTGCTTTGCAAATCTTAAAATTGCTATATAAATGTTTAGCTGTTATTATTATTATTATTATTATTATTATTATGTGCTTATCAGATTTGCAGATGACACAGAGCTGGGATGGGGGGGATAGCTACCATATTGGATAACGGTATCGGGATCTCAAAAGATTTTGACAGGCTAGAAAGTCCAAGCTCTCAAAGAACTCACCTTTGTCTTTGACAGCAGGGACTGTCTTGATTTTCAGTTTATATCACAATTTGTAGCAGAATTTTTGGCACATAAAAAGCGCTTAATACATTTTTTACATTTTCATTTCATTTCATGTTTATACATATTTGAGTTAATCAATGAAGTAAAAATTGCAGAGGAACAGATTTAGCCTCAGTGTTAAGAAAGACTTCCTAACAATTAGAGCTCTATCTGCAAGGGGGATGGGCTGCTTCAGGAAGTAGTGGGTTTCCCCTTACTGGAGATCTTGGGCATATTTGTAGAGAGGGATCTCATTCAGGTTCAGATTGGACCAAATTACCTCAGAGGTCCCTTAACAATTCAGATTCCATGATCCAATTTTCCTTTTGTTTCATGTTCTGGTAGAACTCATTGAATCCACCAATAACCTGTTTGAACTGGAAGAAGACTTTGAGATTTTGAGTATGTGAAGTAGTGCCATCCAGCCTGTGTCCACCACCTGGCACCACATTGCAGAGAACTTTTCTAGCCAGAGTGCCTGAATCACCAACAGCACAGAATACAATATCAATCCAAACTGAACCAGTTACCGTTTTCCCATGAGCTCTATCCCTGAGAGAGAGAGGAAGAGAGAGAGAATCCTATTGCCAGATGGTAATCAAGCAGGACCACGATGTTTCTCGGTTTTATTGTAGAGACAGTGAACTCCAATAATGGTTTGAATGTCTAGAGGATAACTCTAGTCTTGTTTCAGAACCAATTAGTGGGAAATGGTTACTCTCTCTCTCTCTCTCTCTTTCTCTCTCTCTCTCTCTCCTTGTAACACGTCTCTTCACATAGAGACAGTTCTAGTTTCAGCTTTGGGGTTGCATCTTGGGAAGCAGTTGTTTCTTCATAAAATTAAATTGTCTGCATCAGGGAAAACAAAAGGTCTCGCTAAATTATTTTAATAGGCACTTTGAATAATTTTGTATGAAAACATTTCTATCAAGGGAATTATGGCAAATGGACACTTCTTACAACCTCCTTCCTGTTTGGGGGAAGCTTGCTTGCTGCTGTGCCACCATCACCCCTCCCCATCCCCACCCCACCATCAAGGCTGCATATGATACATTTCACCCTGACCTCGAGCTGAATCAGGATCTTTTGCCTTGCTGATTTTGGTTCAAGAAATAAAGAGTCAAAAAGTGGTTTGTGCTTTTAATTGTGCCTCATTTATTTTTTCATTTCACATATTGCTACTGGGGTGCCTACATAATTATGTGATATCCATGAATCACCTTTCTTTTGGAACCATTTAGGAACAGTAGACCCATTTAAAGAGCATTTATTTTCAAACCAACCTCCATTGACCACTTACTCATTGTGTGCAGATGGATAGATGGTGTGTGTGTGTGTGTGGTGTGTGTGTGTGTGTGTGTGTGTGTGTGTTCATGTGATGTGTGTGTATGCATGTGTATGGTATGTGTGTGTGTGTGTGTGTGTGCACGTTTGCGTGCCCTGACCACTTATTCATTGTGTGCATATGGATAGATAAGGGTGTGTGTGTGTGTGTGTGTGTGTGTGTGTGTGTGTGTGTGTTGGCTCCCTTAAGCCACTTTTGTCAATATTTCCAGAACCAGAGGTCCCTTGCTTAAGGAGCTCATTTAGTCTAGATTCTTTCTTCTCTCTTCCCGCCAACCTTCCCTGTTCTTCTACTTAACACCCTCTTTGAGGAGTAGCAGCCACTGAGCCCCCTAGCCAGTTACTTCTCTTTTTCTTTTCTGGCCCTAGTCCATGATGGCTTTACTTCAGCAATATATAAAAAAAGATTGCAAATAAGTGTTTAGATGTGATCTCTGAAACAATACAATGTGAGTTGATTTTTCCCTCAAGGAACCTTTGAGAATGGACAGAGCTATATATTTAGGAATTAAATTTTTGGTTCCTTAGATTCCATTTTATCTAGGGTTAAATATTTAGCAGTGTTACAGTTAGCTATTGAAAAATTGCCTTATGGAGGTTAAATTACAGTTAAAAAAAAAAAAAGGAATCTTCTTAGGTTAAATAAGGTTATTGGACCAGGACTAGAGATCATCCTGGTTCTACCATTAACTTACTGTGTAGCCTTGGACAGATCATGTTCCTCATATTTAAAATGAAGAGTTGAATTCTGATCCCTGACGTCCCCTGTGATACAACAGCTCTTTGATGAACTTAACAGAGATGAAGGTTTCCTCTTGAAACAGAGTTCATTTCTTGGGGGAGGATCCTTTAGCCCTTTAATTCTGATATTCTTTTACATTTTATTTTTGTTAGTGTGGGTTGAGTGAGAGCCAATAGCTTTCATTGAATGCATGAGTTAGGTGCATAGGTTCCCAAAGTGGGCAATACAGCTTCCTGAGGGGCGCTGGAATGATCCAGGGGCTGGTGATAGCCTCGGGTGCAATTGGGGGGGGGGACGTTGAATAAAAATAAGGGTTAACTTACCCTAACTCCAGGGGGGGTGCTGAATATTTTTTTTTGGAAAGGGGGCGGTAGGCCAAATAAGTTTGAGAACCATAGGGAAAAATTCACCAGATGAAGAAGTTATATCCAAAGGATCAAAAGTTCAGCCTTAAAACTTTTCATTATGAAATGTACTTCCACAAAGTAGGAGCATAGAAGGGCCTTTTTAAAAATTATTATTATTATTAGTTTATTTTGATTTATCAATAATCACTTCCATAAGCTTTTGTGTTTTAAAATTTTCTCCCCTTCCCTCCCACCCTTCCATCCCAAGGCGGTGTGCAATCTGATATAGACTATACATACACATTCCTATTAAATATATTTTCCGCATTAGTGATGTAAGGAAGAATTAGAACCAATTGGAGGAACCACCAGACAGAGGAAACAAAACAAAACAGAAGAAAAAAAAGAGCAAATAGTATGCTTCGATCTGCATTCAGACTCCTAAGTTCTTTCTTTGGATGTGGACAGCATTTTCTACCATGAGACCTTTGGAGATGTCTTAGATCCTTGCACTGCTGAGAAGGGCTAAGTCTATCAATGTTAGTCATCACACAAAGTAGCTGTTACTGTGTACAACTTTCTCCTGGTTCTTCTCACTTCACTCAGCATCAGACCATACAAGTCTTTCCAGGTCTTTCTGAAGTCCACCTGCTCATTTCTTATAGCACAACAGTATTCCATTACATTCATATGCCACAACTTGCTCAGCCATTCCCCAATGGATGGGCATCCTCTCAATTTCTAATTCTTTGACACCACAAAAAGAACTGCTATGAATATTTTTGTACATGTGGGTCCTTTTCCTATTTGTATGATCTCTTTGGGATCCAGCCCTAGAAGTGGTATTGCTAGGTCAAAGGGTATGCACATTTTTATAGGAAGGGCCTTTTTCTAATGTGATAAAGAATATATTGAAAACTAAATGCTAGTATTATTTGCATTGGAGGAACATTAGAAGCTTTCCTACCAAATACAGGGTTAAAGCAAGGAAGCCTTTCCCTTTCTCCATTGTTATTTGGAGTAATTCTAGAAATGTTGGTCAGCAGTAAGATGAGAAAGAACTTAAAGCATAAATTTAGGAGAAAGGGAGACAAAGATATCTCTATTTGCTATGAAAACATAGTAGTTTACTTAGAAAACCCCAGGGAGTCAGCACAAGAAAACAACCAAAGAAGAATAGTTTCAGTAAAGAAATAAGATGAAGCGTATAAGACAGACACTGAGTTCCCTTGTGAGCATTGTACATGAACGCTCTCCTAGGCTTGTGCTACTGCACGGAAGCTGGAATGGAGAATAGGCTGCCTCTGCATATGTGTGGCTTTTATTTGAAAAAAACAAAAAACAAAGCCAGAAATTTAATTTTAGTAGTAGAATTCCTCAAGAGGAATTGCCTCATGTCACTAGAGCAAAATGGTAATTGGAAGAAGTGGTGAAAATTTGTACAATATATCCTAAAATCCACCCTACACAGAAGAAATGGCTTGATTGTAGGAGATAAAACACTTTTTTTAAAAAAAAAACTCCCAATGAAGAGTCAACCAGCCTAATTATGAAAGAACCATTGAATGACATTTTAATTCTGGGTCTCTACCAGTCTCAAATGTGAATTAGGCCTATCCTAGTAGCTGAAATCTCTATAGCACTTGAAGATTTGCAAAGTACATACATTCTTACAACAACCCTAATAAATTGGTACTACAAGTACTATTACCTCCATTTTACAAGTGACCACGGTAAGATTTAGCCTAGTGTCCATGGCAGGATTTAACTCAGGTTTTACCGTTTGATTTCTTTCCCTCTACAAGAGTACTGCAGTTTCATCTGCCCACATTATAGTGGAGTGACGCACTTGATTAGGAGTCAGGAAAACTAGGTTCTTATCTCTGCCATGCCACTAACTTGGGCAAGTTTCTTGTCCCTTTTTGATCTCTGTTTCTACATTTGTAAAATGATAGGGGTCGTCCTGGAAAACTTCTGAGGTTCTTTTCAGCTCTAAAAGTTCTGTGATCTTGATAGCACTTGGAACAAATAGACAGTTCTGAGCTATTGGAACGTCCTCTGCTTTGCATAAAACTAGGGATCTCCTTTCTCATACTGGGGAAATTCAAAGCCCATGAAGAATAAGTGTCTTCTTAAGATCACACAAATTCATTGAGTGACTGTCAGATGATAGGTCCCCAACAGCAACAACACTGCTGGAGATACCAAGTGAAAAACAAAATAATCCATTAAATATCCAGTAAAATAAAATCCAAAATAAACCCTCAAGATGCTTCCAGTCTTTTGGGGAAAACTATACATAAGTCCACGAAAATACATATAAAATAAATGTAATCGGAGATAGGGACACAACATGTACTGGATAGATCAAGAAAGGCTTATGTAGGAGGTTGCGTGTGAACTGAGCTTTGAAGGAAACTTAGGGTCCTAAGAGTTGAAGATGAAGAAGTACATTCCAGTCATAGGGAATACAACCTGTGCAAAGGCATGATGGGAGGTCAAATATATCGAGGGTCAGCAAGTATGTTAGTCTGGCAGTACTCCTTGTACCTTGGCTTTACTCACAAACTTCACCTCCCAACCAATAAGCATACTAGTGATAGCACGTTCCAGGGATCTCAACATTCAGTTCCATAAGTGAAAACTGAAATATGTGATCTTTTCTTACTTGTGTTCCAATTATATTACACTGAGTAGGCTGTATACATATATTGTTAGGTACCAGGACACTACTGTTGTCAAAGCCAGCTGACAGATGAAACTCCTCAAAATGTAAATAACTGTCTTGTTAAACAAGAGTTCTCGTAGAGAGCTTTTCTATGAGTAGTAACACAATTATCCAAATCAAGTCATCTCCAAGTGGGCTGAAATGGAACTGTAGCTCCCAGATTTCCTCTATGCTGAATGGCTTCCTCTGCAAAGAACCAATGGGCTCAGGTGTTTTTTCTTCAGGCTACTGAGATTTGTGAGGAGTGGTTACAAGATGTAAGGAACAGGGGGCATGGGAATTGTTAACTGCTTTCAGAGTTTTAGCAGTAGGACCTTCCACACTGCTGCTGCTCTTTCAGAAGACATATTTGTTGACAAACTTGTGGCAGCTCTCCAGTTACCAACCCCTAGAGACCTGAAGTGCAAAGGTTGGAGATTGGCCCTGAAGTGATGAAGCTCAGAAGCTAGCAATGGAATATTACCAAGCAGAGACATGAGACCAGCAAAGTGACATATCCAGAAAAGAGCAATAGGTAGGGAGCGACAGAGATGTGATACCCAGATATGGACTATCAGAAATGCTACATCCAACTGGATATAGACCCAAAGAGAAACAATCACCAGAAAACATCAGTGGTCCTATAGTGTCAGAAGTGTGAGTTATCTCTCTACACGTGTACCCTCGCTACCTGTGTTCTTTATATGTGTGATCCCTATACATTCCCATTCCTCCCACAGACGATATGGGTTATTTGTGTGCTATGGATAAAATGTTTTATTGCTGTGTTTCTTCGAATTGTAGTTCGCTAAATATCTTTGCTTTAAATTAAGTATGTTCTTTGGCTCCTCCCCCTACCTGTCTGACGCCTCCTCAGTCTCTTTTGCTGGATCTTCATCCAGATCACTCCTGCAAACCCTGGATATCCCCCAAGGCTATGTCCTGGGTCCTCTTCTCTTTCCTCAATTTCTTTTTGCTATATATTTTCTGCTCCTATGGGTTCAGTTATCATTTATGCAGGTGATCTGTGTATCCAGCCCTAATCTCTCTCCTGACCTTCAATCATCCAACTACCTATTGGACATCTTGAGTTGGATGTCTTACAGATGTCTTAAACTCAGTCTGCCCAAAACTGAACCCAGTATTTTCCCCAAAACCTTTTCCTCTTCCTAACTTCTCTCTTACTGGCTAGGGTACCACCATCCTCACCCCAGTCCCCCAGGC
This sequence comes from Phascolarctos cinereus, assembly GCF_003287225.1. Lineage (NCBI taxonomy): Eukaryota > Metazoa > Chordata > Mammalia > Diprotodontia > Phascolarctidae > Phascolarctos > Phascolarctos cinereus. Next base: position 63,084,635 of record NW_027556291.1, on the reverse strand, counting down.
TCACAACCTAAGTGCCATCCTCAACTACTTACTCTCCCTCACTCCCACCTCCCCCATATAATCGATTGCCACATCATCCTTTCTACTTTATATACACCCATTTCTCTCCTCTGACACTGCCATCACCCTGGGACAGGTCCTCATCAACTTTTACCTGGACTATTGCAATAAATTCTGGTTAGTCATCCCCCCATACCCCATTCAATAAACTCCAGTGCTTCCCTATTACCTCCATGATCAAATATAAAATCCTCTGTTTTACATTTAGAGCCCTTCATTACTTGGTCCTTTTTTCTCTCTCCAGCCTTCTTACACATTCTTCTTTTTTTTTTTTGAAGGCAATTGGGGTTAAGTGACTTGCCCAGGGTCACATAGCTAGTGAGTGTCAAGTGTTTGGTCTGAGGCCAGATTTGAACTCAGGTCCTCTTGACTTCAGGGCCGGTGCTCTATCCACTGCACCACCTAGCTGCCCCTCTTACACCTTATTCTTCATGCCTCCCTCCCACCCTACCACACATACTCTTTAATCCAGTGACACTGGCCTCCTTACTGATCCTCGATCACAGCACTCCATCTCCCAATTCCAGCCATTTTCATTGGCTGACCCTCATGTCTAGAACTCTCTCCCTCCTTATCTGTCTCCTGGTTTCCCTGGCTTCATTCAAGTGCCAGCTAAAGCCCTACCTTCTTCAAGAAGCCTTTCCCAGTCCTCTTTAATCTTTGTGTCTTCTCTCTGACATTATCTCTAGTTTGGCCTGAATACACTTTGTTTGTACCTAGTTATTTGCATGTTGTCTCCCTCATCAGACTGGGAACTCCCTGAGAGCAGAGACTGTTCTTTGCCTTTCTTTGTATCCCCAGTGGTGATTCTGCCCAAACACTCCCTCTCACCCTACAAAATGGCAGATGCTGATTTTACCCAGCCACGTGAGAGAAAGCAAGAGAACAGAGAGAAGAAATAGGTGGCAGATGTACTTGAGAAGGTGGCTGATTCAGGCCTGACAGAAAGGGGACCAGAAAATCATCTAGAGTCACTCCTGTTGTCTCGGAAGTTATACAGGGAGAGATCCAGGGCATCAATCCCACATTCCCAAGCATGAAAAGCCTAAGGCAGTGCCTTCAGCCCCATTAATCATGAGCCATTTATTAAACACTTCTTATGTGCCAGGCACTGTGCAAAGCACTGGAGATACAAATATGAAGGTGAAACAGTCCCTGCCCTTGAGGAAGATAAATTCTAATGTGGGAGACAACTTGGGCATATATAAGCATATACCTAATATATACAAAATTAATATAAGGTGGATTTGAGAGGGAATGCATTAGGGATTGAGAGGATCAGGAAAGACTTCATGAAGAAGGGAACATCTTAAAGAAAGCTGGAAGTTCCAAGAGGCAGAAACAAGGAGTGAGTGAATTATAGACATAGGAGATATCCAGTATAAAGGCATGAAGATTGGAGATAGGTAGGCAACAATATGTTGTAGGTCAGTATGACTGGATCAGTGTGCAGGGGGGAGTGTACGTAGAAAAGGGAGGAATGGGACAGGTGAAGATATAAGGGCCAGACAGAGGGGTTTCTGTCTGGTCCTTGAGACAACAAGGAGCCACTGAATTTGTTGGGGGAGGGGGATTATGATACGATCAGATCTGCACTTTAGGAAAATCACTTTGGTGGCTGTGTAGAAGATTTATTTAAGTGAGGAAAAGTTTGAGGTAGGGACACCAAATAGGAGGTTATTGTAATAGTCCAGGCGAGATGTCATGAGAGCCTAGACAAGAAGGATGATGATGTGAGTGGAGAAGGGGAGATATATGTGAGAGAGATTATGGATATAGAAAAGACAAGATGTGGCAACTGATCAGATACGTGGGATGAGTGAAGAGTCAAGGATAACACCAAGATTATGAACCTGGGTGGTGGGAAGGATGATAGTACTTGACAGTAATAGAGAATAGTGGGGTGGGGTGGGAGGTGGGAGAGATGACGAGTTTTGTTTTGGACAAACTGAGTTTGAGATGTCTATACAATATCCACTTGGAAAGGTGCTCTGGAGAGAAACAAGGGCTGGGTTATAGATATCTTTAGAAAAATGGTGATTGAACCTATGACAGCTAATAAAGGCACCAAAAGATCATGGAGAAGAGGGCTTAGGCCAGAGCCTTGGAATAACTGCCCAGTTAGTATATATGACCTGGAGGATGAATTAATAAAGAAGACTGAAAAAGAACAGTCAGAGGGGTAAGAGGAGAGGGTGGTTAGCAGTGTCAAATGCTGAAGAAAGGTTAGGTTGAGAAGGCCATTTGATTTGTCTATTATGAGCTCACTGGGGAGGCAGAAATAAGATAGTGGAGTAGCAGAAAGTACAATAAGTGGTCTCCCCAAACTCATTCAAACAGATCTAGAAATTGCACCAGACCAAATCGTGATGGGGAAATCCAAGAAAAATTCGTAGTCGCTTTTCCAACCCAGGAGGAAGACAGAGTCAGTGGACATCAGGGCCCAGCCGGGAACGGCAGCAAGGACTGGGCCAATGGCAAGACAGGGTCTCAGAACCATATGAGGACACTGAGATCTCATGCAGGGTGTGGAAACAAGGGCCAGTTGGCAAATTTGTCACACCTAGTCCTGGGTTATAGACCCAGGGCAGACTGAGGAAAGATCCTGTGTCCAGGAGTGGCATTCTGGGATGAGGAATTATCACAAGTCCTACCCTGTGTACCATACAAGGAGGAAGTTCAGAAGCAAGGAGAAGCAGTATGGCTCAGAAAGGAGTGGAGAGGGGCCTCAGTTCCAGCTTCTAGCCTAATCTGAAGTCTGAAGAGGAAAAACCAGAGTAAGGAAAGCCTTTGGTACTGTCACTCTAAAACATCAAAGCTTTCCAACTGGCTGATAGGAGCTGTGTCCAGCAACAGTCTTACTGTTTCTCAGACCCAAACCTAGGTCAGAAACTTGCAGATCTCAGACCAGGGAAACAGTGATCAAATTTTGCCCAGGATCAGACCACTTTGGGAGCACTGAAAACTTGCAGGTTCCCAACCTGAGCTCTCCCTGAGAGCCTGGAATAATGCAGCACTCAGCACTGCAATAAAACAGCAGCAGGACCAGCCCAGACCTTCCCTCAGAAGTCTGAAGAGTCTAGCACTAACATAAATCCCAAAGTCATAAAGTAGGCTATAAAAATGAGCAAACAATAAAAAAGAACCCCTCATAAAAAGATTTTATGGTAATAGGTGCATTTAAGGCACAAAGCCAGAAAAAGGGAATGATTCCAAAGCATCTACAGGCAAAGCCTCAAAGCAAAACAACTTGGGTACAAATTCAACTAGAATTACTGGAAGAGATGAAGAAAGAATTGTTTAAAATGCTTTTTAAAAAAGCATTTTATGGAAGAAAGAATTGGAAAGAAAATGGACAGTGTGGCACAAGAGATACAAAATGTTCCCCAAGAGGGAAAAAAACTCCCTGAAAATTCAAATGGATCAAATGAAAGCTTATGACTTTATGAGACAACAAGAAATATTAAAACAAAGCCAAAAGACTGAAAAAAGGAAGAAAATGTAAGGTATCTCATATAAAAAACAATTGACCTGGAAAACAAATTCAAGAGGCAAAATTTAAGGATCTTTGCACTACCTGAAAGCCATGACCAAAACAAGAGCCTACACACCATATTTCAAGAAATCTTAAAAAAAAAAAAAACCTGCCCAGCCTGCAGTCTTTTCTGTCAGATTTTTGTCTTCCAGACTACAGGCCATTCACCTACAGTTGGTAGCAAACAGCGAGTACCAGCCAATGTCTCCCCATCATTCCCTGGATGCAGCCTGTGCTTGGTTTCAGTCAACCTCCTCTTTGGGACCCCCTCGAGGCAGGGACAGCTCTACGCCCCTTGCCAGCAGGAAGCAGTTTCAGAAGCTGAGACCTTCTCCCCTTACCCCAAAAAAATTTGGGTCCCATTTGTTTGAGGGGGGAATTATGGGGTTGCGCTCTGGACCCCAGAAAGGAAAAACCCTGGACTTTCCCACATGGCCAAATCTGTGGTGTTCCCCTGAGGCTATAATCCCATCAACTAGCCTTTCATTGTGGCTAGGCCCAATCTCCCTATTTTGTTACCCTTAACCTAGCCTAGCCCTCCATTGTCTTACCTCCCTATGGTCACTTCCCACCCTTAATTCTATCTAGGCTCCATTCTCCCTTGGCTACGTGGTCTACTTCCCTAGCTTTCTATTACCTCACACTCCCCCCTGTCCCCAAGACTACTTGGCCACTCCTAGATCCCTCCCACAGTCTTTCTTATGTAAGGTCCACCTTGTTTCCATTAAGATGCTTAGATTCTTAAAATCTAGCCAATAGCTCACTAATGTTCAGACCCCTTTAAGGGTCTGCCCAATATGACAGATATTTTAATAAACCATGTCTTTGGCTGAAAAAACAAAAACAAAAAACTGCCCAGAAGACTTAGAACCAGAGGGCAAAGTGAAAAAAGAAAAAATCCTAAAGGAAACTACAAAATCAAAACTATAGCCAAAATCCAGAGGTTCCAGGTCAATAAAAAACACTTCAAGCAGCCAGAAATAAAGAATTCAAGTACTGAGGAACCATAGTCAGAATCACACATGATTTAGTAGCCACCGCTTTGAAGGAGTGGATAGCTTGAAACATGATATTCCAGAAGGCGTAGGATATAGGCTTACAACCAGGAATAACTTACCCAGTAAAACTGAATATAATCAATCCTAAAGGGCAAAAAAAAAAAAATGGATCTTTAATGAAATAGAGGATTTTCAAGCATTCCTGAGAAAATAGCAGAGCTGTGTAGAAACTTTGAAGTTCAAACACTGGAGTTGAAAGGAGCATAAAAGGATAAATAAAAATGAATAATGATAAAATACTAAACAAGGTTACACTGTTTACACTTTAATATAGGGAAGTTATACATGTGTCTCCTCTGAACCCTATCATTGTCAGAGGTCATATAGGGGATCTAGTTAGACAGAAGGCCTAGGGGTTGTTCTGTTATGTGTTGAGGAACTTAAAAGAAGAATGTAAAGGGAGGTAAAGAGAAGGGAAAGAAAGGGAGAGTAAGGTTAGGGGAAATTATCACACATAATTGAAGTGTAGAGGTTGAATTCTACACAAACAAGGAGGAAGGGATGGGAGAGTTGTTGACACTTTTAAAATGGTCAAAGGACTGATAACCTCCCTACAAAGAGTTGACTAAAGAAATAAATTTCATTCACCAGGAAAATAGAAAGGAAAGGGGAGAAGGGAGGAATTAATCTTGAGCAAAACAAACTAAGGATGTACAAAAATATTTATAACTCTTTGAGGTGGTGAAGAATGGGAAGCTGAAGGGGTACTCAACTTTTGAGAATGGCTTAAGTAGTTATGGTATATAAGTGTAATAGAATATTATTGTGATTTAAGGAATATGAAAGTAATGGTTTCAGAGAAACTTGGGAAGACATATGAACTGATGCAGATTGAAGTGAGTAGAACCAGGAGAACAATTTATACAGTGACAACTGTATAACAATTATAAAGATAAACTTTAAAAGATTACAGACTCTGGTCAGCATAATGATCAAACACAATTCCAAAGGACCAATGATAAAACATGCTATCTACTTCCTGATTGAGAGATGAAGGATTCAGTGTGCAGAATAAGACTTTGTTTTGGGACATGCCTAATGTGGAAATTTGTTTTGTTTTACTGTATGTTTGTAACAAGCATTTTGTTTTTCTTTCTTTCTCAAATGAAGGGTGGCTGGAAGGGAGAGGAGGTAGATTTTTGCTGATTGAAAAAAATAAAATTTAATTTTAAAAAGAGAATTTTGGTCACTTTAGAGAGAGCATTGTTACTTGCATTCAGAAACCAGATTTAAGGTCTTAAAAAGAGTAAGAGGAAGTGGAAACACCAATTGTTGATAGCATTTTCGAGGAGTTGGGCTGAACAAGTAGGAGAGATATAGGGTAACTGTGAGGATAGTAAGATCTAGTGTGGGTGGTTTTTTTTTTTAACGATAAGGGAGACTTGGATATATTTGTGTGGAGAAGGTAAGGAACCAGTAGATAGGGAGATATTTATTACTAGAAAGAGAAGAGAATATAGAAGGATACAGGATTATGAGTGTTTGTAGACACATTGGACTTGGTGGGAAGAAAGGCTACCTTTTAATCAGAGATTCCAATCAGAGATTGGAATAAAGGAAGATATGGTAAGAGCTGATGTCAAGGGGTTGTGAGATGAGAAGAGAAAAAGAGGGAGTTCTCAGTGATTAGCCTCCAGTTGGGGAATAAAATAAGAGGTGATGGTTTCAGCCATGAGAGTAAGGGAGGGATGCTATTGAAGGCTTGAGGAGAGAAGTTAAGTTTTGAAAAATCATTGTGGAGAAAGGAATGGAGAATCATTAGGGAGGAGTGAAAGTATTTCCTTGATGAAGTGTAGTACTAGCTGAGATTAGATAACAGAAATTTGTAGTGGATGCAATTAGCAGAGTTGCAAGAATTCCTCTGCCTTTGTTCAATAGCACTTGAGTAGTAGTAGAGGTGGCAAATGGTGAGACTAATCCAGGGATGGAGTTTGGGAAGGTATGAGCCCCCACAGGACAAGGGAGAAAGTGCTTTGAGAGTGGAAGTCTAGAGTTGAAGTAGGGATTGAGATTGGGAAGGGAAGAGAGTAAATCCAGAGTAGGGGTGATAGCTTTAGCAAAATGCTGAGGGATGGAGAGATTATTAGACCCTAGTGAAAAGGAAGGGGCCAGAGAGTGAATGCCATGAAACACAAGACTAAAGCATGACAGATATAAAAGGAAAAATGCGTACAAAAATCCAATATGAGCATGGGTAAAGAAATCTCAAAGAGAAACAAAATTATATTTAGCAAATATTAAAATATAAGGGAAAGTGAACCAGTAGTGCCAGATGAAAGAATCTTTTTGTATGCCCCAGAAATCAAAGAACAACAACAATTAACTCCAGGATGATTCAAAAGAAATAAAATTCATAAAAGAAAAAAAATTAGGAATGAATCAAGGTCAGAAATGAGAGCTTTTTTATAAATAGTATTTTTCCCAATTACATGTAAAAATAGTTTTCAACATTCAATTTTTTTTTTGGTGAGGCAATTGGGGTTAAGTGATTTGCCCAGAGTCACACAGCTAGTGAATGTTATGTGTTGGAGGCTGGATTTGAACTCAGGTCCTCCTGAATCCAGGTCCAGTGCTCTATCCACTGTGCCACCTAACTGCCTAGGTCTTGCCCTGAAGGAGCTTACATTTTAATAGGAGGGGACACCATATATAGTGGAGGTGGAGACAGTGAGTGGTGTTATGGTTTAGAAAATTACATGGATGATGAATATAGCCATAGGGAAGTAGACGGACAAATCCTTTTCAGGAGTAGTAATGACTGTATGATTTGATCAGCTCTGGAAAAGGTGGGGAGCAGCACTGGAGGCATGGAAGGCAAGGAGGCTGGTGAGAAGATAAATGAATTATGTCTGAAACCTGCCCAAAGTAGTGATCCAGTTGATATAAAAGTAAATGATGAAGATGATGTGACAGTGTTGGTGGTCGAGATTCAGCAGTACTCATGTCCAAATGCTTATGGTGGTGGTGGGAGTGATGATGCTGGGGAACAAATGAATACACGAAAAATGATTTAGTAAACACTTACTATGTGAGAAAGACAAATACAGAAACAAGGATAGTTCCTGTCCTCCAGAAACTTACATTCTAATAGAGGGAGGCAGTGTATGTAGGGAAGGGGTAATTTTGGTTTGGAAAGTTTTAGGGATAGTGAGTGTAGCTATAGGGGGCAGATTTACAAATCCTTTTCAGGAGTGGTGATGGCAGTATTGATTTGATTATGACTCCAGAACTAGATAAAGTAGGGAACAGAATGAGTAGCAAAGGGAGTTGTCAAGAAGATTCTTAGGGAGAAGGTAGTAAATGAAGGATGGCTGGGGCCATCCTGAAATAGAGGGCCAGGTGATATGATGGTGCTGGTGGTGACAATATGGCGGTGGTGGTTACTTGAAACAGATTGCAGTGGGAGTGTGCTAGTAATTGTGGTGTTATTGCACTACTTTGGTGTTGATATGAAAGTGATGGTGATTGGGATGGAACACTGATTTCGTTGGGGATTTGGCAGTGTTAATGCGTGTGTGTGTGTGTGTGTGTGTGTGTGTGTGTGTGTGTATGTGTGTGTTATGTGTGATGGTAATGATGGTGGGGATCAGCACACTTAGCATAATACCTGGCACATAGTAAGTAATATATACTTCTTGATCATGATGATGGGACGTGACAGTGACAGTGGTGGTTAGAAACATTGCTGCTAGTGGTAATGTGATAGTGATGGAAGCCATGTGATAACCGGATACTTAAAGGACTTGTGTGTTATAGCAAATGCTCCAGGGTCCCTTGTTACTACCCATACCATATGACAGCAACAGAGGAGTGGGTTGCTTCATCAGTTCAAAGAAGAGACAGTTTCCAGCTGATGCTTTTTTCCTCCATTCTTCCAAGTAGCATTATGTAACTGAAAGACTTTCACTAAGGTAGGAGAAGGGGCTGGCTCTTTCCCATCTCATCATTATTTTAATCTTGCTCATATGGCAGCTAGTGCTGAGATTCAACTAGTTGAACTTTTGTTTAGTCCCAGGATTCCTTTTCTGCTTGTGTGTGTGTGTGTGTGTGTGTGTGTGTGTGTGTTTTTGATCTTATTAGCTATCCCAAGACAGATATGTTCAAGCTCAGAGATGACCTTGTGAATTCTAAAGTTTTGAAGGTGCTGGGTCTAATGAATGAAGGTGGCTGGCAGCAGGGTAAGTTTTTGTCATCAGAGAGGATAGCCAACAACCAGAGGACTATCCCAAGCCTGGCCGTTTTACCCAAGGACATGTACTGGGAGCTCCTTGGACAGTGCAGAGGCAAGGTAAGATGTAAAATGCCTAATCAGTCATTGCATAAATTGGTTTATTTTCTGATGAAGTTGAAGTATCAGATTCACAGCAGATTTTAGCATTAATTACACTGAGTTAAATTTACTAAATCCTCTTTTAAGTTTGTTTTTGCCAAATCCACACTTGTGAGTGTTCTGTATTTAGGGATAAGCTGGAAGCCTTCCCAGTAAGATCAGTGGTGAAACAAGGACGCCTATTATCACAAATATTACAATATTATACTAGAAACGCTAGCAATAAAAGAAGAAAAAGAAATTGAAGGAATTAGAATAGTAAAACTATGGAAAAAATAAAATATTTAAAATCAGAAAAAACATACATACAGAAATGAGGGGAAAAAAGCAAGATACATCAATAAAAACTTATTTTTAAAAAAAAGAAATCTAAGGGCAGCTAGGTGGTACAGTGGATAGAACACTGGCCCTGAAGTCAGGAGGCCCTGAGTTCAAATCTGGCCTCAGACACATAACATTTACTAGCTGTGTGACCCTGGGCAAGTCACTTAACCCCATTGCCTAGCCAAAAAAAAAAAAAAAAGGAAAAAGAAAAAGAAATCTACCACAGCATCCCATTCAAGTGCCACAATGCTGGGGGAAACAATTTACATGATAATTGTAGTAACATAAATCAAAGCAATGGTGAAAGACATCAGAAGTCTGAGCAATGCAATGACCAAATATGGCCTCAAAAATTTATGGTAAAGTGTGTCTTCCACCTCTTTGGAGAGAAGTGGTAACCCCAAAATTGAGGATACATTGTCAGATATGAATAATGTGATGATTTGTTTTCTTTGAATTTACATTGAAGAAAAGAAATGGGTAAGATGGGACAGGTGCGAATCAAGTCAGTTGAAAGAGAGCGTTGGAAAAGAAAAAACAATGGTCTCCCTTTCCTTCTCATTTGTCTTTTTAAAAAGTTATTGATGTCCTTTTCTTCATTTTCATTTCCAAATGTAGCTTTCTTGGTCCCCACCCAGGAAATCATCCATTGCAATGGAGGAAGGAGAAAAGTAAAAGTAAAATAAAAGCAGTTCATTAACAGGAGCCAGAGAATCATCTGAGAGTAACATTACGTGCAATAGTCACACAAACAGCTTTAAAATTCTAAAATAAAGTGAAGAAGGTAACCTTTCCCATGTCTTGACTGAAGCCAAACGTCATCATTATCATTATGTACCTTTCAGTTTCCTTTCTGTTAAATTGTTGTAGTCATTGAGTAGATTGTTTTCTGGTCCTGATAATTTAATCCTGCATCAGTTTATCTAATTCTTTGCATGCTTTGTGTAATCTTCACATTTGTTGTTACTACTGATAATAATATTGCATTAAATGGTCATATTGATTGCTGTTTTCGCTTAATTCCAAATTGCTCTTTAGAATGGTTGGCCAATTGACAATTCCACTAAAAGTGAGTATTTCCATCATTTGTAACCTTTGGCAATTTACTTGTTGCATTAAATTCACTCTTTTTTTTAGTTAAAATTCAATTTTATTTTCAGTTTCAAATTCTCTCCCTTTCTCCTCCTCCTCACCCTTTTCCTTTTTCTTTGATCCCTTTGGGCTATAGACCTGAATGTGGTATCATTAGGTCAAAGGGTATGCACAGTTTAATAGCTTTTTGGACATAGTTCTAAATTGCTTTCCAGATTCTAATTGCTTTCAGTTCACAGTTCCACCAACAGTACATGAATGTGCCTGTTTCCCCATAGCCTCTCCAGCACTGGTCATTTTCCCATTCTTATCAACCCTGACAATCTGATGGGTGTGAGGCAGGCTGAACCTCAAAGATCTCACATGTGCTCTTTAAAGGGATCATTTTAAAATGAGAATAGTGACCCAAATTAATCTGTATTTGCATTTTATTGGACTTGTCTCGAGGCATCAGGCTGTATCTCTTGGTAATACTATGCAATCTAAGAGAAGCCATGATAAAATGTCCTTGTTGCTCATTATTTTTAATGTTTCTCCTTTTCTAACTTATTTATTCGTCCGGATACTGATATGAGGGAAATATATAGCAAGCAAACCAGCAGTGAAGAAAGAACGATGGAGGACAAGAGGAATGATATCAAGCTAACAAATATTCACTGTGCTGCAGCTCCAAGAGGGTGAATCTAAGGAGACCCACCAAGGTCAGGTGAGAAAAGTGTGTTTCTATGGGAGATGGATGAATGGTTCCCAGGAAAGGCAAAAGGAAGGAAGAGATGTTTATAGTTTTAGGTATATTTATCTCTGGTCCTGGGCAACTAAAGGAAACGGAATGCTTTTCCCTTTCCATTGCAGACAAGCTACACGGATATCTGTTGTGGGCTTTCTCCTGTCCTTCTACAAATAACAGACTGTTCATCCCAAAAGCAAAGCTGAGGCACATGGCATTTGCTGTGACTACCTTGCATCACCAAGGTTTTAGTGACTTTAGGAATTCAACCTGGCACTCTATGCCCCAATGTCTTCTTTCATCTTCAAAACCCCCGAGTAAAAGTAAAAGAAAAGAGGGAATTCCATTTAGCAAATATTTATCAGCTGTGTAAAATGTGTTTTTTTGGTATACCACCTTCATTTCCAAGTTATATCATTTTTATCTCCTGGGCCGTACCAGTGAGCCATCTGTTGTAATGAGGAAAAATAGAAGAGTTAAAAAAAAATCTGTTCATCTGGAATATGCAACATTCCATACAGTTTCTCACTTTCAAATCAGGGGAAGCAGATGCATTTTTTTCATCTCTTTTTTGATCCTAAACTTGGTGTTATATTCACATGAGTTTCAGCAAGCTGTTATTATTCTTTCCATTTAAATTCTTGTAGTCATTTTGCTTATTATTTACCTTGTCTTGTTTCCTTGACTGATTCAGCTCATTTAAGTCTTTCATGCTTCTTTGTATTCATCATGCTTTGTTTCTTGCAGTAGCAAAGTACAATTACATTCATGTAGCACAATTTGCTTAGCCATTCCCCAGTCAATGGACACTCACTTGGTTTCCATTTCTTGCCTGCCACAAAGAGTATTGCTGTAAATATTTTAATGGATATAGGACCTTCTTTCTGTCTTTGATCTCCTTGCTGTATATGTCTAGCAGTGGGATCTCTAATCAAAGAACAAGGGCATTTTAATTACTTTCATCACTTGATTCCAAGTTATGTTCCAAAATGGCTGGACCAGTTCACAACCTCTCAGGAAAACCATGGTAAAATTTTATCATTGTTACTCAGTGGGTCATCATTTTTTAATGGTTGTCTTCTTATTTCTTTTTACCTAGTCATTTTTCCTGATCCGGGTAAAGTAGAAATTGGTAGCAAATGATATAAAATCATTAAGGTAAGGTCAATGAGATTAGAAAAGGTGGTGGGGACCAAAAGTAGTTGCCAAGCTACCAAATGCCTAAAGAGCTCCAGGGCTAGGAGGATGATTCTTTTATTGTTGTGAAACCTTATTTTTTATTCACTTAACCAACTCTTCTCTCTCTCTGATTCACCCTGCCAATGATTAAAAAAAAAAAACCTTAACAATAAATATGTGTAGTGAAGCAAAACAAATTCCCCTAGTGGTCATGTTCAAAAATGTATGTCTCATTCTGCATATTTAAAAAGTCCATTCTATGTCAGGAGGTGAGTATTCGTATTAGTCTTCCCCATTGATCCTCTTCAGTCATGGTTGAGTGTTGTGTTTTATAGTTCTTCAGTTTTTCAAAGTTGCTTATTTTTCCAATCTTGTTATAATAGAAATTGTTCTCCTAGTTCTGCTTACTTCACTCTGCATCAAGCCATGTGAATCTTCCATGTTTCTTTGAAAAGATTAATGTAATTATTTCTTAAAAACAATTGAATTACATTACATTCATATACCATATATGTTCTGCCATTTCCCAGCTGATGGGGCCCACTTAATTTTCAGTTCTTTGCCATAAAAAAAAGCTACTTAAATATTTTTGAACATGTGAGTCCTTTTCCTCTTTCTTTGATCTCTTTCGTATAATAGCCATGGTAGTCATATTGGTGAATCAAAGGCAATGTACAGTTTGGTAACTTTAAGTGCATAGGGGCTTGACCAATTCACAGCTCTGCCGATAGTGTATTAATGTGCCTGTTTTCCCTAAATTCCTGGGAGGGTGACTATTAACAGACATACCAAGGAAATTATAAGAATAAGAGTTGACTTGGATGAGAGATCAGTGGTCTCACAAAAAAACTAGCAGGGGCTACCATTAAAGTCATGGGTCCCCTTGCTTATGTATAGATCAACCTTCCCCAAGGAAGATGGAGATTGTGAAAGATTAGGGAATATGACCAGCCTGGAGAAGGTAACCAGTGATCTTTTCAACAGCAGTGCTCCTCCCCTCAATTGAATACTGCATGGTCAGTAGTGCAGAGGTGTCCATTTTTATTTTCTCTACCCAACCTTGTGGCAAAGGCTTTTTTCAACTCAATTTATACATAATATGATTTGTTTTTACTAGTTGGACATTCAAATAGGCTACACTGTCAGCTGTTACCCATCCTTCAAAGTAAATCTTTATTTTTTAAAATTTAATTTAATTTAAAAAAAATTTTTTTAGGCAATTGGGATTAAGTGACTTGCCCAGGGTCACACAGCTGGTAAGTGTCAAGTATTTAGTCTGAGGCCAGATTTGAACTCAGATCCTCCTGACTTCAGGGCCGATACTCTATCCACTGCACTGCCTAGCTGCTCCTCCTCACCAAAAGTAAATCTTGATAGTGTAATAAAAGCTAGCTTGGGCTTATCTGGAATTGTGATCCAGATGATAGGAAAGGGTTGATAGCAGTGAGGTGACAAGTATTATATTAGGGATATGACATCAGTGGTGATGGGTTTAAGACAATGCTGATTGTGGGTGTGTGACATTGTTAGTGATTTGATGGTGCTGTGACAGTGTTTTTGTGGGAGGATGTGACAATGCTGATGGGCATGTGACAGTAAAGAGCTCAATGATGATTCAGTGATGGTGAGGGAGATTATTTAGTATTAAGTGTTGTGACACTACTGAAGGTAGTGATGTTACAGTATGGACTTTGGTAATATGACAAAGCTGATGTTTCATGAAAGGGATGTGCAAGTGTTTTAAGTAGAGCTGTTGAAATAGTGGTGAGGGTTAGAGTTGAGATGGTAATAAAAGTGCTCATAGCAGTGATGTGAGAGTGCTGATTGTAGCAATGTGACACTGGGAATGAGCGCTTGATAGTGGTGATATAACAATGCTTGTGGTCAGAATAGGACACTGCTGATTTTCAGTATTTGACAGTTATGATCATAATGAAATCATCATTATGTTGTTGTTTAGTCTTTTTCACTTATGTCTGACTCTTCATGAGTCCATTTGGGGTTTTATGGGTAGAGATACTGGAGTGGTTAGCCATTTCCTTCTTCAGCTTATTTTACAGATGAGGAAACTGAGGCAAACCAGGTAAAGTGACTTTCCCGGGTTCATATAGCTAGTAAGTGTCTGAGGCCAGATTGGAATTTAGGAAGAGGAATCTTGTCTAGATTAATTGTCTGAGGTCAGATTTGAACTCAGATCTTTGGGCTATAGTCTTAATCTAGAAAGTTATTTGCTTGGAGTTGTTGTTGCCCAGTCATTTCAGTCTTGTCTGACTCTTTGCAACCCCATTTGGTTTTTGGTTTGGTATTTTTTTGGCCAGAGATACTAAAGTGATTTGCCATTTCCTTTTCCAGCTCATTTTACTGCTGAGGAAACTGAGGTAAACAGGGTGAAGTGACTTGCCCAGGGTCATACGGCTAGTAATGTCTGAGGCTGGATTTGAAGTCAGGAAGATGTCTTCCTGACTCCAAGCTTGGCACTCTATGCACTATGGCGCCACTTAGTTGCAATGAAATAGTCATTGTGGAGGTTTAAGCAGTGCTGATTGTGGGCATGTGATAGTATTTGGTGAGAATACTATTTGTTGATGTAAGTGTAAAAGAGAGGTTGGTGTTGCTATTAAAATGATGGTACTGAGGATGTGATGATACTCACAGTGGTGATATAAGAATGCTAATCACTGGCATGTGACAGTGATGTTGGTAAGGATGTGACAGTGCTGACCATAGGGATATGAAGGCAATTTGGTGGTCATAGTGGTCAGGATATGCTAATACTGATGTTGGGGGTAGGACACGAAAGTGGGAATATGACAGTCAGTCAGTAAACATTTATTAAGCACCTACTATGTGCCAGGCTCTGTGCTAAGTGTTGAGGTTACAAAAAGAGGCAAAAGAATCCCTGCCCTTAAGGAGCTTCCAATCTAATGAGAGAAACATCATGCAAACAAATATGTGCAGACAAGCTATATGCAAGATAAATAGGAAATAATTGAGAGGCACTAGAATGAAGAGAGGTTGGGAAAGTCTTGCTGTAGAAAAGAAGATTTTAGTTGAGACTTGAAGGAAGCCACAGAAGCCATTAGATAGAGATGGAGGAGGAAGAGCATTCTAGGCATGGGAGAGAATCAGAGAAAATTCCCAGAGCCAAGGGATGGGGTGTCTTGTTGGTGGAACAGCAAGGAGGCTAGCGTCACTGGACAGAAGAGTACAAGGCAGGGACTAAAGTGTAAGAAGACTGGGAAGGTAGGAGGCAGCCAGGTGTAAGAGGAGAGAAGGGGGAATATTTCAGAGCTATTGCTAAGGTGAAGTCGACAGACCTTGGCAACAGATTGGATGGGTGGGGTGAGAGATAGTGAGGAGTTGAGGATGACACCTAGTTTGTGAGCCCGAGGTATTTGGAGGATCATACAGTAATAGGAAAGGTAGGGGTAGAGAAAGATTTAGGAGGAAAGATTAGAAGTTCCATTTCAAATATTTTGGGTTTAAAATGTCTACTGGATATCCAGTTCAAGATATCTAATAGGCAGTTGGAGATGTGAGATGCGGGAGTCAGCAGAGGGGTTAGGGCTGGATAAGCAGATTTGAGAATCATCAGCAAATAGATGATAATTAAATACATGGGAGTTAGTGAGATCATCAAGCAGTATAAAGGGAGAAGAGAAGAGTACCCAGGACAGAACTCTGTGGCATACCTATAGTTAGAGGGTGTGGTATGGATGAGGCTCCAGCAAAGAAGACTTAGATAGAATGGCCAGATAGGTAGCAGATGAATCGGGAGAGAGTGGTGCCCTGAAAACTTAGAGAGACCAGAGTATCAAGGAGGAGAGAGTGATCAACAGTGTCAAAGGCTGTAGAGATATCAAGATGAATGAGGATTGAGAGGAGGCCATTGGTTTTGGCAATTAAGCGATCATTGGTAACTTTGGAGAGAGCAGGGTCATCGGATTAATAAAGTAGGAAACCAGATTATAAAGAGTTAAGAAGAGAATGAGAAGAGAGAAAGTGGAGGCATCTATTGTAGATGACCTGTTCAAGGAGTTTAGTCACAATGGGCAGAAGAGATATAGGATGATAGTTAGCAGGGATGGAAGGGTCAAATGAGGGTTGTTTTGTGGGTGGGGAAGACATGGACATGTGTGTAGGCAAAAAGGAATGAGCCAATAGTCAGGGAGAGATTGAAAATAAGTGATAGAGTGGGGATGACAGAGGGGGCAATCTATTGGAGGAGACAAGATAGAATGGGACTGCTTGTGCAAGTAGAGGGGTTAGCTTTGGTAAGGGGTTAGGCCACCTCATCATGTGAGACAAAGGGTGAAGGAAGAGATGTAGAAGACATATGAGTGATATGAGGTGAGGAAGAGGAGAGAAGACAGAGATCATGGAGAATGGTCTCAATTTTTTATTTTTGGTAAAATAAGAGACAAGATGAGAATCTGTGAGGGTGTGGGGAGGAGGAGCCATGGGAAGTTTGAGGAGGAATGAAAAGGTTTGGAAAAGCTGCTATGGACAATAGGAAAGTGAGTCGATGAGAAAGGTGTGGTAGGTTTGCCTAGCAGCAGTAGTGGAAGTTGTCTAACATAAATTTGTAGTGGATACAGTCAGAACAATTACATGATTGTCCCCACCTTCATTCAACAGCATGTATATAGGAGCAAAGGCAAGATGGTGGGAGTGATCCAAGGCTGAGGCTTGGCAGGGTGCAATTGATGAAATGATAACAGGGCTAGGGACTCAAGAGAAGGGGACAGTGTAGAGTTGGAATAGTTCATCAAGTGGTCAAGATGTGGAAGAGAGGAGAGAAAGTGGCTAGTGCAGAAGAGATGGCCTGGGGTAAATTGAAGAGTCAAGGGATTGGAGGTCACAGTATGCACAACATGTAGGATTTCATAAGGGAAGGCAGAGGGAGAAGTAGAAAGCCAATAGATTACGGTTGGATAAGAAGTAGAATTCTTAAATATGGTGGTGGTACATTTGTGGGTGATGGCAAGATGCGTGGGAAATTAGTATGTTGAAGAATGAGTGATTAGGGTGTTTGAGAGACAATATATATGTTGAAGTCCCCTTATATGAGAGCAGGAATTAAGGAAAAAAGCAAAATTGTGAGCCATGAAATATAAATAAATACAAACATATAATATAACGAATTATTAATATATAACAATATAAGCAACACATAAAATATAAACAAATACAAACACATACAAAATAACTAAACAGAAGTGTGGGAAGGAAGACATTTATTCAGGAAAAGCTTCATGCAAAAAGAAAAAGTGTGCTCAAACTGAATCTTGTGGAAAGAGAAGGTAAAGTTAAGGAGGAAGTACATTCTAGGCATAAGAGGTAGCCAGGTCAAAGGCACAGAGGTGGGAGTGTTATGTGTGATAAATAGCAAACTCTATACTATCCATAGTTGTAAAAGACATTTTCTCTTTCCTCCTCTAATTTATTTATGATGTGACCCTTTTTTTAGTCTAATAAGCTTCATCTGGAGTTTATTGTAATATATGGTGTGAGATCTCAACCTGAATTCTAACAGATGGATTTCCGTTTTTACCCCAGTAGTTTCAGTTCGGGCATTTATTAAATAGTATGTTACTGTGTCGGTTTGCTTCCAAACCTTGTATACCTAATCTCTTACCCTGATTGACTTTTGTATGAATTATCTAGTGCCAAATAGTGTTGATGAGTAATATTTCATAGTACAGTTTAAGACCCAGTACTCCTAAACCTAACTCCTTTCTATTTTTTCATTAGCTCCATTTATATTCTTGAGTTTTTGTTCTTCTAGATAAAATTTGTTCTTATTTTTCTTTCTAAAGTAATCTTTTGGCAGTTTGATTGTTATGGCATGGAATAAGTAAATTGGTTTAAATAGTTTTGCCCTTTTTATTATATTAGCTTGACCCACTTATGAGCAATTAATATCTCTCTACTTATTTAAGTATGCCTTTATTTCTGTAAAGATTAATTTGTAGTTGTATTTTTATAGTTCTTGTGTGTATCTTAGTAGGTAGTCTTCTAAATATTTTACATATGCCATTTTTTTTAGTGACTAGTCTCTTTATATGTCAATTTTTTTTTTGAAAATATATAGAAAAGCTAAAGATTTGTGTGACTTTACATGCTGCTACAATGCTGGAGTTATTTATGGTTTCACTTAATGTTTTAGTTAACTCTCTAGGGTTCTCCATGTAAAACAGTGTTACCATTTGCTAAAAGTGATGATTTTGTTTCATTTTTTCCAATGCTTATTTCCTCAATTTCTTTTTCTTGCTTATCATTTTCATTTTTAACACTGTGTCAAATAATCACAGTTGTAATATGGATCTTTGTTTTATCCTTGAATTATTTAAAGACCTCAAATTTATCTCCATTATATATAATACTAAGGTCTTTGTCCAAATAGATACTAGTAACATAGTAAGGAAAGATCTATTTATTCTTATTCCTTTTAGTGTTGTTGTTGTTGTTTTAAACAAAAATGGCTTTTGTATTTTATCAAAAGAGTTTTCTGCATCTATTGATATAATCGTGTTATTTTGAATGTCTTTGATATTGATTTTGTCTATTATGTTTATAATTATCATAACATTGAACCAACTTGCATTGCTGGTTTAAATTCTCCCTGTTCATGCTATAAAACATTTTATTATTGTGTGTTGCTGTAGCCTATTTGCTAATATCTTATTTTTAAAATTTGCTTAAATATTTATAAAGTATTTTGGGCTATAGTTTTAGAATCAGTGGAGTAGGCAGAGAATGGATAGGACAGGGGTGGGGAGCCTTTTTTTAAAAAATTTTATTTATTTATTTTTAGTTTTAGTTTTTAACATTAGTTTTATTTTTCAACATTCACTTCCATAACATTTTGAGTTTTAAATTTTCTCCCTTTCCCTCTCCTCCCTCCTCCCAAAGACGGTGTGCAGTCTGCTATAGGCTCTTTTTATGCATTCCTATTAAACATATTTTCATGTTAGTCATGATGTAAAGAAGAATTAGAACAATGGAAGGAACCACAAGAAAGATAAAACAAAACAATAAAAGAAAAGGAGAGCAAATAGTATGCTTCCATCTGCATTCAGACTCCTAAGTTCTTTCTCTGGATGTGGATAGCATTTTCCATCATGAATCTCTTGGGGTTGTCTTAGATCCTTGCGTTGCTGAGAAGAGCTGAGTGTGGCTATTACTGTGTACACTGTTCTCTTGGTTCTTCTCATTTCATTCTGCATCAGTTCATATAAGTCTTTCCAGGTTTTTCTTATAGCACAATAATATTCCATTACATTCATATACCATAACTTATTCTGCCATTCCCCAACTGATGGACACCCCCTCAATTTCCAATTCTTTGCCACTACAAAAAGAGCTGCTATAAGTATTTTTGTACATGTGGGTCCTTTTCCTGTTTTTATGATCTTTTTGGGGTATAGACCTAGAAGTGGCATTGCTGGGTCAAGGGTACGCACATTTTTATAGCCCTTTGGGCATAGTTCCAAATTGTTCTCCAGAATGGTTGGATCAGTTCACAACTCCACCAACAATGCATTAGTGTTCCAATTTTCCCACATGTTCTCCAACATTTATCATTTTCCTCTTTTGTCATGTTAGCCAATCTGAAAGGTGTGATGTGGTACGTCAGGGTTGTTTTCATTTTCATTTCTGTAATCAATAGTGATTTAGAGCATTCTTTCATATGGTTATAATTTCTTCCTCTGAAAACTGCCTGTTCATATCCTTTGACCATTTATCAATTGGGGAATGATTTGTATTCTTATAAATTAGACTCAGTTCTCTATATATTTTATTTTATTTTATTTTATTTTTATTTATTTATTTTTTCATTTTCGGTGAGGCAATTGGGGTTAAGTGACTTGCCCAGGGTCACACGGCTAGTAAGTATCATGTGTCTGAGGCTGGATTTGAACTCAGCTTCTCCTGACTCCAAGGCCAGAGCTCTATCCACTGCGCCATATAGCTGCCCCAGTTCTCTGTATATTTTAGAAATGAGGCCTCGATCACAGACACTGGCTACAAAAATTGTTGTCCAGCTTTCTGCTTCCCTTCTAATCTTGGTTACACTAGCTTTGTTTCTGCAAAAATTTTCAATTTAGTGTAATCAAAATTATCCATTTTGCATTTCATAATGTTTTCTCTCTCCTGTTTGGTCATAAGTTCTTCTATTTGACATAAATCTGACAGGTGAACCATTCCTTGTTCTCTTAGTTTGCTTATAGTATCAGCCTTTTTATCTAAATCATGTACCCATTTTGACTTTATGTTGGTATATGGTGTGAGATGTTGGTCTATGTCTAGTTTCTGGGGTAACCTTTTCATGTTGGAAGGCTGCATTGATATTTAGCTATAATCAAATAAAGCCATATTCAAGAAACTTCAATTAGATATACTTAAAAATTTACATCATTTTATAAAAATCTAAATACTATGTACTTAATAATTTCAAAAAAATGAAAACTATTTGTTAATTTTAAAGTTAACTAACCTTGTAATGACTTTGTTATGTCTGTTTTTTGTTGTGAAGGATTTGAATATTTGGTTGCAGCATGGAGGTCCACAGTTTCAGTTGATCTTCTAGATGGGTGTCAGTCATTTGTGACCTTAATGGCATCTTGATTTCGGTTAAGGAGTAGAACGTAGATTCACAGCAATAAGTGGTTGAAAAGCAAGAAAGCATTTTTGGGGCATGTTGCCAAAAGGGTGGGTATTCTGCTGCATTTTTCCGTATTTCAACTGGATCTTTCTTAGCATTAGACAATGATTTTAAAATGTCATCTATTGAGAGCTCAATCAATTCCACCTCTAGTTCTTTAGGTGCCTTATCGGTGATATCAGTTAGGTGAGGCTGAAGTGCTAATTTGAGTGTGATGTCATGATTCTCAAAGTCAGTGGACCTTTCACTTTATTCTCCAATTAATAGATCTATAACAGCTATGTATTCTTCAAATGATTTGTATATATTATCCTGCTTATCAATGACCTTTGCTAACTGGGGAAAATGTTCATATGAAATTTACTTTTGAAGAAGTGTTTTGAAAAAAGATAGCTTTTTCTGAAATGCTTGGATTTTTTGCCACATATCATATATAGACTTAGTTTTACCTTGCAAAAAATATTCAAATCGTCTTGATTGGACATGATATCACACAGAAATGCAGGATTCCTATAGAAATCTTCTTTCAATAATTCACATTGGTGATTCTGTTCTTCATCAAATTTAACTATCTGTTCTTTCAGAGATAAAATTTTGGCTAACACCTGTCCCTGTGATAGCCAACACACTTTAGAATAATACGGCAAATCCACACTGAATAACTCATCATTCAGCTTTAGCATGTTATGA
The DNA here is from genome assembly GCF_003287225.1 of Phascolarctos cinereus. Classification (NCBI taxonomy): domain Eukaryota; kingdom Metazoa; phylum Chordata; class Mammalia; order Diprotodontia; family Phascolarctidae; genus Phascolarctos; species Phascolarctos cinereus. The sequence continues at coordinate 63,062,972 of NW_027556291.1, read as the reverse complement.
AACTGAAGATGCCATGTTGCATTTGCACAAATATGGTTAACCATACTTATAGCTTGTTATCTAGTGTCACTTATAATAGTAGCTTTAGCAAAGAGATTTTGCTTATGCAAGATACAATGAAAAGAAATGAGAGCATCTAGATCTGTTAATACTTTTAAAAATCTGTGCAATAAGCCCTTCATGTTTTCCTGTCATGGAAAGTGCACCATCTGTACACACACTTACTAAATTTATCAAATTCAGTCCAACTTGATGACATTTATCTTGAAAGTTATTGAAGATATCTATTCCCCATCTTCTGTTCACAAGAGTACCCAAAGTGAGTAACTCTTTGTAGTAAAGAAAATCTTCTGTTATGACCCAAATGAAGTATAAAACCTGTACCGGATCAGTACTAGCAGTTGCTTTATCCAAAGTGATCAAATAATATATATTTTCCTTTTGTTCTTTTAAGTTGAAGGCTAATTCGTGCTGCTGATCAGTTATGGTTCTCCTTGAAAGAGGCAGTTGTTTGTACTTTGAAACGTTATTAGGGTCTAAGCATCCTACAACTTTGACAATGCATTCTCTTACGATTTCTACATCACTGAATGGCTTCCCTTTTTTCCCTGAGTACATAAGCTACCTTATCAGTTGCTTCAGTGGCATTATTTCCATGTCTTATTGCTGCTTGAAAGAATTGTCTTTGCTTTTGCTTTTCATCTTTTAATTTCTGCAATACAATCTTTCATGCCTCTTCCTCTAATTTAAAATATTTGTGATCGTTATGAGTGTTATAATACTGATGACCATTGAATTTCTTTAATGTTAATACTGCAGTATCATAAAGCAAGCAAATCATCACATCTTTAGCAGAAACAAGATAACCTTGCAATTCCCAATCCTCATTAAAAAATCTGTTTTCTTCTTTCAGTATTCTCTTGGTCTTCTTTGACATGATGCACTGTTAAGCAGACAGCATTAAAAAATTCTGTCTGGTTGTGCAACTATTCACAAATTCCATTTCAAACAGAAACACAGTGCACCATTGTCAAAAGATGATAACACACTGGTGTACTCAACCCCCATAAACTCTCGACAACCAGTATTGTATGGTAGTGGTACCAGTTGGGTGGGGGATAATGAGCCTTATAACCATCAATTTAGCACTTATGGCTTACTAATGTTCTAATTGTGCTGGTCAAACTGGGAGGATTATGTTGTTGAAAATTATTTTATTCTTTTGTATTTTAAGTATGTTCATTTAAAAATAAAATAAAAATATAAAAGATGAACAAAAATGTATTAATAAAAGTGAAAGGATTTATTTTGTAAAATTTGAATTCAGTCAAAAGGCCATACTTAAGGACCTGGAAGGCCACAGGTTCACCAACCTTGTGATAAGAGTATGTTAATCATTGTGGAATGAATTCAGTCAAGTCAATCAGTATTTAATTTAATTTAATTTAATTTTTTTAGGCAGTTGGGGTTAAGTGACTTGCTGGGGTCACACAGCTAGTATGTGTCAACTGTTTGGTCTGAGGCCGGATTTGAACTCAGGTCCTCCTGACTTCAAGGCCGGTACTCTATCCACTGCACCACCTAGCTGCCCCTCAATAAGTATTTATTAAGCCTACTATGTACCAGGTATTGTGCTAAGCACTGGAGGCACAAAGAAAGGAATAAGACAGGCCCTGCCCTCAAGGAGCTTACAATACACTGTGCTTATGGAAAGTGCCCATTTTCTCTCTTTCCACTCCCACTGGAGACTGGACACGAGGCAGGAGACTCATGGATATCAAGAAGGAGAGGCATGGGACATTATGGAAGATGCCCATTTCCTCTCTTTCCTCTCCCGCTGGAGGCAAGTCAAGAGACTCATGGATATCAAGAAGGAGAGGCATGGGGCATTAAGGAAGATGCCCATTTCCTCTCTTTCCACTCCCACTGGAGGCTGGAGACCAGGCAGGAGAATCATGGAAACCAGGGAAGAGACTCAGGGAGCATTATAGAAGGAGGCTGCCTCTCCTCTTTTCTTCTCTCCTTTTCCCACTGGAAGCTGTACATCAGGCCGGAGATATGTAGGACATAATGGGAAGGTGTCCATCTTTTCTCTTCTCATTCCCAGTGGATGCTGGAGACCAGACAGGAGACTAATAGCGACCAAGAGGGATATATACAAAGAACAATGGGAGGTGCCCACCTCTCTCTCCTCTTGGACGAAGAGGCTGGAGACCAGGCGACAGATCCGTGGAGATCAGAGAGGATAAATGTGGAGGACAGTGGGGCCTCTGCTTCTCCTTTCTTCTCTTCTCTCCTCTTCCATGCAGAGGCTGAAAACCAGAAAGGAGACTCATGGACATTTGGAAGGAGAGAATGGGTACAATGGAAGTTGCCCACCTCCCCTCTTTCCGCTTTCACCCAAGGCTGGAGAACAGGCAGAAGATTTATAGAGGTGAAGAAGAAGACTCACAGAAATCAGGGAGAAGACTCAGGGAGCATTATAGAAGTTAGCTGTCTCTCCAGATAAGGCAGAAAATATGCAGGACACAATGGAAGCTGCCCATGTCTGCTCTTCAATCCAGAGAGTGGAGACCAGGCAGGAGATTCATGGAGATGAAGAAGTAAACGCATTGGGCATGATGGAAGGGACCTGCTTCTCCTCTTTCCTTCTCTCCTCTTCCCTTTGGAAGCTAGAAATCAGGGGAAAGACAGATGTGATCCAGTGGAACACACTCATCTCTCCTTTTTCATCCAGAGGCTGTGGAAATCAGAAAGGAGAGGCACGAGACATGATGGAGTACCCACCTCCCCCCTTCCCACTCCCACTGGAGGCTGGACACCAGGCAGGAGACTCATGGGAATCAGGAGGGAGATGCATGGTATGTAATGAAAGGTGCCTGCCTCTCCTCTCTCCTTCTCTCATCTCTCCACTGGAGGCTGGAAGCTGGAGATCAGACAGAAGACAGCCATGGCACAGTGGAACTCACCCAGCTCTCCTCTTTTGATCTAGAGGCTGGAGACCAGGTAGGAGGCTTGTGGACATCCGGAAGGAATTGCACGGAGCACTATGGGAAGGTGCACACTTCTCTTCTCCCTCTTACCAGAAGTGGGAAACCAGGCCGAAGATCGATAGACTCATGTAAATCAGGCAAGAGACCCAAGGAGTGTGATAGAAGTTGCCCGCCTCTCCTCTTTCCTATTCTCATCTTCCCTTTGGAGGTTGGAGATCAGGTAGGAGGCAGGCAAAGCAAATAGAAAGTAGCCACCTCCCCTGTTCGATCCGGATCCTGGAGACTTGGCAGGAGATTTGTGGAGATGAGCATGGCAAAGCACGGGACACGATGGGATACACCCACCTTTTCCGTTTCTACTTCTATTGGCAACTGGAGACCCAGCAGGAGACCAGGAAGGGAACTTATAGAGACCAGGCAGAAGATAAACAAGAATGATGAAAGGTGCCTACCTCTTCTCTTCTCTCCTCTTCCCTGCTGAGGATGGAGATCAAGGAAGAGACAGATGTGACACGTGAGAAGGCACCTGACTCTCCACTTCCCACTCCCATTGGAGGCTAGAGTCCAGGCAGGAGACTTGTGGGATCGGGCAGGAGATTCACAGGAAACAGTGTAAGGTGCCCATCTTTCCTCTTCTCACTCCCAGGGGATGCTGGAGACCAGACGGCAGACTAACAGCAATCAGAAAGGATCCATACAAGAAACAATGGAAGTGCCCAGCTCTTCTCTTGGATCCAGGGGCTGGAGACCAGATGGGGGATTCATAGCGGTCAAACAGGATAAATGTGGAGCATGATGAGTCCTCTGCTTCTCCTCTGTCTTCCCCTCTTCCTTCCTGAGGCTGAAAACTATGTATGACACTCATGGAGATGAGAAATGAGAAGAATGGGCACAATGAAAGATGGCCACCTCCCCTCTTCCCATTTCCACTAGAGGCTGCAGACCAGGCTTTATAGAGATCATTTATGCAGATGAACTAGAAAACGAATGGAAATAAAGCAAGAAACTCTTGGAACGTGATGGAAGGTACCTGCCTCTCCTCTTTTTCTCTCCTCTTTCCTTTGGCAGTTGGAGATCAGGCAGAAGACAGGTATGGGAAAATGGAAGGTACTCACCTCTCCTCTTCAATCCAGAGTTTCGATACCAAGTATGAGACTCATGGAAATCGGGAAGGAAATGCACAGGGCATTGTGGAAGGCACCCACTTCTCTTCCCACTCTGACCAGAGGTGGGAAATCAGGCAGAAGATACATGGAGTGCAGAAAGGAGGCCCATGGAGCTTGATGGAAGGTACCTGCCCATGTTCTTTCCTTCTCTCTTCTTCCCTTTGGAGGATGGAAATCAGGCAGGAGGCACAAGGGAAGGTGCCACCTCTCCTCTTCAATCCAGATCTTGGAGACTTAGCAGGACATTTGTGGAGCTCAGGATGGAGAAGCACAGGACATGATGGAATGCACCCACATTGTCTCTTCCTATTCTCATTGGAGACTGGAGACCTATCAGGAGACCAGGCAAGAAACTTGTGAAGATCAGGTAGAAGATATACAAGAATGATAAAACGTACCTACATCTCCTCTTCCCTCAGAGGATGGAGATCAGGGAAGAGACAGATGAGCCTCATGGATATCAGGCAGGAGACCCATGGAGAGTGATAGACTATGTACCTTCCCCCAAGAAATCAGGCAGTAAATATGAAGAGGATAATGCGAGGTGCCAATCTCTCCAGTGATCCAGAGGCCAGAGGCCAGTCAAGAGACTCACTTAGATTAGGAAGGAAATGCATAGGGCATGATGGAAAGAACCCACCTTTCCTCTTCCCAGTTCCTCTAGAGACTAGAGACCAGGCAGAAGACTGATGGAGATCAAGCAGGAGACGCTTGGAGCCTGATGGAAGGTATCTACTCTTTCCTTTTCTCCTCTTCCTTTTGGTGATTGGAGATCAGGCAGGAGACCCGCCTGGCACAATGGAGGTATCCACCTCTCTTCTTTGATTCAGATCTTAGAGACTTGGTTGGAAACTCGTGGTAATCAGGATGGAGCAGCATGGGGCATGATGGAATGCACCCACCTTTTCTCTTCCCTCTTCTCCTCCCCCCTGCAGAGGATGGAGATCAGGGCAGAGAAAGATGAAGTAGAGTGGAAAGCACGTGACTCTCCTCTTCCCATTTCCATTGGAGGCTTAGAGTCCAGGCAGGAGACTCATGAAAATTAGGCAGGAGTCTCCTGGAGCATTCTGAAAGGCACTCCAACCCCTCCCCTACCTTGCTCCCCTCTTCGATCTAGAGGCAGGAGATGAGGCAGGAGACACTTAAGGCATAATCGAAGACGTCTGCCTCTCCTTCTTCTCTCCTCTTCCATCTGGCAGATGGAGATGAAGCAGGACACAGTCAAGACACAACAGAAGGCATCTGCTTCTCCTTCCTTCTCTCCTCTTCCATCTGGTGGCTGGAGATGAGGCAGGAGACAGTCAAGGCACAACAAAAGGCATCTTCCTCTCCACCTTATTTGCCATCCTGTTCCCTCTGGAGGCAGGAGATGACTAAGGAGACCGTCAAGCCACAACAGAAGGATTTGCCTCTCCTTCCTTCTCTCCTCCTCCATGTGGCGGCTGGAGATGAGGCAGGAGGCAGTCAAGACACAACAGAAGGCATCTGCCTCTCCTTCCTTCTCTCCTCTTCCATCTGGTGGCTGGAGATGAGGCAGGAGACAGTCAAGGCACAACAAAAGGCATCTGTCCTCTCCACCTTATTTGCCATCCTGTTCCCTCTGGAGGCAGGAGATGACTAAGGAGACCGTCAAGCCACAACAGAAGGATCTGCCTCTCCTTCCTTCTCTCCTCCTCCATGTGGCGGCTGGAGGTGAGGCAGGAGGCAGTGAAGACACAACAGAAGGCATCTGCCTCTCCTTCCTTCTCTCCTCCTCCATGTGGCGGCTGGAGATGAGGCAGGAGGCAGTCAAGACAAAACAGAAGGCATCTGCCTCTCCTTCCTTCCTTCTCTCCTCTTCCATGTGGCGGCTGGAGATGAGGCAGGAGGCAGTCAAGACACAGCAGAAGGCATCTGCCTCTCCTCCTTCCTTCTCTCCTCTTCCATGTGATGGCTGGAGATGAGGCAGGAGGCAGTGAAGACACAGCAGAAGGCATATGCCTCTCCTCCTTCCTTCTCTCCTCTTCCATGTGGCGGCTGGAGATGAGGCAGGAGGCAGTGAAGACACAGCAGAAGGCATCTGCCTCTCCTCCTTCCTTCTCTCCTCTTCCATGTGGTGGCTGGAGATGAGGCAAGAGGCAGTGAAGACACAGCAGAAGGCATCTGCCTCTCCTCCTTCCTTCTCTCCTCTTCCATGTGATGGCTGGAGATGAGGCAGGAGGCAGTGAAGACACAACAGAAGGCATCTGCCTCTCCTCCTTCCTTCTCTCCTCTTCCATGTGGCGGCTGGAGATGAGGCAGGAGGCAGTGAAGACACAGCAGAAGGCATCTGCCTCTCCTCCTTCCTTCTCACCTCTTCCATCTGGCGGCTGTGGATGAGACAGCAGACAGTCAAGGCATAAGAGAAGGCATCTGCCTCTCCTTCCTTCTCTCCTCTTCCATGTGGTGGCTGGAGATGAGGCAGGAGGCAGTGAAGACACAGCAGAAGGCATCTGCCTCTCCTCCTTCCTTCTCTCCTCTTCCATCTGGTGGCTGGAGATAAGGCAGGAGACAGGAAGGGCACTTTGAATGGCACACACCTCTATTCCATCCACAGGTCAGGCAGGAGATGTTTTGGATGCAATGGAAGGTTCCCATTTTTCCTCTTTGATCCAGAAACTGGAGGCCATGTAGGACAATCATTGAGATCAGGCAGGAGATAGAGAGGGCATGGTGAAAGACTTCTTTCTGCCCTCTTCTCACTTCCACTAAAGGCTAGAGACCAGGCAGAAGACTTATGGAGAGCAGGCAGGAAATACAGAGGGCATGAATTAAGGCACTTTCCTCTCCTCTCCTCTCCTTCCTCTTCTATCTAGTGATGGGAGGTTAGGTAGAAGCCCTGTGGGGCACAATGTAAGGTGCTCACCTCTCCTCTTAGATCCAGAGGCTTGAGACCAGAAGGGAGATTCATAGAGATCAGGCACAATACATGTGAAGGCATTCACTTCTCCTTACTCCTCCTTTCCTCTTCTTTTCCTTGTGGAGGCTGAAAACCAGGTAGAAAACTCATGGAGATCAAGAAGGAGAGGAATGACTAGGAGAGCAAGGAATAATTTACCTGTCAGATCTCTGCAGAAAGGAAAAATTTATGATCAAAAAAGAGATAGAGAACATTAAGAAATGCAAAATGGATGATTTTGATTACATTAAATTGAAAAGGTTTTGCACAAACAAAGCCAGTGCAACCAAGATGAGAAGGGAGGCAGAAAGCTCAGTAACAACCTTACACCCAGTATTTCTGATGAAGGCCTCATTTCTAAAATATATAGAGAACTGGGTCAAATTTCTAAGAGTACAAGTCATTCCCCAGTTGACAAATGGTCAAAGGATATGAACAGGCAGTTTTCAGAGGAAGAAATTAAAGCCATCTACAACCATAGGAAACATGCTCTAAATCACTATTGATTAGAGAAATGCAAATCAAAACACTCTGAGGTACCACATCACACCTATCAGATTGGCTAACATGACAAAACATGAAAATGGTAAATGTTGGAGAAGACGTGAGAAAACTGGAACACCAATGCGTCGTTGGTGGAGTTGTGAACTCATCCAACCATTCTGGAGAACAATTTGGAACTATGCCCAGAGGGCTATAAAACTGTGCATACCCTTTGACCCAGCAATACCCCTTGTAGGTCTATACTCAAAAAAGATCACAAAAACGGGAAGAGGGCCCACATGTATAAAAATATTCATAGCAACTCTTTTTGTGGTGGCCAAGAATTGGAAATTGAGGGGGTGTCCATCAGTTGGGGAATGGCTGAACAAGTTGTGATATATGAATGTAATGGAATACAATTGTGCTATGAGAAATGATGAGCAGGTGGGCTTCAGAAAAACCTGGAAAGACTTGTATGAATTCATGCCTTTATCAGAAACACTGGTTGTAAAAATTCTTTCCCAGTTTTCTGCTTTGCTCCTAATCTTGGTTGCATTGGCTTTGCTTATACAAGAACTTTTTCTTGTAATGTAATCAAAATCATCCATTTTGCATTTTGTAATGGTCTCTATCTCTTGTTTGGTCATAAATTCTTCTGTTCTCCATAGATCTGATAGGTAAACTATTCCTTGCTCTCCCAGTTTGCTTATAGTATCAGCCTTTACATCCAAATCATGTACCCATTTTGACTTTATTTTGGTATATGGTGTAAGATTTTGGTCTCTGCGTAGTTTCTGCTGTACTCTTTTCCAGTTTTCCCAGCAGTTTTTGTCAAATACTGAGTTCTTATCCCAGAAGCTGGGGTCTTTGGCTTTCTTAAACAGTAGATTACTGTAGTCGTTGACTACTGTGTCTCACATATCTAACATATTCCAGTGATCCACCACACCATTTCTTAACCAAAGTACCAAGTAGTTTTGATGATTGCTGCTTTGTAATACAATTTAAGATCTGGTATGGCTAGGCCAACTTCTTTTACATTTCTTTTCATTACTTCTCTTGATATTCTGGACCTTTTGTTATTCCAAATGGATCTTTTTATTATTGTTTCTAACTCTATGGAATAAGTTTTTTGGTAGTTTGATTGGTGTGGCACTGAATAAGTGAATTAGCTTAGGTAGAATTGTCATTTTCAGTATATGAGCTCAGCCTACCCATGAGCAACTGATATTTTCCCAATTATTTAGATGTGATTTTACTTGTGTGAAAAGTGTTTTGTAATTGTGTTCATATAGTTCCTGGGTTATATGAACTGATGCAGAGTGAAATGAGCAGAACCAGGAGAACATTGTACACAGTAACAGCCACACTGTGTGATGATTGACTTTGATAGACTTAGCTCTTCTCAGCAATGCAAGGATCTAAGACAACTCCAAAAGGCTCACGATGGAAAATGCTATCCACATCCAGGGAAAGAACTTAGGAGTCTGAATGCAGATGGTAGCATAGTATTTGCTCTCCTTTTCTTTTGTTGTTTTGTTTTGTTTCATCTTTCTTGTGGTTCTTCCCATTAGTTCTTATTCTTCTTTACATCATGACTAATGTGAAAATATGGTTAATATGAATGTATAAGTGGAGCCTATATCAGATTGCGTGCCGTCTTGGGGAGGGAGGCAGGGAAGGTGGGGGAGAAAATTTAAAACTCACAAGCTTATGGAAGTGAATGTTGAAAACTAAAATGAAATTAATTATTAACAAAAGGAGAGGAATGGACATGATGGAAGATGTTCACCTCCCCTCTTCCCACTCTCGCTGGAGTCTGAAGAACAGGCAGGACACTGATGGAAATCGGGGAGGAGGCCCACGGAGCACATGTTACTACCTCTCTTCTTTCCTTCTCTCCTCTTCCCTTTGGAGGCTGGAGATCAGGCAGGAGACAGGCAGGCCACGATAGAAAGCATTCACCACTCCTCATAGATGCAGAGGCTGGAGCCCAGACAGGAGACTCATGGAGATCAAGAAGGAGAGGCATGGGACATTATGGAAGATGCCCATTTCCTCTCTTTCCTCTCCCGCTGGAGGCTGGAGGCCAGACAGGAGACTCATGGAGATCAAGAAGGAGAGGCGTGGGGCATTAAGGAAGATGCCCATTTCCTCTCTTTCCACTCCCACTGGAGGCTGGAGACCAGGCAGGAGAATCATGGAAACCAGGGAAGAGACTCAGGGAGCATTATAGAAGGAGGCTGCCTCTCCTCTTTTCTTCTCTCCTTTTCCCACTGGAAGCTGTACATCAGGCCGGAGATATGTAGGACATAATGGGAAGGTGTCCATCTTTTCTCTTCTCATTCCCAGTGGATGCTGGAGACCAGACAGGAGACTAATAGCGACCAAGAGGGATATATACAAAGAACAATGGGAGGTGCCCACCTCTCTCTCCTCTTGGACGAAGAGGCTGGAGACCAGGCGACAGATCCGTGGAGATCAGAGAGGATAAATGTGGAGGACAGTGGGGCCTCTGCTTCTCCTTTCTTCTCTTCTCTCCTCTTCCATGCAGAGGCTGAAAACCAGAAAGGAGACTCATGGACATTTGGAAGGAGAGAATGGGTACAATGGAAGTTGCCCACCTCCCCTCTTTCCGCTTTCACCCAAGGCTGGAGAACAGGCAGAAGATTTATAGAGGTGAAGAAGAAGACTCACAGAAATCAGGGAGAAGACTCAGGGAGCATTATAGAAGTTAGCTGTCTCTCCAGATAAGGCAGAAAATATGCAGGACACAATGGAAGCTGCCCATGTCTGCTCTTCAATCCAGAGAGTGGAGACCAGGCAGGAGATTCATGGAGATGAAGAAGTAAACGCATTGGGCATGATGGAAGGGACCTGCATCTCTTCTTTCCTTCTCTCCCCTTCCCTTTGGAAGCTAGAAATCAGGGGAAAGACAGATGTGATCCAGTGGAACACACTCATCTCTCCTTTTTCATCCAGAGGCTGTGGAAATCAGAAAGGAGAGGCACGAGACATGATGGAGGTACCCACCTCCCCCCTTCCCACTCCCACTGGAGGCTGGACACCAGGCAGGAGACTCATGGGAATCAGGAGGGAGATGCATGGTATGTAATGAAAGGTGCCTGCCTCTCCTCTCTCCTTCTCTCATCTCTCCACTGGAGGCTGGAAGCTGGAGATCAGACAGAAGACAGCCATGGCACAGTGGAACTCACCCAGCTCTCCTCTTTTGATCTAGAGGCTGGAGACCAGGTAGGAGGCTTGTGGACATCCGGAAGGAATTGCACGGAGCACTATGGGAAGGTGCACACTTCTCTTCTCCCTCTTACCAGAAGTGGGAAACCAGGCCGAAGATCGATAGACTCATGTAAATCAGGCAAGAGACCCAAGGAGTGTGATAGAAGTTGCCCGCCTCTCCTCTTTCCTATTCTCATCTTCCCTTTGGAGGTTGGAGATCAGGTAGGAGGCAGGCAAAGCAAATAGAAAGTAGCCACCTCCCCTGTTCGATCCGGATCCTGGAGACTTGGCAGGAGATTTGTGGAGATGAGCATGGCAAAGCACGGGACACGATGGGATACACCCACCTTTTCCGTTTCTACTTCTATTGGCAACTGGAGACCCAGCAGGAGACCAGGAAGGGAACTTATAGAGACCAGGCAGAAGATAAACAAGAATGATGAAAGGTGCCTACCTCTTCTCTTCTCTCCTCTTCCCTGCTGAGGATGGAGATCAAGGAAGAGACAGATGTGACACGTGAGAAGGCACCTGACTCTCCACTTCCCACTCCCATTGGAGGCTAGAGTCCAGGCAGGAGACTTGTGGAGATCGGGCAGGAGATTCACAGGAAACAGTGTAAGGTGCCCATCTTTCCTCTTCTCACTCCCAGGGGATGCTGGAGACCAGACGGCAGACTAACAGCAATCAGAAAGGATCCATACAAGAAACAATGGAAGTGCCCAGCTCTTCTCTTGGATCCAGGGGCTGGAGACCAGATGGGGGATTCATAGCGGTCAAACAGGATAAATGTGGAGCATGATGAGTCCTCTGCTTCTCCTCTGTCTTCCCCTCTTCCTTCCTGAGGCTGAAAACTATGTATGACACTCATGGAGATGAGAAATGAGAAGAATGGGCACAATGAAAGATGGCCACCTCCCCTCTTCCCATTTCCACTAGAGGCTGCAGACCAGGCTTTATAGAGATCATTTATGCAGATGAACTAGAAAACGAATGGAAATAAAGCAAGAAACTCTTGGAACGTGATGGAAGGTACCTGCCTCTCCTCTTTTCCTCTCTCCTCTTTCCTTTGGCAGTTGGAGATCAGGCAGAAGACAGGTATGGGAAAATGGAAGGTACTCACCTCTCCTCTTCAATCCAGAGTTTCGATACCAAGTATGAGACTCATGGAAATCGGGAAGGAAATGCACAGGGCATTGTGGAAGGCACCCACTTCTCTTCCCACTCTGACCAGAGGTGGGAAATCAGGCAGAAGATACATGGAGTGCAGAAAGGAGGCCCATGGAGCTTGATGGAAGGTACCTGCCCATGTTCTTTCCTTCTCTCTTCTTCCCTTTGGAGGATGGAAATCAGGCAGGAGGCACAAGGGAAGGTGCCACCTCTCCTCTTCAATCCAGATCTTGGAGACTTAGCAGGACATTTGTGGAGCTCAGGATGGAGAAGCACAGGACATGATGGAATGCACCCACATTGTCTCTTCCTATTCTCATTGGAGACTGGAGACCTATCAGGAGACCAGGCAAGAAACTTGTGAAGATCAGGTAGAAGATATACAAGAATGATAAAACGTACCTACATCTCCTCTTCCCTCAGAGGATGGAGATCAGGAAGAGACAGATGAGCCTCATGGATATCAGGCAGGAGACCCATGGAGAGTGATAGACTATGTACCTTCCCTCAAGAAATCAGGCAGTAAATATGAAGAGGATAATGCGAGGTGCCAATCTCTCCAGTGATCCAGAGGCCAGAGGCCAGTCAAGAGACTCACTTAGATTAGGAAGGAAATGCATAGGGCATGATGGAAAGAACCCACCTTTCCTCTTCCAGTTCCTCTAGAGACTAGAGACCAGGCAGAAGACTGATGGAGATCAAGCAGGAGACGCTTGGAGCCTGATGGAAGGTATCTACTCTTTCCTTTTCTCTCTTCCTTTTGGTGATTGGAGATCAGGCAGGAGACCCGCCTGGCACAATGGAGGTATCCACCTCTCTTCTTTGATTCAGATCTTAGAGACTTGGTTGGAAACTCGTGGTAATCAGGATGGAGCAGCATGGGGCATGATGGAATGCACCCACCTTTTCTCTTCCCTCTTCTCCTCCCCCCTGCAGAGGATGGAGATCAGGGCAGAGAAAGATGAAGTAGAGTGGAAAGCACGTGACTCTCCTCTTCCCATTTCCATTGGAGGCTTAGAGTCCAGGCAGGAGACTCATGAAAATTAGGCAGGAGTCTCCTGGAGCATTCTGAAAGGCACTCCAACCCTCCTACTTCTCCCCTCTTCGATCTAGAGGCAGGAGATGAGGCAGGAGACACTTAAGGCATAATCGAAGACGTCTGCCTCTCCTTGCTTCTCTCCTCTTCCATCTGGCAGATGGAGATGAAGCAGGACACAGTCAAGACACAACAGAAGGCATCTGCTTCTCCTTCCTTCTCTCCTCTTCCATCTGGTGGCTGGAGATGAGGCAGGAGACAGTCAAGGCACAACAAAAGGCATCTTCCTCTCCACCTTATTTGCCATCCTGTTCCCTCTGGAGGCAGGAGATGACTAAGGAGACCGTCAAGCCACAACAGAAGGATTTGCCTCTCTTCCTTCTCTCTCCTCCATGTGGCGGCTGGAGATGAGGCAGGAGGCAGTCAAGACACAACAGAAGGCATCTGCTCTCTTCCTTCTCTCCTCTTCCATCTGGTGGCTGGAGATGAGGCAGGAGACAGTCAAGGCACAACAAAAGGCATCTGTCTCTCTCACCTTATTTGCCATCCTGTTCCCTCTGGAGGCAGGAGATGACTAAGGAGACCGTCAAGCCACAACAGAAGGATCTGCCTCTCCTTCCTTCTCTCCTCCTCCATGTGGCGGCTGGAGGTGAGGCAGGAGGCAGTGAAGACACAACAGAAGGCATCTGCCTCTCCTTCCTTCTCCTCCTCCTCCATGTGGCGGCTGGAGATGAGGCAGGAGGCAGTCAAGACAAAACAGAAGGCATCTGCCTCTCCTTCCTTCCTTCTCTCCTCTTCCATGTGGCGGCTGGAGATGAGGCAGGAGGCAGTCAAGACACAGCAGAAGGCATCTGCCTCTCCTCCTTCCTTCTCTCCTCTTCCATGTGATGGCTGGAGATGAGGCAGGAGGCAGTGAAGACACAGCAGAAGGCATATGCCTCTCCTCCTTCCTTCTCTCCTCTTCCATGTGGCGGCTGGAGATGAGGCAGGAGGCAGTGAAGACACAGCAGAAGGCATCTGCCTCTCCTCCTTCCTTCTCTCCTCTTCCATGTGGTGGCTGGAGATGAGGCAAGAGGCAGTGAAGACACAGCAGAAGGCATCTGCCTCTCCTCCTTCCTTCTCTCCTCTTCCATGTGATGGCTGGAGATGAGGCAGGAGGCAGTGAAGACACAACAGAAGGCATCTGCCTCTCCTCCTTCCTTCTCTCCTCTTCCATGGGCGGCTGGAGATGAGGCAGGAGGCAGTGAAGACACAGCAGAAGGCATCTGCCTCTCCTTCCTTCTTCTCTCCTCTTCCATCTGGCGGCTGTGGATGAGACAGCAGACAGTCAAGGCATAAGAGAAGGCATCTGCCTCTCCTTCCTTCTCTCCTCTTCCATGTGGTGGCTGGAGATGAGGCAGGAGGCAGTGAAGACACAGCAGAAGGCATCTGCCTCTCCTCCTTCCTTCTCTCCTCTTCCATCTGGTGGCTGGAGATAAGGCAGGAGACAGGAAGGGCACTTTGAATGGCACACAACCTCTATTCCATCCACAGGTCAGGCAGGAGATGTTTTGGATGCAATGGAAGGTTCCCATTTTTCCTCTTTGATCCAGAAACTGGAGGCCATGTAGGACAATCATTGAGATCAGGCAGGAGATAGAGAGGGCATGGTGAAAGACTTCTTTCTGCCCTCTTCTCACTTCCACTAAAGGCTAGAGACCAGGCAGAAGACTTATGGAGAGCAGGCAGGAAATACAGAGGGCATGAATTAAGGCACTTTCCTCTCCTCTCCTCTCCTTCCTCTTCTATCTAGTGATGGGAGGTTAGGTAGAAGCCCTGTGGGGCACAATGTAAGGTGCTCACCTCTCCTCTTAGATCCAGAGGCTTGAGACCAGAAGGGAGATTCATAGAGATCAGGCACAATACATGTGAAGGCATTCACTTCTCCTTACTCCTCCTTTCCTCTTCTTTTCCTTGTGGAGGCTGAAAACCAGGTAGAAAACTCATGGAGATCAAGAAGGAGAGGAATGACTAGGAGAGCAAGGAATAATTTACCTGTCAGATCTCTGCAGAAAGGAAAAATTTATGATCAAAAAAGAGATAGAGAACATTAAGAAATGCAAAATGGATGATTTTGATTACATTAAATTGAAAAGGTTTTGCACAAACAAAGCCAGTGCAACCAAGATGAGAAGGGAGGCAGAAAGCTCAGTAACAACCTTACACCCAGTATTTCTGATGAAGGCCTCATTTCTAAAATATATAGAGAACTGGGTCAAATTTCTAAGAGTACAAGTCATTCCCCAGTTGACAAATGGTCAAAGGATATGAACAGGCAGTTTTCAGAGGAAGAAATTAAAGCCATCTACAACCATAGGAAACATGCTCTAAATCACTATTGATTAGAGAAATGCAAATCAAAACACTGAGGTACCACATCACACCTATCAGATTGGCTAACATGACAAAACATGAAAATGGTAAATGTTGGAGAAGACGTGAGAAAACTGGAACACCAATGCGTCGTTGGTGGAGTTGTGAACTCATCCAACCATTCTGGAGAACAATTTGGAACTATGCCCAGAGGGCTATAAAACTGTGCATACCCTTTGACCCAGCAATACCCCTTGTAGGTCTATACTCAAAAAAGATCACAAAAACGGGAAGAGGGCCCACATGTATAAAAATATTCATAGCAACTCTTTTTGTGGTGGCCAAGAATTGGAAATTGAGGGGTGTCCATCAGTTGGGGAATGGCTGAACAAGTTGTGATATATGAATGTAATGGAATACAATTGTGCTATGAGAAATGATGAGCAGGTGGGCTTCAGAAAAACCTGGAAAGACTTGTATGAATTCATGCCTTTATCAGAAACACTGGTTGTAAAAATTCTTTCCCAGTTTTCTGCTTTGCTCCTAATCTTGGTTGCATTGGCTTTGCTTATACAAGAACTTTTTCTTGTAATGTAATCAAAATCATCCATTTTGCATTTTGTAATGGTCTCTATCTCTTGTTTGGTCATAAATTCTTCTGTTCTCCATAGATCTGATAGGTAAACTATTCCTTGCTCTCCCAGTTTGCTTATAGTATCAGCCTTTACATCCAAATCATGTACCCATTTTGACTTTATTTTGGTATATGGTGTAAGATTTTGGTCTCTGCGTAGTTTCTGCTGTACTCTTTTCCAGTTTTCCCAGCAGTTTTTGTCAAATACTGAGTTCTTATCCCAGAAGCTGGGGTCTTTGGCTTTCTTAAACAGTAGATTACTGTAGTCGTTGACTACTGTGTCTCACATATCTAACATATTCCAGTGATCCACCACACCATTTCTTAACCAAAGTACCAAGTAGTTTTGATGATTGCTGCTTTGTAATACAATTTAAGATCTGGTATGGCTAGGCCAACTTCTTTTACATTTCTTTTCATTACTTCTCTTGATATTCTGGACCTTTTGTTATTCCAAATGGATCTTTTTATTATTGTTTCTAACTCTATGGAATAAGTTTTTTGGTAGTTTGATTGGTGTGGCACTGAATAAGTGAATTAGCTTAGGTAGAATTGTCATTTTCAGTATATGAGCTCAGCCTACCCATGAGCAACTGATATTTTCCCAATTATTTAGATGTGATTTTACTTGTGTGAAAAGTGTTTTGTAATTGTGTTCATATAGTTCCTGGGTTATATGAACTGATGCAGAGTGAAATGAGCAGAACCAGGAGAACATTGTACACAGTAACAGCCACACTGTGTGATGATTGACTTTGATAGACTTAGCTCTTCTCAGCAATGCAAGGATCTAAGACAACTCCAAAAGGCTCACGATGGAAAATGCTATCCACATAGGGAAAGAACTTAGGAGTCTGAATGCAGATGGTAGCATAGTATTTGCTCTCCTTTTCTTTTGTTGTTTTGTTTTGTTTCATCTTTCTTGTGGTTCTTCCCATTAGTTCTTATTCTTCTTTACATCATGACTAATGTGAAAATATGGTTAATATGAATGTATAAGTGGAGCCTATATCAGATTGCGTGCCGTCTTGGGGAGGGAGGCAGGGAAGGTGGGGAGAAAATTTAAAACTCACAAGCTTATGGAAGTGAATGTTGAAAACTAAAATGAAATTAATTATTAACAAAAGGAGAGGAATGGACATGATGGAAGATGTTCACCTCCCCTCTTCCCACTCTCGCTGGAGTCTGAAGAACAGGCAGGACACTGATGGAAATCGGGGAGGAGGCCCACGGAGCACATGTTACTACCTCTCTTCTTTCCTTCTCTCCTCTTCCCTTTGGAGGCTGGAGATCAGGCAGGAGACAGGCAGGCCACGATAGAAAGCATTCACCACTCCTCATAGATGCAGAGGCTGGAGCCCAGACAGGAGACTCATGGAGATCAAGAAGGAGAGGCATGGGACATTATGGAAGATGCCCATTTCCTCTCTTTCCTCTCCCGCTGGAGGCTGGAGGCCAGACAGGAGACTCATGGAGATCAAGAAGGAGAGGCGTGGGGCATTAAGGAAGATGCCCATTTCCTCTCTTTCCACTCCCACTGGAGGCTGGAGACCAGGCAGGAGAATCATGGAAACCAGGGAAGAGACTCAGGGAGCATTATAGAAGGAGGCTGCCTCTCCTCTTTTCTTCTCTCCTTTTCCCACTGGAAGCTGTACATCAGGCCGGAGATATGTAGGACATAATGGGAAGGTGTCCATCTTTTCTCTTCTCATTCCCAGTGGATGCTGGAGACCAGACAGGAGACTAATAGCGACCAAGAGGGATATATACAAAGAACAATGGGAGGTGCCCACCTCTCTCTCCTCTTGGACGAAGAGGCTGGAGACCAGGCGACAGATCCGTGGAGATCAGAGAGGATAAATGTGGAGGACAGTGGGGCCTCTGCTTCTCCTTTCTTCTCTTCTCTCCTCTTCCATGCAGAGGCTGAAAACCAGAAAGGAGACTCATGGACATTTGGAAGGAGAGAATGGGTACAATGGAAGTTGCCCACCTCCCCTCTTTCCGCTTTCACCCAAGGCTGGAGAACAGGCAGAAGATTTATAGAGGTGAAGAAGAAGACTCACAGAAATCAGGGAGAAGACTCAGGGAGCATTATAGAAGTTAGCTGTCTCTCCAGATAAGGCAGAAAATATGCAGGACACAATGGAAGCTGCCCATGTCTGCTCTTCAATCCAGAGAGTGGAGACCAGGCAGGAGATTCATGGAGATGAAGAAGTAAACGCATTGGGCATGATGGAAGGGACCTGCTTCTCTTCTTTCCTTCTCTCCCCTTCCCTTTGGAAGCTAGAAATCAGGGGAAAGACAGATGTGATCCAGTGGAACACACTCATCTCTCCTTTTTCATCCAGAGGCTGTGGAAATCAGAAAGGAGAGGCACGAGACATGATGGAGGTACCCACCTCCCCCTTCCCACTCCCACTGGAGGCTGGACACCAGGCAGGAGACTCATGGGAATCAGGAGGGAGATGCATGGTATGTAATGAAAGGTGCCTGCCTCTCCTCTCTCCTTCTCTCATCTCTCCACTGGAGGCTGGAAGCTGGAGATCAGACAGAAGACAGCCATGGCACAGTGGAACTCACCCAGCTCTCCTCTTTTGATCTAGAGGCTGGAGACCAGGTAGGAGGCTTGTGGACATCCGGAAGGAATTGCACGGAGCACTATGGGAAGGTGCACACTTCTCTTCTCCCTCTTACCAGAAGTGGGAAACCAGGCCGAAGATCGATAGACTCATGTAAATCAGGCAAGAGACCCAAGGAGTGTGATAGAAGTTGCCCGCCTCTCCTCTTTCCTATTCTCATCTTCCCTTTGGAGGTTGGAGATCAGGTAGGAGGCAGGCAAAGCAAATAGAAAGTAGCCACCTCCCCTGTTCGATCCGGATCCTGGAGACTTGGCAGGAGATTTGTGGAGATGAGCATGGCAAAGCACGGGACACGATGGGATACACCCACCTTTTCCGTTTCTACTTCTATTGGCAACTGGAGACCCAGCAGGAGACCAGGAAGGGAACTTATAGAGACCAGGCAGAAGAAAACAAGAATGATGAAAGGTGCCTACCTCTTCTCTTCTCTCCTCTTCCCTGCTGAGGATGGAGATCAAGGAAGAGACAGATGTGACACGTGAGAAGGCACCTGACTCTCCACTTCCCACTCCCATTGGAGGCTAGAGTCCAGGCAGGAGACTTGTGGAGATCGGGCAGGAGATTCACAGGAAACAGTGTAAGGTGCCCATCTTTCCTCTTCTCACTCCCAGGGGATGCTGGAGACCAGACGGCAGACTAACAGCAATCAGAAAGGATCCATACAAGAAACAATGGAAGTGCCCAGCTCTTCTCTTGGATCCAGGGGCTGGAGACCAGATGGGGATTCATAGCGGTCAAACAGGATAAATGTGGAGCATGATGAGTCCTCTGCTTCTCCTCTGTCTTCCCCTCTTCCTTCCTGAGGCTGAAAACTATGTATGACACTCATGGAGATGAGAAATGAGAAGAATGGGCACAATGAAAGATGGCCACCTCCCTCTTCCCATTTCCACTAGAGGCTGCAGACCAGGCTTTATAGAGATCATTTATGCAGATGAACTAGAAAACGAATGGAAATAAAGCAAGAAACTCTTGGAACGTGATGGAAGGTACCTGCCTCTCCTCTTTTCCTCTCTCCTCTTTCCTTTGGCAGTTGGAGATCAGGCAGAAGACAGGTATGGGAAAATGGAAGGTACTCACCTCTCCTCTTCAATCCAGAGTTTCGATACCAAGTATGAGACTCATGGAAATCGGGAAGGAAATGCACAGGGCATTGTGGAAGGCACCCACTTCTCTTCCCACTCTGACCAGAGGTGGGAAATCAGGCAGAAGATACATGGAGTGCAGAAAGGAGGCCCATGGAGCTTGATGGAAGGTACCTGCCCATGTTCTTTCCTCTCTCTTCTTCCCTTTGGAGGATGGAAATCAGGCAGGAGGCACAAGGGAAGTGCCCTCTCTCTTCAATCCAGATCTTGGAGACTTAGCAGGACATTTGTGGAGCTCAGGATGGAGAAGCACAGGACATGATGGAATGCACCCACATTGTCTCTTCCTATTCTCATTGGAGACTGGAGACCTATCAGGAGACCAGGCAAGAAACTTGTGAAGATCAGGTAGAAGATATACAAGAATGATAAAACGTACCTACATCTCCTCTTCCCTCAGAGGATGGAGATCAGGGAAAGACAGATGAGCCTCATGGATATCAGGCAGGAGACCCATGGAGAGTGATAGACTATGTACCTTCCCCTCAAGAAATCAGGCAGTAAATATGAAGAGGATAATGCGAGGTGCCAGTCTCTCCAGTGATCCAGAGGCCAGAGGCCAGTCAAGAGACTCACTTAGATTAGGAAGGAAATGCATAGGGCATGATGGAAAGAACCCACCTTTCCTCTTCCCAGTTCCTCTAGAGACTAGAGACCAGGCAGAAGACTGATGGAGATCAAGCAGGAGACGCTTGGAGCCTGATGGAAGGTATCTACTCTTTCCTTTTCTCCTCTTCCTTTTGGTGATTGGAGATCAGGCAGGAGACCCCCTGGCACAATGGAGGTATCCACCTCTCTTCTTTGATTCAGATCTTAGAGACTTGGTTGGAAACTCGTGGTAATCAGGATGGAGCAGCATGGGGCATGATGGAATGCACCCACCTTTTCTCTTCCCTCTTCCCCCCCCTGCAGAGGATGGAGATCAGGGCAGAGAAAGATGAAGTAGAGTGGAAAGCACGTGACTCTCCTCTTCCCATTTCCATTGGAGGCTTAGAGTCCAGGCAGGAGACTCATGAAAATTAGGCAGGAGAATCTCCTGGAGCATTCTGAAAGGCACTCCAACCCTCCCCTCCTTGCTCCCTCTTCGATCTAGAGGCAGGAGATGAGGCAGGAGACAGTCAAGGCATACAAAAGACTCTGCCTCTCCTTCTTCCTCTTCCATGCTGGCGATGGAGATGACAGGACACAGTCAAGACACACAGAAGGCATCTGCTCTCCTTCTTCTCTCCTCTTCCATCTGGCTGGAGATGAGGCAGGAGACAGTCAAGCACAACAAAAGGCATCTGCCTCTCCACCTTATTTCTCCACTGTTCCCTCTGGAGGCAGGAGATGACTATAGGAGACGTCAAGCACACAGAAGGATTTGCCTCTTCCTTCCTTCTCTCCTCCTCCATGTGGCGCTGGAGATGAGGCAGGAGGCAGTCAAGACACAACAGAAGGCATCTGCCTCTCTTCCTTCTCTCCTCTCTCCATCTGGTGGCTGGAGTGATGAGGCAGGAGACAGTCAAGCACAACAAAAGCATCTGCTCTCCACCTTATTTGCCATCCTGTTCCCTCTGGAGGCAGGAGATGACTAAGGAGACCGTCAAGCCACAAAAGGATCGCCTCCCTTCTCTCTCTCCTCTCTCCATGTGGCGGCTGGAGAGGTGAGGCAGGAGGCAGTGAAGACACAACAGAAGGCATCTGCCTCTCCTTCCTTCTCTCCTCTCCATGTGGCGGCTGGAGATGAGGCAGGAGGCAGTCAAGACAAAACAGAAGGCATCTGCCTCTCCTTCCTTCCTTCTCTCCTCTTCCATGTGGCGGCTGGAGATGAGGCAGGAGGCAGTCAAGACACAGCAGAAGGCATCTGCCTCTCTCCTTCCTTCTCTCCTCTTCCATGTGATGGCTGGAGATGAGGCAGGAGGCAGTGAAGACACAGCAGAAGGCATATGCCTCTCCTCCTTCCTTCTCTCCTCTTCCATGTGGCGGCTGGAGATGAGGCAGGAGGCAGTGAAGACACAGCAGAAGGCATCTGCCTCTCCTCCTTCCTTCTCTCCTCTTCCATGTGGTGGCTGGAGATGAGGCAAGAGGCAGTGAAGACACAGCAGAAGGCATCTGCCTCTCCTCCTTCCTTCTCTCCTCTTCCATGTGATGGCTGGAGATGAGGCAGGAGGCAGTGAAGACACAACAGAAGGCATCTGCCTCTCCTCCTTCCTTCTCTCCTCTTCCATGTGGCGGCTGGAGATGAGGCAGGAGGCAGTGAAGACACAGCAGAAGGCATCTGCCTCTCCTCTTCCTTCTCTCCTCTTCCATCTGGCGGCTGTGGATGAGACAGCAGACAGTCAAGGCATAAGAGAAGGCATCTGCCTCTCCTTCCTTCTCTCCTCTTCCATGTGGTGGCTGGAGATGAGGCAGGAGGCAGTGAAGACACAGCAGAAGGCATCTGCCTCTCCTCCTTCCTTCTCTCCTCTTCCATCTGGTGGCTGGAGATAAGGCAGGAGACAGGAAGGGCACTTTGAATGGCACACACCTCTATTCCATCCACAGGTCAGGCAGGAGATGTTTTGGATGCAATGGAAGGTTCCCATTTTTCCTCTTTGATCCAGAAACTGGAGGCCATGTAGGACAATCATTGAGATCAGGCAGGAGATAGAGAGGGCATGGTGAAAGACTTCTTTCTGCCCTCTTCTCACTTCCACTAAAGGCTAGAGACCAGGCAGAAGACTTATGGAGAGCAGGCAGGAAATACAGAGGGCATGAATTAAGGCACTTTCCTCTCCTCTCCTCTCCTTCCTCTTCTATCTAGTGATGGGAGGTTAGGTAGAAGCCCTGTGGGGCACAATGTAAGGTGCTCACCTCTCCTCTTAGATCCAGAGGCTTGAGACCAGAAGGGAGATTCATAGAGATCAGGCACAATAATGTGAAGGCATTCACTTCTCCTTACTCCTCTTTCTCTTCTTTTCCTTGTGGAGGCTGAAAACCAGGTAGAAAACTCATGGAGATCAAGAAGGAGAGGAATGACTAGGAGAGCAAGGAATAATTTACCTGTCAGATCTCTGCAGAAAGGAAAAATTTATGATCAAAAGAGATAGAGAACATTAAGAAATGCAAAATGGATGATTTTGATTACATTAAATTGAAAAGGTTTGCACAAACAAAGCCAGTGCAACCAAGATGAAAAGGGAGGCAGAAAGCTCAGTAACAACCTTACACCCAGTATTTCTGATGAAGGCCTCATTTCTAAAATATAAGAGAACTGGGTCAAATTTCTAAGAGTACAAGTCATTCCCCAGTTGACAAATGGTCAAAGGATATGAACAGCAGTTTTCAGAGGAAGAAATTAAAGCCATCTACAACCATAGGAAACATGCTCTAAATCACTATTGATTAGAGAAATGCAAATCAAAACACTCTGAGGTACCACATCACACCTATCAGATTGGCTAACATGACAAAACATGAAATGGTAAATGTTGGAGAAGACGTGAGAAAACTGGAACACCAATGCGTCGTTGGTGGAGTTGTGAACTCATCCAACCAATTCTGGAGAACAATTTGGAACTATGCCCAGAGGGCTATAAAACTGTGCATACCCTTTGACCCAGCAATACCCCTTGTAGGTCTATACTCAAAAAAGATCACAAAAACGGGAAGAGGGCCCACATGTATAAAAATATTCATAGCAACTCTTTTGTGGTGGCCAAGAATTGGAAATTGAGGGGGTGTCCATCAGTTGGGGAATGGCTGAACAAGTTGTGATATATGAATGTAATGGAATACAATTGTGCTATGAGAAATGATGAGCAGGTGGGCTTCAGAAAAACTGGAAAGACTTGTAATGAATTCATGCCTTTATCAGAAACACTGGTTGTAAAAATTCTTTCCCAGTTTTCTGCTTTGCTCCTAATCTTGGTTGCATTGGCTTTGCTTTACAAGAACTTTTTCTTGTAATGTAATCAAAATCATCCATTTTGCATTTTGTAATGGTCTCTATCTCTTGTTTGGTCATAAATTCTTCTGTTCTCCATAGATCTGATAGGTAAACTATTCCTTGCTCTCCAGTTTGCTTATAGTATCAGCCTTTACATCCAAATCATGTACCCATTTTGACTTTATTTTGGTATATGGTGTAAGATTTTGGTCTCTGCGTAGTTTCTGCTGTACTCTTTTCCAGTTTTCCCAGCAGTTTTTGTCAAATACTGAGTTCTTATCCCAGAAGCTGGGGTCTTTGCTTTCTTAAACAGTAGATTACTGTAGTCGTTGACTACTGTGTCTCACATATCTAACATATTCAGTGATCCACCACACCATTTCTTAACCAAAGTACCAAGTAGTTTTGATGATTGCTGCTTTGTAATACAATTTAAGATCTGGTATGGCTAGGCCAACTTCTTTTACATTTCTTTTCATTACTTCTCTTGATATTCTGGACCTTTTGTTATTCCAAATGGATCTTTTTTTATTGTTTCTAACTCTATGGAATAAGTTTTTTGGTAGTTTGATTGGTGTGGCACTGAATAAGTGAATTAGCTTAGGTAGAATTGTCATTTTCAGTATATGAGCTCAGCCTACCCATGAGCAACTGATATTTTCCCAATTATTTAGATGTGATTTTACTTGTGTGAAAAGTGTTTTGTAATTGTGTTCATATAGTTCCTGGGTTTATATGAACTGATGCAGAGTGAAATGAGCAGAACCAGGAGAACATTGTACACAGTAACAGCCACACTGTGTGATGATTGACTTTGATAGACTTAGCTCTTCTCAGCAATGCAAGGATCTAAGACAACTCCAAAAGGCTCACGATGGAAAATGCTATCCACATCCAGGGAAAGAACTTAGGAGTCTGAATGCAGATGGTAGCATAGTATTTGCTCTCCTTTTCTTTTGTTGTTTTGTTTTGTTTCATCTTTCTTGTGGTTCTTCCCATTAGTTCTTATTCTTCTTTACATCATGACTAATGTGAAAATATGGTTAATATGAATGTATAAGTGGAGCCTATATCAGATTGCGTGCCGTCTTGGGGAGGGAGGCAGGGAAGGTGGGGGAGAAAATTTAAAACTCACAAGCTTATGGAAGTGAATGTTGAAAACTAAAATGAAATTAATTATTAACAAAAGGAGAGGAATGGACATGATGGAAGATGTTCACCTCCCCTCTTCCCACTCTCGCTGGAGTCTGAAGAACAGGCAGGACACTGATGGAAATCGGGGAGGAGGCCCACGGAGCACATGTTACTACCTCTCTTCTTTCCTTCTCTCCTCTTCCCTTTGGAGGCTGGAGATCAGGCAGGAGACAGGCAGGCCACGATAGAAAGCATTCACCACTCCTCATAGATGCAGAGGCTGGAGCCCAGACAGGAGACTCATGGAGATCAAGAAGGAGAGGCATGGGACATTATGGAAGATGCCCATTTCCTCTCTTTCCTCTCCCGCTGGAGGCTGGAGGCCAGACAGGAGACTCATGGAGATCAAGAAGGAGAGGCGTGGGGCATTAAGGAAGATGCCCATTTCCTCTCTTTCCACTCCCACTGGAGGCTGGAGACCAGGCAGGAGAATCATGGAAACCAGGGAAGAGACTCAGGGAGCATTATAGAAGGAGGCTGCCTCTCCTCTTTTCTTCTCTCCTTTTCCCACTGGAAGCTGTACATCAGGCCGGAGATATGTAGGACATAATGGGAAGGTGTCCATCTTTTCTCTCTCATTCCCAGTGGATGCTGGAGACCAGACAGGAGACTAATAGCGACCAAGAGGGATATATACAAAGAACAATGGGAGGTGCCCACCTCTCTCTCCTCTTGGACGAAGAGGCTGGAGACCAGGCGACAGATCCGTGGAGATCAGAGAGGATAAATGTGGAGGACAGTGGGGCCTCTGCTTCTCCTTTCTTCTCTTCTCTCCTCTTCCATGCAGAGGCTGAAAACCAGAAAGGAGACTCATGGACATTTGGAAGGAGAGAATGGGTACAATGGAAGTTGCCCACCTCCCCTCTTTCCGCTTTCACCCAAGGCTGGAGAACAGGCAGAAGATTTATAGAGGTGAAGAAGAAGACTCACAGAAATCAGGGAGAAGACTCAGGGAGCATTATAGAAGTTAGCTGTCTCTCCAGATAAGGCAGAAAATATGCAGGACACAATGGAAGCTGCCCATGTCTGCTCTTCAATCCAGAGAGTGGAGACCAGGCAGGAGATTCATGGAGATGAAGAAGTAAACGCATTGGGCATGATGGAAGGGACCTGCTTCTCTTCTTTCCTTCTCTCCCCTTCCCTTTGGAAGCTAGAAATCAGGGGAAAGACAGATGTGATCCAGTGGAACACACTCATCTCTCCTTTTTCATCCAGAGGCTGTGGAAATCAGAAAGGAGAGGCACGAGACATGATGGAGGTACCCACCTCCCCCCTTCCCACTCCCACTGGAGGCTGGACACCAGGCAGGAGACTCATGGGAATCAGGAGGGAGATGCATGGTATGTAATGAAAGGTGCCTGCCTCTCCTCTCTCCTTCTCTCATCTCTCCACTGGAGGCTGGAAGCTGGAGATCAGACAGAAGACAGCCATGGCACAGTGGAACTCACCCAGCTCTCCTCTTTTGATCTAGAGGCTGGAGACCAGGTAGGAGGCTTGTGGACATCCGGAAGGAATTGCACGGAGCACTATGGGAAGGTGCACACTTCTCTTCTCCCTCTTACCAGAAGTGGGAAACCAGGCCGAAGATCGATAGACTCATGTAAATCAGGCAAGAGACCCAAGGAGTGTGATAGAAGTTGCCCGCCTCTCCTCTTTCCTATTCTCATCTTCCCTTTGGAGGTTGGAGATCAGGTAGGAGGCAGGCAAAGCAAATAGAAAGTAGCCACCTCCCCTGTTCGATCCGGATCCTGGAGACTTGGCAGGAGATTTGTGGAGATGAGCATGGCAAAGCACGGGACACGATGGGATACACCCACCTTTTCCGTTTCTACTTCTATTGGCAACTGGAGACCCAGCAGGAGACCAGGAAGGGAACTTATAGAGACCAGGCAGAAGATAAACAAGAATGATGAAAGGTGCCTACCTCTTCTCTTCTCTCCTCTTCCCTGCTGAGGATGGAGATCAAGGAAGAGACAGATGTGACACGTGAGAAGGCACCTGACTCTCCACTTCCCACTCCCATTGGAGGCTAGAGTCCAGGCAGGAGACTTGTGGAGATCGGGCAGGAGATTCACAGGAAACAGTGTAAGGTGCCCATCTTTCCTCTTCTCACTCCCAGGGGATGCTGGAGACCAGACGGCAGACTAACAGCAATCAGAAAGGATCCATACAAGAAACAATGGAAGTGCCCAGCTCTTCTCTTGGATCCAGGGGCTGGAGACCAGATGGGGATTCATAGCGGTCAAACAGGATAAATGTGGAGCATGATGAGTCCTCTGCTTCTCCTCTGTCTTCCCCTCTTCCTTCCTGAGGCTGAAAACTATGTATGACACTCATGGAGATGAGAAATGAGAAGAATGGGCACAATGAAAGATGGCCACCTCCCCTCTTCCCATTTCCACTAGAGGCTGCAGACCAGGCTTTATAGAGATCATTTATGCAGATGAACTAGAAAACGAATGGAAATAAAGCAAGAAACTCTTGGAACGTGATGGAAGGTACCTGCCTCTCCTCTTTTCCTCTCTCCTCTTTCCTTTGGCAGTTGGAGATCAGGCAGAAGACAGGTATGGGAAAATGGAAGGTACTCACCTCTCCTCTTCAATCCAGAGTTTCGATACCAAGTATGAGACTCATGGAAATCGGGAAGGAAATGCACAGGGCATTGTGGAAGGCACCCACTTCTCTTCCCACTCTGACCAGAGGTGGGAAATCAGGCAGAAGATACATGGAGTGCAGAAAGGAGGCCCATGGAGCTTGATGGAAGGTACCTGCCCATGTTCTTTCCTTCTCTCTTCTTCCCTTTGGAGGATGGAAATCAGGCAGGAGGCACAAGGGAAGGTGCCACCTCTCCTCTTCAATCCAGATCTTGGAGACTTAGCAGGACATTTGTGGAGCTCAGGATGGAGAAGCACAGGACATGATGGAATGCACCCACATTGTCTCTTCCTATTCTCATTGGAGACTGGAGACCTATCAGGAGACCAGGCAAGAAACTTGTGAAGATCAGGTAGAAGATATACAAGAATGATAAAACGTACCTACATCTCCTCTTCCCTCAGAGGATGGAGATCAGGGAAGAGACAGATGAGCCTCATGGATATCAGGCAGGAGACCCATGGAGAGTGATAGACTATGTACCTTCCCCTCAAGAAATCAGGCAGTAAATATGAAGAGGATAATGCGAGGTGCCAATCTCTCCAGTGATCCAGAGGCCAGAGGCCAGTCAAGAGACTCACTTAGATTAGGAAGGAAATGCATAGGGCATGATGGAAAGAACCCACCTTTCCTCTTCCCAGTTCCTCTAGAGACTAGAGACCAGGCAGAAGACTGATGGAGATCAAGCAGGAGACGCTTGGAGCCTGATGGAAGGTATCTACTCTTTCCTTTTCTCCTCTTCCTTTTGGTGATTGGAGATCAGGCAGGAGACCCGCCTGGCACAATGGAGGTATCCACCTCTCTTCTTTGATTCAGATCTTAGAGACTTGGTTGGAAACTCATGGTAATCAGGATGGAGCAGCATGGGGCATGATGGAATGCACCCACCTTTTCTCTTCCCTCTTCTCCTCCCCCTGCAGAGGATGGAGATCAGGGCAGAGAAAGATGAAGTAGAGTGGAAAGCACGTGACTCTCCTCTTCCCATTTCCATTGGAGGCTAGAGTCCAGGCAGGAGACTCATGAAAATTAGGCAGAAGTCTCCTGGAGCATTCTGAAGGCACCCAACCTCTCCCCTCCCTTGCTCTCCTCTTCCCTGTGAGGCAGGAGATGAGGCAGGAGACAGTCAAGGCAACAAAAGGATCTGCCTCTCCTTCCTTCTCTCCTCTTCCATCTGGCGGCTGGAGGTGAGCAGGAGGCAGTGAAGACACAACAGAAGGCATCTGCCTTCCTTCCTTCTCCTCCTCCATGGTGGCTGGAGATGAGGCAGGAGGCAGTCAAGACAACAGAAGGCATCTGCCTCTCCTTCCTTCCTTCTCTCCTCTTCCATCTGGCGGCTGGAGATGAGGCAGGAGAGTCAAGACACAGCAGAAGGCATTGCCTCTCCTCCTTCCTTCTCTCCTCTCCATGTGGGCTGGAGATGAGGCAGGAGGCAGTGAAGACACAGCAGAAGGCATATGCTCTCCTCCTTCCTTCTCTCCTCTTCCATGTGGTGGCTGGAGATGAGGCAGGACAGTGAAGACACAACAAAAGGCATCTGCCTCTCCTCCTTCCTTCCTTCTTCCATGTGGTGGCTGGAGATGAGGCAAGAGGCAGTCAAGACACAGCAGAAGGCATCTGCCTCTCCTCCTTCCTTCTCTCCTCCATGTGATGGCTGGAGATGAGGCAGGAGGCAGTGAAGACACAACAGAAGGCATCTGCCTCTCCTTCCTTCCTTCCTCCTCTTCCATGTGGCGGCTGGAGATGAGGCAGGAGGCAGTCAAGACACAGCAGAAGGCATCTGCCTCTCCTCCTTCCTTCTCTCCTCTTCCATCTGGCGGCTGTGATGAGACAGCAGACAGTCAAGGATAAGAGAAGGCATCTGCCTCTCCTCCTTCTCTCCTCTTCCATGTGGTGGCTGGAGATGAGGCAGGAGGCAGTGAAGACACAGCAGAAGGCATCTGCCTCTCCTCCTTCCTTCTCTCCTCTTCCATCTGGTGGCTGGAGATAAGGCAGGAGACAGGAAGGGCACTTTGAATGGCAACACCTCTATTCCATCCACAGTCAGCAGGAGATGTTTTGGATGCAATGGAAGGTTCCCATTTTCCTCTTTGATCCAGAAACTGGAGGCCATGTAGGACAATCATTGAGATCAGGCAGGAGATAGAGAGGGCATGGTGAAAGACTTCTTTCTGCCCTCTTCTCACTTCCACTAAAGGCTAGAGACCAGGCAGAAGACTTATGGAGAGGCAGGCAGGAAATACAGAGGGCATGAATTAAGGCACTTTCCTCTCCTCTCCTCTCCTTCCTCTTCTATCTAGTGATGGGAGGTTAGGTAGAAGCCCTGTGGGGCACAATGTAAGGTGCTCACTCTCCTCTTAGATCCAGAGGCTTGAGACCAGAAGGGAGATTCATAGAGATCAGGCACAATACATGTGAAGGCATTCACTTCTCCTTACTCCTCCTTTCCTCTTCTTTTCCTTGTGGAGGCTGAAAACCAGGTAGAAAACTCATGGAGATCAAGAAGGAGAGGAATGACTAGGAGAGCAAGGAATAATTTACCTGTCAGATCTCTGCAGAAAGGAAAAATTTATGATCAAAAAAGAGATAGAGAACATTAAGAAATGCAAAATGGATGATTTTGATTACATTAAATTGAAAAGGTTTTGCACAAACAAAGCCAGTGCAACCAAGATGAGAAGGGAGGCAGAAAGCTCAGTAACAACCTTACACCCAGTATTTCTGATGAAGGCCTCATTTCTAAAATATATAGAGAACTGGTCAAATTTCTAAGAGTACAAGTCATTCCCCAGTTGACAATGGTCAAAGGATATGAACAGGCAGTTTTCAGAGGAAGAAATTAAAGCCATCTACAACCATAGGAAACATGCTCTAAATCACTATTGATTAGAGAAATGCAAATCAAAACACTCTGAGGTACCACATCACACCTATCAGATTGGCTAACATGACAAACATGAAAATGGTAAATGTTGGAGAAGACGTGAGAAAAACTGGAACACCAATGCGTCGTTGGTGGAGTTGTGAACTCATCCAACCATTCTGGAGAACAATTTGGAACTATGCCCAGAGGGCTATAAAACTGTGCATACCCTTTGACCCAGCAATACCCCTGTAGGTCTATACTCAAAAAAGATCACAAAAACGGGAAGAGGGCCCACATGTATAAAAATATTCATAGCAACTCTTTTTGTGTGGCCAAGAATTGGAAATTGAGGGGTGTCCATCAGTTGGGGAATGGCTGAACAAGTTGTGATATATGAATGTAATGGAATACAATTGTGCTATGAGAAATGATGAGCAGGTGGGCTTCAGAAAAACCTGGAAAGACTTGTATGAATTCATGCCTTTATCAGAAACACTGGTTGTAAAAATTCTTTCCCAGTTTTCTGCTTTGCTCCTAATCTTGGTTGCATTGGCTTTGCTTATACAAGAACTTTTCTTGTAATGTAATCAAAATCATCCATTTTGCATTTTTGTAATGGTCTCTATCTCTTGTTTGGTCATAAATTCTTCTGTTCTCCATAGATCTGATAGGTAAAACTATTCCTTGCTCTCCCAGTTTGCTTATAGTATCAGCCTTTACATCCAAATCATGTACCCATTTGACTTTATTTGGTATATGGGTGTAAGATTTTGGTCTCTGCGTAGTTTCTGCTGTACTCTTTTCCAGTTTTCCCAGCAGTTTTTGTCAAATACTGAGTTCTTATCCCAGAAGCTGGGGTCTTTGGCTTCTTAAACAGTAGATTACTGTAGTCGTTGACTACTGTGTCTCACATATCTAACATATTCCAGTGATCCACCACACATTTCTTAACCAAAGTACCAAGTAGTTTTGATGATTGCTGCTTTGTAATACAATTTAAGATCTGGTATGGCTAGGCCAACTTCTTTTACATTTCTTTTCATTACTTCTCTTGATATTCTGGACCTTTTGTTATTCCAAATGGATCTTTTTATTATTGTTTCTAACTCTATGGAATAAGTTTTTGGTAGTTTGATTGGTGTGGACTGAATAAGTGAATTAGCTTAGGTAGAATTGTCATTTTCAGTATATGAGCTCAGCCTACCCATGAGCAACTGATATTTTCCCAATTATTTAGATGTGATTTTACTTGTGTGAAAAGTGTTTTGTAATTGTGTTCATATAGTTCCTGGGTTATATGAACTGATGCAGAGTGAAATGAGCAGAACCAGGAGAACATTGTACACAGTAACAGCCACACTGTGTGATGATTGACTTTGATAGACTTAGCTCTTCTCAGCAATGCAAGGATCTAAGACAACTCCAAAAGGCTCACGATGGAAAATGCCTATCCACATCCAGGGAAAGAACTTAGGAGTCTGAATGCAGATGGTAGCATAGTATTTGCTCTCCTTTTCTTTTGTTGTTTTGTTTTGTTTCATCTTTTTGTGGTTCTTCCATTAGTTCTTATTCTTCTTTACATCATGACTAATGTGAAAATATGGTTAATATGAATGTATAAGTGGAGCCTATATCAGATTGCGTGCCGTCTTGGGGAGGAGGCAGGGAAGGTGGGGAGAAAATTTAAAACTCACAAGCTTATGGAAGTGAATGTTGAAAACTAAAATGAAATTAATTATTAACAAAAGGAGAGGAATGGACATGATGGAAGATGTTCACCTCCCCTCTTCCACTCTCGCTGGAGTCTGAAGAACAGGCAGGACACTGATGGAAATCGGGGAGGAGGCCCACGGAGCACATGTTACTACCTCTTTCTTTCTTCTCTCCTCTTCCCTTTGGAGGCTGGAGATCAGGCAGGAGACAGGCAGGCCACGATAGAAAGCATTCACTCCTCATAGATGCAGAGGCTGGAGCCCAGACAGGAGACTCATGGAGATCAAGAAGGAGAGGCATGGGACATTATGGAAGATGCCCATTTCCTCTCTTTCCTCTCCCGCTGGAGGCTGGAGGCCAGACAGGAGACTCATGGAGATCAAGAAGGAGAGGCGTGGGGCATTAAGGAAGATGCCCATTCCTCTCTTTCCACTCCCACTGGAGGCTGGAGACCAGGCAGGAGAATCATGGAAACCAGGGAAGAGACTCAGGGAGCATTATAGAAGGAGGCTGCCTCTCTCTTTTCTTCTCTCCTTTTCCCACTGGAAGCTGTACATCAGGCCGGAGATATGTAGGACATAATGGGAAGGTGTCCATCTTTTCTTCTTTCATTCCCAGTGGATGCTGGAGACCAGACAGGAGACTAATAGCGACCAAGAGGGATATATACAAAGAACAATGGAGGTGCCCCTCTCTCTCCTCTTGGACGAAGAGGCTGGAGACCAGGCGACAGATCCGTGGAGATCAGAGAGGATAAATGTGGAGGACAGTGGGGCCTCTGCTTCTCCTTTCTTCTCTCTCTCTCTTCCATGCAGAGGCTGAAAACCAGAAAGGAGACTCATGGACATTTGGAAGGAGAGAATGGGTACAATGGAAGTTGCCCACCTCCCTCTTTCCGCTTTCACCCAAGGTGGAGAACAGGCAGAAGATTTATAGAGGTGAAGAAGAAGACTCACAGAAATCAGGGAGAAGACTCAGGGAGCATTATAGAAGTTAGCTGTCTCTCCAGATAAGGCAGAAAATATGCAGGACACAATGGAAGCTGCCCATGTCTGCTCTTCAATCCAGAGAGTGGAGACCAGGCAGGAGATTCATGGAGATGAAGAAGTAAACGCATTGGGCATGATGGAAGGGACCTGCTTCTTCTTTTCCTTCTCTCCCCTTCCCTTTGGAAGCTAGAAATCAGGGGAAAGACAGATGTGATCCAGTGGAACACACTCATCTCTCCTTTTTCATCCAGAGGCTGTGGAAATCAGAAAGGAGAGGCACGAGACATGATGGAGGTACCCACTCCCCCTTCCCACTCCCACTGGAGGCTGGACACCAGGCAGGAGACTCATGGGAATCAGGAGGGAGATGCATGGTATGTAATGAAAGGTGCCTGCCTCTCCTCTCTCCTTCTCTCATCTCTCCACTGGAGGCTGGAAGCTGGAGATCAGACAGAAGACAGCCATGGCACAGTGGAACTCACCCAGCTCTCCTCTTTTGATCTAGAGGCTGGAGACCAGGTAGGAGGCTTGTGGACATCCGGAAGGAATTGCACGGAGCACTATGGGAAGGTGCACACTTCTCTTCTCCCTCTTACCAGAAGTGGGAAACCAGGCGAAGATCGATAGACTCATGTAAATCAGGCAAGAGACCCAAGGAGTGTGATAGAAGTTGCCCGCCTTCCTCTTTCCTATTCTCATCTTCCCTTTGGAGGTTGGAGATCAGGTAGGAGGCAGGCAAAGCAAATAGAAAGTAGCCACCTCCCCTGTTCGATCCGGATCCTGGAGACTTGCAGGAGATTTGTGGAGATGAGCATGGCAAAGCACGGGACACGATGGGATACACCCACCTTTTCCGTTTCTACTTCTATTGGCAACTGGAGACCCAGCAGGAGACAGGAAGGGAACTTATAGAGACCAGGCAGAAGATAAAACAAGAATGATGAAAGGTGCCTACCTCTTCTCTTCTCTCCTCTTCCCTGCTGAGGATGGAGATCAAGGAAGAGACAGATGTGACACGTGAGAAGGCACCTGACTCTCCACTTCCCACTCCCATTGGAGGCTAGAGTCCAGGCAGGAGACTTGTGGAGATCGGGCAGGAGATTCACAGGAAACAGTGTAAGGTGCCCATCTTTCCTCTTCTCACTCCCAGGGGATGCTGGAGACCAGACGGAGTAACAGCAATCAGAAAGGATCCATACAAGAAACAATGGAAGTGCCAGCTCTTCTCTTGGATCCAGGGGCTGGAGACCAGATGGGGGATTCATAGCGGTCAAACAGGATAAATGTGGAGCATGATGAGTCCTCTGCTTCTCCTCTGTCTTCCCCTCTTCCTTCCTGAGGCTGAAAACTATGTATGACACTCATGGAGATGAGAAATGAGAAGAATGGGCACAATGAAAGATGGCCACCTCCCTCTTCCCATTTCCACTAGAGGCTGCAGACCAGGCTTTATAGAGATCATTTATGCAGATGAACTAGAAAACGAATGGAAATAAAGCAAGAAACTCTTGGAACGTGATGGAAGGTACCTGCCTCTCCTCTTTTCTCTCTCCTCTTTCCTTTGGCAGTTGGAGATCAGGCAGAAGACAGGTATGGGAAAATGGAAGGTACTCACCTTCCTCTTCAATCCAGAGTTTCGATACCAAGTATGAGACTCATGGAAATCGGGAAGGAAATGCACAGGGCATTGTGGAAGGCACCCACTTCTCTTCCCACTCTGACCAGAGGTGGGAAATCAGGCAGAAGATACATGGAGTGCAGAAAGGAGGCCCATGGAGCTTGATGGAAGGTACCTGCCCATGTTCTTTCCTTCTCTCTTCTTCCCTTTGGAGGATGGAAATCAGGCAGGAGGCACAAGGGAAGGTGCCACCTCTCCTCTTCAATCCAGATCTTGGAGACTTAGCAGGACATTTGTGGAGCTCAGGATGGAGAAGCACAGGACATGATGGAATGCACCCACATTGTCTCTTCCTATTCTCATTGGAGACTGGAGACCTATCAGGAGACCAGGCAAGAAACTTGTGAAGATCAGGTAGAAGATATACAAGAATGATAAAACGTACCTACATCTCCTCTTCCCTCAGAGGATGGAGATCAGGGAAGAGACAGATGAGCCTCATGGATATCAGGCAGGAGACCCATGGAGAGTGATAGACTATGTACCTTCCCCTCAAGAAATCAGGCAGTAAATATGAAGAGGATAATGCGAGGTGCCAATCTCTCCAGTGATCCAGAGGCCAGAGGCCAGTCAAGAGACTCACTTAGATTAGGAAGGAAATGCATAGGGCATGATGGAAAGAACCACCTTTCCTCTTCCAGTTCTCCTAGAGACTAGAGACCAGGCAGAAGACTGATGGAGATCAAGCAGGAGACGCTTGGAGCTGATGGAAGGTATCTACTCTTTCCTTTTCTCTCTTCCTTTTGGTGATTGGAGATCAGCAGGAGACCGCCTGCACAATGGAGGTATCCACCTCTCTTCTTTGATTCAGATTTAGAGACTTGGTTGGAAACTCGTGGTAATCAGGATGGAGCAGCATGGGGCATGATGGAATGCACCCACCTTTTCTCTTCCTTTCTCCTCCCCCTGCAGAGGATGGAGATCAGGGCAGAGAAAGATGAAGTAGAGTGGAAAGCAGTGACTCTCCTTTCCCATTTCCATTGGAGGCTAGAGTCTAGGCAGGAGACTCATGAAATTCAGGTAGAAGTCTCCTGGAGCATTCTGGAAGCATCCCAACCTCTCCCCTCCTTGCTCTCCTTTCCCTGTGGAGGCAGGAATGAGGCAGGAGACAGTCAAGGCCAACAAAAGGATCTGCTCTCCTTCCTTCTCTCCTCTTCCATGTGGCGGCTGGAGGTGAGGCAGGAGGCAGTGAAGTCACGACAGAAGGATCTGCCTCTCCTCCTTCCTTCTCTGCACTTCCATCTGGCGGCTGGAGATGAGGCAGGAGGCAATGAAGACACAACAGAAGGCATCTGCCTCTCCTCCTTCCTTTTCTCCTCTTCCATCTGGCCGCTGGAGATGAGGCAGGAGGCAGTCAAGACACAGCAGAAGGCATCTGCCTCTCCTCCTTCCTTCTCTCCTCTTCCATGTGATGGCTGGAGATGAGGCAGGAGGCAGTGAAGACACAGCAGAAGGCATCTGCCTCTCCTCCTTCCTTCTCTCCTGTTCCATGTGGTGGCTGGAGATGAGGCAGGAGACAGTGAAGATACAACAGAAAGATCTGCCTCTCCTACTTCCTTCTCTCTTCTTCCATGTGGCGGCTGGAGATGAGGCAGGAGGCCGTCAAGACACAGCAGAAGGCATCTGCCTCTCCTCCTTCCTTCTCTCCATGTAGTTAGTAAATCTATGATAGTTCACTGAAAACCCAGAGTGCCCCTCAATCCTCACATTAAAGCAGGTCCATTTTCTGTTTTTTTTCCATCATTGTGAAAAATGAAAGTAAATGTTTGTGAGCTTATCTCGGTCCCCCTACAGCTTTGTTGTGTTTAAGAACTGTGGCAATCCACGACCACGTCTCTAGAGTACCTGTAATGAAGCTTTCCTCCTCCCTCATGTTCCACCCTCAATGAAGAGGAGACAGACACGAAGATAGACATACGATTTCAGATGTGGCCATTGTGTGTTAGAATTGAAAGCACCGCCATTTGGGCTCTGGTGCATTAACTAGGTGTGAATACTTTTTTATTGACTCAATAGTGTGAGCTGGTCCTATATCCTTCCTGGACTCAATCAAAGTTATTGCGTCATTCTGGAGTACACACTTAGAAATTTCTGTGAAATGAAGAAGCTGTCTCTAAATTGTGACAGAGATTCTGAATGTTCAAGAGGTTGATGTAAGCATGGCATTTCTAGCACTCCTCTGAAGAGCACATCAAGGACTCAGTTATGTAAAGGAAGGGAAATATCAAGGAGAATCCTTGTCCTTGTGTGGGTTTTTTTGTTTTTGTTTTTGTGTTGTTGGGTTTTTTTTGTAATTTACACTTCTCCATCTTTTCGAAAAGAAGGGAGATACTTTATTATATTCTTTGGTAAAAATCTAGTGAAACACTTCACAGGCATGGTCAGAACTGGAGAATCTCACTAGAACAAATATTTTGTATGACAGCTAGACATCTTGGGAGTAGCAGTTTGCTTTTTTCTTAAGCTGAGATAAGATAAGGTAAATGTCTTAGAGTTTGGGTTGAGATCCAGCAGCATTGGGAGGAAGCTGCAGCAAGAGGAGCTTTTGTGGCTGAGAGGGAAGCAGTAGCTGTGACCTGGAGCCCAGGAAGCCCAGCAGAGACTGTTCAGTGGGTCATAGGGCAGCCTCATTCCCCACAGCATGCACACAGGACTAGCAGAAAGTCTTGAGCAGTAGTACACTTTTCCTCCTTTCTTTCAAGCAACTGGCTTGGCTGGGGGTAGCTGCATCTTCTTTTTTCCTCTCCCTCTATCCTTCTGCTTAGATGGAACTTTTCATGCTTCTCTTGAGCCTTGTATTTGAAAGTCAGATTTTCTATTCAGTTCTGGTCTTTTCATCAAGAATGCTTGAAAGTCCTCTGTTTCACTGAATGTCCATTTTTTTCCCCTGAAGGATTATACTCAGTTTTGCTGAGTAGGTGATTCTTGGTTGTAATCCTAGTTCCTTTGACCTCTGGAATATCATATTTTAAGCCCTCTGATATCTTAATGTAGAAGCTGCTAAATCTTGTGTTATGCTGATTGTGTTTCACAATGCTTGAATTGTTTCTTTCTGGCTGCTTGCAATATTTTCCTCTTTGACTTGGGAACTCTTGAATTTGGCTATAATATTCCTAGGAGTTTTCTTTGGGGATTTCTTTCAGGAGGTGATCTATGGATTCTTTCAATTTCTATTTTACCATATGATTCTAAAATATCAGGGCAGTTTTCCTTGATAATTTCTTGAAAGAAGATATATCTAGGCTCTTTTTTTGATTGTGGCTTTCAGGTAATCCAGTAATTTTAAATTCTCTCTTCTGGATCTATTTTCCAGGTCAGTTGTTTTTCTAATGAGATATTTCACATTGTCTTCTATTTTTTCATTCTTTTGGTTTTATTTTATAATTTATTGATTTCTCATAAAACCATTAGCTTCCATTTGCTCCATTCTGGTTTTTAGGGAATTATTTTCTTCAGTGAGCTTTTGGACTTCCTTTTCCATTTGGCCAGTTCTGCTTTTTTTTTTTTTTCCATCCAAAGACAAGGTTTATTAGAACATCTGTCATATTGAGCAAACTCTTAAGGAACCTGAACAGTGGCTAGATACTAAGAATCTGAGCACCTTTTTTGTCTCTCTTTTTTTAAATTAATTTATTTTGATTTATCAACAATCACTTCCATAAGCTTTTGAGTCTTAAATTTTTCTCCCCCACCCTCCCCAAGATGGCACACAATCTGATTTAGGCTATACATATACTTTCCTTTTAAACATATTTTCACTTTAGTCATGTTGTAAGTAAGAATTAGAACCAATCGGAGGAACTACCAGAAAGAGGAACCAAAACACAACAGAAGAAAAAAATAGCAAATGGTATGCTTCTATCTGCATTCAAATTCCATAGTTCTTTCTTAGGATGTGTATAGCATTTTCCATCATGAGGCCTTTGTGAGATATCTTAGATCCTTGTGTTGCTGAGAAGGGTTAAGTCTATCAATATTAGTACCTAACTGATTATGTTATTCCCTTCTTGAGCCAAATCTGATGAGAGTAAGGTTTGAACAATGCTCATCTCCCTCCCTTCTTTCCCTCTGCTGTAATAGGTTTTTGTGCCTTTTCCTGTAAGGTAATTTACCCTTGTCTGCCTCCTTCTTTCCTTTTCTCTCAATACATTTTCTTAGTCAGATCAGATTAATCCACTTACTTAGATCCATTTAACCCACTTGATTAATTTTTTTATCATTACATCAAAGTCAACTTATACCCACCCCCTTTATGTATACCCCTTTAACATGCTGTAATAACAGTATAATTCTCAAGATTCCAAGTGTCATCTTCCCTTGTAGTGATGTAAACAGTTTGCCCTTATTAATAGCGTGTTGTTTCTTTCTGTCCTGTTTACCTTTTTATGTCTCTCTTGAGTCTTGTATTTGAAGATCAAATTTTCAATTGAGCTCTGTTCTTTTTATCAGGAAGGTTTGGAAGTCCCCTATTTCATTGAATATCCATCTCCTCCCCTGAAAGATCATGCTCATTTTCACTGGGTAGTTGATCCTTATTTGTAATCCAAGCTCCTTTGCCTTACGGAATATCATGTTCCATACCCTATGGTCTTTTAATGTAGAAGCTGCAGGGTTCTGTGTAATCCTGACTGTGATTCCATGATATTTAAATTGTTTCCTTCTGGCTGCTTGCAGTATTTTCTCTTTGACCTGGTAGTTTGGGAATTTGGCTGCTATATTCCTTGACATTTTCAATTTGGGATCTCTTTCAAGAGGTGATCAGTGGATTCTTTCTATTTTACCCTCTGGTTCTAGGACCTCAGGGTAGTTGTCCTTTATGACTTCCTGAAAGATACTGTCCAGGCTCTTGTTTTCATTGTGATTTTCAGGTAGACCAATAATTTTTAAATTGTCTCTCCTTGATCGCTTTTCCAGGTCAGTTGTTTTATCAATAAGGTATTTTATGTTTTCATGTATTTTTTTTCATTCTTTTTTTGTTTCTGTTTGACCAGTTCTTGTTCTCTCATAGAGTCATTCGCTTCCGTTTGCCGAATTGTAATTTTTAACAAATTGTTTTCTTCTATTAGATTTTGTACCTCCTTCCCCATTTGGCCAATTGTATTTTTTAGGGACTTGTTTTCTTCAGTGTACTTTTTTTACAGTTGGCCAGTTGTATTTTTTAAGGACTTGTTTTCTACAGTTAATTTTTGTCTTTCCTTTTCCAAGCTATTGACTCTTTCTTGCATACCTCTCATTTCTTTTCCTATTTTTTCTTCTACCTCTCTCCTTTGACTTTTAAAATCCTTCTTGAGCTCTTCTAAGAAGGCTTTTTGGGCTTCAGAGCAGTTCATATTCCTTTTTGAGGTTCCAGATATGGGTTTGTTGACAATGTTGTCCTCTTCAGAATTTCTGCCTTTATCTTCACTCTTCCCATAATAAGAATCTATCGTATGTTTCTTTTTGCTCCTGGTGTTTGCTTATTTCCTGGCCTTTAAAGAGGTTGAGCTCTCCTTCTGGGGTGCAGAGGGCACTGACCCAAGCTTATTGTGTTGGGAGCCTAGGGCCTAGTCACTGGCTGTATGTGCTGGGGCCTCCAGTACTGGCAGTTGGAGGCTGTAAGGTTCTGGCAGCTTACCTGGTGTTGGGCTGGAATCAGCAACCCTGGAACTCTAGGGGTAGGATTGGGTAGTGTGCCTCTTTGGAGATTTCCTGCTCGCCCAGGCCTTTCCTTCCTTTTGTTTTCTTCAGCTCCTTTCATATGGATGTTGCAGGATATTTATCCTTCCGGGGCCCTTTGGAGCACTGCTTCCTTTAGTTTTGCTGAGGCACTGGGAAAGCCTGTTGCTGTAGAATGCCTAGGCACCTGGTGGTTTTCCAAGCTGGTTTCCACTGGTTCCCCCACCCTCTGGGGTCTCCTTTAGCAAGCTGTTGACTTGTTTTTCATGATTTTCTTGCATAACTCTTGTTTCTCTTCCCAGTTTTTCCTCTACTTCTCTTACTTGCTTCTCAAAATCCTTTTTGAGCTCTTCCATGGCCTGAGACAGATTCGTATTTTTCTTGGAGGCTTTGGATGTAGGAGCTTTGACTTTGTTGTCTTCTTCTGGTTGTATGTTTTGATCTTCTTTGTCACCAAAGTAAGAGTCTGTGGCCTGCCTTTTTTGTGCTGTTTGCTTATGTTTCCAGCCAATTACTTGAGTTTTAAACTCTTTGTTAAGGTAGGGATCTGCTTCCAGTGTGAAGAATGTACTGTCCCAAGCTTCAGGGGTTTTGTGCAGCTGTTTTCAGAGATACTTCTAGGGACCTGTAAATTTTCACTTCTTCTGAGGTAGTTTGATCAAGGGTGAGGTGTTTACTCCTTTCCTGGCCTGTGCTCTAGTCTTTGAGTGACCACAAGCACACTTTTCTGCCTTGGAACTGTGAGGAGGATTCGCTCTGCACCACCACCACAAGCTCCACCATGCCAATGTTCCTCCTCACCCCAGGACCACCAGCTAGGACTGCAACCCAGCTCCAAACATGGTCAAAGCAAGAGAATACTGCCTCAGCACCAGCCAAGAGATCCCTGCAATCCCCCTCTGATCAGCCACTTGATCCCCCCACTGTCTGTGGGCTGAGAGCTCTGGAAGCAGCCGCTGCCCTGGGGCTGTGCCAGAACTGGGGCCAGACAGCACTCCTCTCTCACCCAGGTTCAACAGACCTTTCCTATTGACCTTCTAAGTTGTCTTTGGCGTTTGTGGGTTGAGAAGTCTGGAAACCACTACAGCTGGTAGTGATTCATTCCCCTGAGGCCTGCTCCCAGGGCTGCTGAGGCCTGGTCTTTGTTTGTGTGGCCTACGTTGAATTGTGCTCCTCTACCGGCCCGGCTCAACAGACCTTTCCCATCAACCATCCACGTTGTCTTGGGCTGTCACTTTGTTTCACTCTGTCTTTTTGTGGGTTATGCTGCTCTAGAATTTGTTTAGAGCCATTTTTACAGGTATTTGGAAGGATTTGGGGGAGAGCTCAAGCAAGTCACTGCTTTTACTCTACCATCTTGGCTCTGCCCCCCCATTATTCTTGTGTTTACCTTGAAAAAACATGAAAGAGGATTGGTGAAAGTGTTGGGCTGGCTAGGAATGGCCTAACACTTTTCATTGATGGTATAAATGTGATAGTGTGTTGGCAATGTGAAGTTGGTGATGATGGGGATATAGCCTCTAATGGTGATTATATAACAGTGTTTATAGTTTTGACATGACTTTGATAGTGGGGATGTGAAAGTATTATTAGTGGGTACATATGTAACAATGATTGATGGGGATGTGAAAATGATGATGATGGAGTTCTAGTACTTATGGTGACCATATGACAATGTGGATTGTAAGAATGTAATAGTAATGGAGCTGAGAATGTGACAGTGAAGCTTATGGGATTTTGACAAAGCTGTTCATGACTTTTTGAAAGTGAAGGTGGTAAGGATGTGGCAGTGCTGATGGTTCTAATGTTATGAGATAGTAGGAATGTGAAAGCAGTGCCAGTGATGTGAAATTGAT
Organism: Phascolarctos cinereus; assembly: GCF_003287225.1. Classification (NCBI taxonomy): domain Eukaryota; kingdom Metazoa; phylum Chordata; class Mammalia; order Diprotodontia; family Phascolarctidae; genus Phascolarctos; species Phascolarctos cinereus. The sequence continues at coordinate 63,020,690 of NW_027556291.1, read as the reverse complement.
GGTGGTAGAGATGGCCATGGTAATGTGAAAGAAAACAATAATGGCCAATTTCAGAAGTCTTATCAAGGCAGCATCCAATTCTAACCAGAGTCTGATGGTGAGGCATGCTTCCCATTTTTCTGGAGAGATATGGTGGATTAATTGTGAAATCCATTTCCAGACATGGTCAGTGTGTTGATTTTTTTATGTTTGGCTTAATATGGTGCAAGATAGGGATTTAGGGCTAAGTTAAAAAAATGTAATGTACATGATAACAATTGCCTCAGAAAACAAGTAAAAAAGGAGTATTTAAGAATCATTAGATTTTCAGGGACAGCTAGGTGACGCAGTGGACAGAGCACCTGTTCTGGAGTCAGGAGGACTTGAGTTCAAATCCAACTGCAGACACATAACACTCATTAGTGGTTTGACTCTGAGCAAGTCACTTAACTCCAATTGCCTCACCAAAAAACCCCCCAAAAAACCAAACATTAGATTTTCTGGGAAAAAAAAAACGTAATTTTAAAAGACTTGGACTATATAGTATAAGAAATTATCAATGAAAATTACCCCACATCTATTAGAAGCAGAGGGCAAATTATAGACAGAAAAGATCCACCTATCACTTCCTTAAAAGAATCCAAAGATAAAAAGTCCCAAAAACCTCATAGCCAATCCAAAGCTCTTGAGGCAAATAAAAAATACTAGAAGCAGCCAGAAAGAAAGAGTTTAAGTACCAAAAAACTTATTTAAGTATAACAAATATAATATACATGATAACAACAATGGCCTTGGAAAACAAGTCAAAAAGAGGTATTTAAGAATCATTTTATATAAGAATCAATTTTGTATGTTACATTATAATCAGGATGACACAAAACCTGGAAGCTTTTACTAAAAACCAGAAGAGTATCATGGAATACAATATACCAAAAGACAAAAGTTTATGTTATTTGAAGATAATGGAATATTATTGGGCCACAAGAAATTATGGAAAATAATTTTAGAAAGTCATGGGTAGTATGAAATGATGCAGAGCGAAGTAAAAAAACCAGATGGACAATTGATTGTAAGGTTGTGTCAGTAATACTAATAATTTCAAAAATAGGTCCATTGATACAGTTTTTAAAAAATAGAAGAAAACAGAATCAAGTCAAAGTAGTCACTCATAAAAGAGATCTGGAGTATGTTTGAGGTAAAGAGGGGACACAAACAGCAGGATGGTTTTGAGAGCAATGTCCAGAATTAACTTAATAATTTTAAAAATAAAAAGTATGAAATGGAGATTCCTGGTTACATAAAACATCCTATTTTATGTTCTGATATTTATCTGGAAACATTATTTTTGTGTGTTTGAGTTCAGAACAAAAAGTATCCAAAAAAGAAAGTAATGGTTATGATCAGAAAGTGCTGATTTAACAATGATGATCTTGGAGATGATAGTGATGGTAGTGGCCATGTGCCAATGAGGACTGTAGAGCTACAGAAATGATAGTGATAGAGATGTGAAAGGGACTATGTCAACGTAAGAGTATTCATGGTGGTGATGTGACAATTCTTATGGTGCCAGGGGATGTAAAAGTGGCATCCTTGTACAACAGGCTCTGGGGGCAAAACCGTAATTCCAAGGTGGACCAAAGGTTTGGCATCCATTAGCAAACATGGCCAATATGTGTTTGTGATTTGGCTGAATTACACTTAGTTGCTTACTGCTCCTCTTTTCTTATCCACTTAACCAGTTATGTTACCTGGTCCAGATATAATCAAAATGTCTAGGAAGTGACTTGGAGGAAAAGAAAAGGTAAGGAAAAATCAAGGGGGTCAAAAAGATTGGTTACCAAACTGCAAAGACTTCTTGAGCTCCAGTTCTGAGAGAATGAATCTAAACTTGACCACTGAAGCTAAGGTAAGGAGAGTTGGCTTGAATGGGAGAAGAGTGATCCCAGGGAAGGCTAGGAGGGGGTGAGGTCACTTTACTTATAGGTTCCCTTGATTGTGATACAAGGTTACTGGGGGAAACTTGTCAAGCTCATTTCCCTTTCAATTGGTGTAAGATAGCAAGAAGTTTGTTGTGGGTATTACCTTGTCCTTCTGTAATAACAGCAAGTTTCTCCCCACAGCAGGGCCACCTACAACTGGATTGCTTCACTAAGGTATTGCTCACTTCCCCAATGCAGCCTGCCATACCATGCCCCTCATTAGGCTCCATCATCATTGGAGGCTGAGAGTCAGAATTCCCTTGAACAAGCATTTGTCAGACCCAGGCTATGTGCCAGGTGCTAAGTTAAGTTTCAGGACCCAAAGAGAAAAGCAAAAGGCTTTCATGCATCTAAGAACCTACCAGCAATTGCTGGGAAATAATACATAGAAAAATGCAAAGCGTATTAAAAATAGTTTTGGGGTGGGGTGGTGAGAGTGATCTTATGTGTAAAATGAAAGATAGGTTGTTTACAATATAACAGGGATTGCAGAGGGCACAGTGTAATGTCAGGGAAGAATGAGGTAGCTGAGCAGATAATCATTGTTACTCTTCCTCTTCTCTTTTCCAGTCATGCAGGCATGTTGTCTGGTCCAGATATAATCAAAATATATTGTAATTGACTCAGAGGCAAAGAAGAGGTAAGGAAGGATGATAGGAGTCAAAAGCAGTTATCATTAAGGGGCTATCGGCCCCCTGTGCTCTAGCTCTGAGAGCGTGAATCTGAACTTACACACCCAAGCTAGGGTAAAAAGGAGAGTTGACATGAGTGTTACCAGGGAAAGGCTACAGGAAGGTAGGAGTCACTTGTAAAAGAGATCTAGAGTATGTTTGAAGTAAAGACTTACAAGAATGTAGAAGTCTAGGGGCAGCTAGATGGAGCAGTAGATAGAGCATCGGCCCTAAAGTCAGGAGGACCTGAGTTCAAATCTGGCCTCAGGCACATAACACTTACTAGCTGTGTGACCCTGGGCAAGTCACTTAACCCCATTACCTAGCCAAAACAAAACAAAACAAACAAACAAACAAAAAGAATGTAGAAGTCTGATCAATGAAATGTCCCATCATGACTTCAGGACACTGATGGTGTAGCAATGCCCCACCACCCCTGCTCCTTTCTGGAGGCAAGTGGTGGTCTTAAGGTGTGGAATCCATGCTCAGACAGGGCCAATAGGTTTTCTTGGACTGCTTTGGCTAGAGTAATGGATTATGTGACAAGGTGGGTGGGCATATAGACAGTGGGAAATTCCTAAAATGGAAAAAAGAGCATTAATAAATTTTTTTTGTATCCTTTCCTTCCCCCACCTAACTTCTCTGTAAATAGTTCCTGGAATATAGCGCATGTTTATTAATTGCATTTTGACTTGACTTTTCAAAGAAAATAAATTTTACTAATATCTTCTCTTTCTACATTACCTTCATGTCCACAGGTATTGCTTATGGTTCCCTCCCAGCAACCCATCCACTGCCATGGAGGAGAGAAAAAGAGAAAAGTAGAAAGAAAAAGCAATTCAGCCAAAGGAACCAAGGAATCAACTAAGACTGAAGATGTCCATCACATTCCAAATGAGCATCCTCCCACTACTTCCGTGAAGGGAAAGAGGTAGACTTTGTCAGCTCTTCACTGGGGCCAAATGGGCTCATTGTCCTTACATATCTTGCAGTTTTGTTTTGTCATTCTTTATTTTTCCATTGTTGTTTTTCTGGTCCTGCTAACTTAATTTTGCATCAGCTAGTCAAAACGTTTCCACTCTTTTCTGAACTCTTTACATTTGTCATTTCTGATGACATACTCATGTTCTTTTACAATCCAGTACAATTTTTTTAGCCATTCCCCGTCTGTGGGCAAGGGCAGCTAGGTGGCGCTGCAGTCGATAAAGTGCCACCCCTAGAGTCAACAGGACCTGAGTTCAAATCTGGACCCAGACACTTACTAGCTATGCGACTCTGGGCAAATCACTTCACTCTGTTTGCCTCAGTTTCCTCATCCATAAAGTGAGCTGGAGAGGGAAATGGCAAACCACTCCAGTATCTTTGCCGAGAAAACCCCAAACAGGATCACAGAGAGTCAGACACGATTGATCAACTAAAAGGCAACAACAACAACATCAGTGGGCAATGGCTTATTCCCATTTCCTTGCTATGAATATCCAGCACTCCTGAAACCTTTCTTTGTGTCTTTGACTGGCTTAGTGTTTATGCCTAGCTATAAAACCTGGAGATCAAGAATTATGATAACTTCTTTCAAATACTTCCAAATTAATTTCCAGAATGATTAGACTACATTTTTTACTGAGAGTCGGTCAGTCTACCCGATTATTCAAAGTCCTGCAATGTTCACTACTGCTATCTTTTGTCACCTTTGCCAATTTGCTAGATGCCTCGCATCCACAAAATCATTAATAAAACCTATTTGGGGGCATCTTCCTTCCCCTAACCTCAATGTGCAAAGTACCTGGAACATAATATATGCTTATGAATTGCATTTTGATTTGTCTTTTCAAGGAAAATCTGTTTTATTGGTATCTTTTCTTTTGACATCACCTTCCTCTCCAAAGGTATACCTCATGTTTCCCTCCTAACCAGCCAGCCATGTCCATGGGGGCAGGAGGGAAGGAAGAGTTGAAAGAAAAAGCAATTTAACCAAAGGAACCAAGATGTAAACTGAGTCAAAAAGTCTATACTACATTCCACACCATGAGTCTCCCTCTTCTCAAGTGAAGGGAAAGAGGTAAACTTTGTCAATTATTCACTGGGGCCAAATGAGATCATTAGCATTACAGTACCTTTCAGTTTCTTTTTGTTATTCTTTTTCCATTGTTGTAGTCATAGACTATATTGTTTTTCAGATCCTGATAACTTGATTCTGCATCTGTTAGTCTAAACATTTCCATGCTTTCTGAACTCTTCACACTGATCATTTTTGACAACACACTCGTGTTCCTTTACAATCTCATGCCACAACTTTTTACTTAATGTACTACTTTGATTACAGTTCCTTGCTAGCTTCAAAAAAATGGCGACTATGAACATTTGGTTCTCCTGGGACCATTCTGTGTGTCTTTGATGGCTTAGAATTTATGCCTAGTGGTAGAATCAGGAGGTCAAGAGTCACGGACATGTTATTCACATTTTTAAATTAATTTCAAATTGATTCCCAGAACGGCTGGACCAATTAAAGACTCCTACCAACAGTGACTCAATCCATCTGTCAACTTGAAACCCTCCAACATTGACCATTACCATATTTTGTCCCCTTTGTCCATTTGCTGATGCCTCACATACATAAGAGTATCCATATACTTTCTAAAGGCATCCTTCGGAAAAAAGAGAGCAAAGTGTCTAAGATGAATCATTTTTGTAAATTGGGATTTTCATGCTTGTTTCAAGGTGGGGAGGGTGGGGAAAGGGAATAGCTTGGGTGGGGTGGGTGGTGATGGTACACCTGTCAGTTGATGATGTATTTATTCCTTGGTGACTCATGGGAAAATGTACCCATTGTTACTCAGCAGGCCATTATAATTTATTGTTGTATTTCTCTTTTCCTTTCATGCAGTCATGTTTCCTGGTCCACTTCTAATCAGACTATGTGAAGAGTAAACTGTATGAAAGTAAAAGTATATGAAAAGAGGCAAAAGAGAGGTAAGAAAGGATGATGGGGGCAAAAAGGAGGGGTTGCCAAGTTAGGAAATGGCTACTGAGCTAAGGTAAGAAGTTGAGTTGGCTTCGGTGTAAGATGAGTGATCTCAGGAAAAGGCTAGAGGTGGGTGGGGGGCACTGTATTTATGGGTTCTATTTCTTACGATCCAAAGTAGATGGAAGAAACCTGTCAAGTCCTTTCCCCCTTCCATTTGGAATAAGTTCCCAAGACCTGTGTTATGTGCTTTCACCTGTCCTTCTGTAGTAACAGCTGGATCATCCCCATAGCTGGAGCCCAGGGCATCACCCACATCTACAATGAAGCCTGCCACTCCAGGCTCCACCCCTGAGGAATGATAAAAAAGAGACTGAGAGAAAGAATTTCCTTAAACATGCATATAGCAGACCCGGATTGTGTGTCAGGTGCCAGGCTAAGTTTTAGGACATAAAGGCAAAATCCAAAGCCCCCCTAAGCCTCTAGGAGCTTACAGGCTATTGCAGGAAAATGATGCATACATAGTAAATTAAATACAAAAAAATCATACAGTTATCGTTTACACATTGCAGGGGTTAGGGGTGTGGCACCCCATGAGCTGGGAAATCCACATAAAATTTTTTGGCTCTCTGTTCATACCAGAGAAGTCTTCCAGCTTCATAGATTTCCTTCTCTTTTTTCTTGATATTATACAAGACCATCCATATATGTTATGCATTTCTGAATTTCTAAACTTTTTTGGGGTTGTCTGCTGGCCTTCACATGTCATCTGCAGCTTCTGCAAAGCTCCTCCCAAATTCCCATTTAATTTCTTATGTTGACCTGCAATATATTGAAATCGTGATGGAGAAAATCACAATGTGGAAGGGATAACTGTACTTAAGTCTGGAGTGGGGATAGTAGGGGCAATCACCTGTGTGATATGAAGCATAGTTTGTTCAAAATACATCAGGGGTTACAGAGGGCCTAGTGAAAGTGCAGGAAAGACTGAGGTAGCAACAAAGTTGGGGTTGACAGGGATAGGGATGAACCTGGGCAGGGAAGGGGGTCCTCAGCCCAGGTAATTCCAGAACTTGGAATCACAGTGAATAGTAAGTTTCCAAGTCCATCCCAGTGGATTGCTTCAAGGCTTTAATTCTTAATTCAGGGGGTATGGAGAGCAGGTGGTGGGGTGAACAAGGTATACAAATAGGTTATATGATGTTTTGTTAGGTGAGTCATGGCAAAATGTTGTTCAAAAATTCATCATTGTTTACTGTTCTTCTCTTTTCCACCCAGTCAAGTTTGGAGGCAGCTAGGTGGCACAGTGGCTAGAGCTCTGGGCCTAAAGTCAGGAAGACTTGAGTTCAATTATAGCTTCAGATACTTACTAGCTATGTGACCCTGGGCAAGTCACTTCACCTCTATTTATCTTGGTTTCCTCAACTATAAAATGATAGGTAGCATCTACCTCCCAGGGTTATACTAAGGGTCACATGAGATAATATTTGTAAAGTGCTTAATGCAGTGCCTAGCACGTAGTACGAGCTCTATTAATGCTAGCTATAATGATGATAATAATGTTATTTATATAATAATGAGTTGTATAATAATATTATTATTGTTATGCTTACTATTCTAGTTATAATCAAAATATATAAGAAGTGACATGGAATCAAGGTAGAGTTAGGGAAGGATGATGGGGTCCAAAGAGATGGTGACTATATTGGCCACTCAAGCTAAGGTAAGAGAGGGGATTTCGCTTGGGTGGGAGATGAGGAGGGTAGAGGGGGCACTCTAGCTAGCTATGTGCTAGCTATAGCACATATATGCTATATGATATATAGCACTCTAGCTATATATCATAAACATATCACCTTGTTCATGACCCAAGGTGGCTAGAGGAAACTGGTCAAGTCCTTTCCTCTTCCATTTGGACAGGCTACCAAATCCTCTATGGTGAGCTTTTCTTCATCCTTCCATAGTAACAGCTGGTTGATCCCCACAGCTGGGGTACAGGGAAACCTGTTGTGACCAGATTACTTCAGCAATCACTCACATCCACAATGCAACCTGCCACTCCAGGCTCTCCAGTGGGCCCCTTTGTTCTTGGAATCCCTAAGAAAACATAAAAGCAGCTCAGTGATACAGTGAATTGAGTGCTGGGCCTGGAGTTAGTAGGACCTAAGTTCAAATCCTACCTCAGACACTTACTAGTTGTGTGACCCTGGACAAGTCACTTAACCTTTGTTTGCCTCGGTTTCCTCATCTGTAAAATGGGAATAATAATTAGCACCTGCCTTCCCAGGTTGTCGTGAGGCTCAAATGAGATAGTAATTGTAACTTAGTGCCCAGCAGATAGTAAGCATTATATAAATGTTAACTATCATTATCTATCATTATCCTCCTTCTCCTCCTTCTCATCATCATCATCATCATCATCATTATACAGAATTCCCTTAAATGTGCATTCATCAGGCCCATTATGTATTCCAAGCGCTAACTTTGGTTTTAATACCCAAAGGCCCATTCATTATTTAGAATTTCATTATTAAGTCTCCTTTTGGGTCTGTGCCTTTCCTATATGTGATCACTGAACTGATTACTCTTTTTGTTGCAGTATGGTTTGTAATGGATGAGCATATTATTTCTGCTTTTTTTCATTTATTTATAATGTCCCTGTGCCCTAATACGCTATCAGTTTTTTTATAAATGGTCCATGTGGTACTTAAAATACATGTATTATTTTGTAGTCCCATTTATTTTTTTTTAATTTTAATGAAAATTATTTTCAAATAATGATATATTTATTTTACCTCCTTCCCATCTTCCCCCATCCCCTGTATTGAGAAAGCAAGAAAAATAAAAGCCCCAGTTAGAAACAAATTCCTCTCTTTGCCAAGTTCCAAAAAATTATGTCTCAGAATCTGTACTCTGAACCCATAGTCTTTATCAGGATGTTGGTAGCATGGCTTGGCCTACCCATAGTTTACATTATTCCATTTTTCTTTGACTCACCCATTCTTTAGGATTAAGTTATGTAGTTTTGAATTAATTTCTAATAATTTCTTCAACAGCTCTTTATTGAATATATTTATTTCTTGTAGTCTATAGAAGAAGCATTTCATATTTCTATCTTACATTCATTTTTAATTTTTTTATTCTGTAATACATGGTCCATTTTTGTGAAGGTGTCACACACAGCTAAGAAACAGGTATACATCTTTCTATTCCCATTCACTAGTTTCCAGGGATCTATAGCTAACCTTTCTAAAATTCTATTCAGGTTCTTCACTTCTTTTTTGTTTAGATTTATCTAGGTCTGAGAGGGCTAATGTGATGCCCCCCCCCACTGTCTTTTTCTCCCTATAACTTATTTAACTTTTTCTTTAAGAATTTAGATGCTACGGGCAGCTAGGTGACACAGTGGATAGAGCACCGGCCCTGAAGTCAGGAGGACCTGAGTTCAAATCTCGCCTCAGACACATGATACTCATTAGCTGTGTGACCCCAGACAAGTCACTTAACCTTGATTGCCTTGCCAAAAAAAAGAATTTAGATGCTATGCTGTTTGGCATCTTTCGTTTGGTATTAATATTAATTCATTGTCTATGGTATATTTCAGCAAAATATAGTTTCCCTGTTTATCTTTTTAGGTCTATTTTTGCTGCTGCTCTATCTGAGATCATGATTGCTACGCTTGCTTCAGGTAAAGTATAAGAGATTTTGTTCCAGCCACTTCTTTTAACTTTGTGTACATCTTTCAGTTTCAGGTATGTTTCTTGTAAGTACCATATTGTTGGACTCTGCTTTTTAATCCATCTGCTATCCTCTTCTGTTCAGTGAAAAATATGTTGGAAAATATAGCTTAGGAGCCAAGGACTGAGAGAGACCAAATATTTGTAGACTATAAAGAAGCCTCATCTGTCTGTCATGACTATCTGTCATGAATACTTTCTTCCAGAAAAAAAGACAAAGGTATTTAATATGGAGAGTACCAAATAACATTAGCAAATGAAATTGATTATATTTCAATGGAGTGGAAAATGACTTGTTCCTGATATGAATTGGTAGTCTGTCAGACCATCAGTTTGTTAGAGCAAAGATAATAATTACCATAAAACTAAGAGAAAGAATAAAATTAGAAAAAGACAGGGTATAAAATTAAAACTGCACCTTGACTTATTCATGCAAGTTATTGAGGCCAAAGGGAGTCAATGTGGTATAGTGGGTAGAGAGCTGGCCTCTGGGTCCAAATGTCACCTGTGACCCATCCCGGCTGCAAGACGCTGAGCAAGTCACTTAACTTCTCAGTTCTCCAAGCAACTCTCTAAGACTACGAATTACAAAAAAAAAAAAAAAAGGAGCTGACCTACATTGGTAAAGGGAATTTTCTTGTTTTCCATATTAATAAAATCACAGGTCCATTCCGTATAACCCTTATTTGCCAAACTGATAGATTAAATCAGTGAACCGTTTATTAAGCACCTACTATGTGACAGCTAGGTGGCGCTGCGGTGCATAGAGTGCCAGGCGTGGAGTCAGGATGGCCTCATCTCTCACAGAAGCTTACTAGCTGGGTGACCCTGGGCAAGTCACTTACCCCTATCTGCCTCAGTTTCCTCATCTGTAAAATAAGCTGGAGAAGGAAATGGCAAACCACTTGAGTATCTTTGCCAAGAAAATCCCAAATGGGGTTGCAAAGAATCAGACAGGACTGAAAATGACTGAACAACAACATGTACAAAAAAAGATCAAAGACAGTCCCTGCCCTCGAGAAGCTCACAATCTAATGGAGGCGACAGCATGCAAACAGCTATGTCCAAACAAGATATATACAGGGTAAATGGGAGATAATCAATAGAGGGGAATGTTCAATTAAGGGGGATTGGGAAGGGCCTCATGCAGAAGGTGAGATTTTAGCTGAGAGTTGAAGGAAGCCAGAGAAATGAGGCAGTGAAGATGAGGAAGAAGAGCATTCCAGGCATGGGGGACTGCAAGTTAAAGAGCATGGAGTTGGGAGATGGTGTCTTGTACGGGGAATTACAAGAAGGCCAGTGTTAGGAGATTGCATAGTTTGTGACAGGACTGAGAGGGGACACAGGTAATGAAGGTCTTTGAAAGCCAAACAGAGAGTTTTGTATTTGATCTTGGAGGTGATAGGGAGCCAGTGGAGTTTATGGAATAGGGAAGTGACAGGTCAGACCTGTGATTTAGGAAGATCACTTTGACAGCTGAGTATAGGAAGGACTGGAATGAGGGGAGACTGGAAGCAGGGAGGCCAACCAGCAGCTATTACAGTAGTCCAAGTGTTAGCTGATGAGAGCCTGTAACAGGCTGGTGCCAGCTTAAGAATCAGGCATTTTAAGAAAGGCATGAGACTTTTGGCTTACCTGCAGATTTGCTTTTCCAGAGAATGTGGACTTAGTTGATCTGCAACCATACAGCATTGTGTGACGAGCTGGCCTCAGGACCCAGAAGGACCTGGTTGTGAGTCTTCCCTGTCATCCAGAACAGCGGTATGATCCTGGATAAGGAACCTCTCTCTGCCAATGCAGGTAGGCACTTACTTCTGCAACTGACCATCTTTGAGAGTCACCTAGAGCAGAGGTATCAAACTCATGACCCACAATACTGCTGGGTATAGCGAGAACCAGAGGAAAATGTAATTGGGAAATATTTCACAACATGGATAAAAATACATCAAAACACAGCTAATATTCATATGTGGCTTTCAAAGCCAGTATACATCCACAGGGATCCTTAGATACAAGTCTAGCGGCCCCCATTTCTATTTGAGTTTGACCCCACTGGCCTGGAGTATTGAGAGGTTAGGTGACTTACCCACAGCCATAGAGGCAGTAAGGTTAAAGGTCGCACTTGAACCCAGATCTTCCTGGCTCTGAGGCCAGCTCACTATACATTGTACCACACTGCCATTGAAAAAGAAAGAGATTGGTCTGGCTTTTTTTTTGTTTTTTAGGCAATTGGGGTTAAGTGACTTGCCCAGGGTCACACAGCTAGTAAGTGTCAAGTGTTTGGTCCGAGGCCAAATTTGAACTCAGGTCCTCCTGACTCCAGGGCCAGTGCTCTATCCACTGAGCTACTTGGCTACCCCTGCTCTTTTCTTTTTGGGGGGTTAATGTTGATAACACTTTACTTTTGGAGTAATACACAGAGCTACAGCACCAGATTTGGAGGCAGCAGCTACAAGTTCAAATCCTGCCTCTGCCACTTATTAGCTACATGCCTCTTCCTGTTACTCAGTTCCTTCAGCTGTAAAATGGGGGTGGGGGATAGACTCCACAGCCTCTACCGTCCCTTTGGCTCTAAATCTCTGATCATTTTAACTATAGCAAATCCATTCAGCCGATAAGTGAACTAAGTAGATTCTTTGGGAATGGACTGAGAATACAAGTAAGACTTAAACAAGACTGTGCCCACTTTCAAATGTATTTTTGCCTTTTGTGGATTGGTTCCAGGTTATTTGGAGCTTTAAAGATAGTACCTGGAATCACTAGTAAGGCTGTGAATGTACTGGCATACACTAGAAAGAGCATTATCTCTGGAGTCAGAAAACCTGGGTTCAAGTCCCTGCTCTAACATTCATTACAAGGGCAACCTTGGACAAGTCCCTTCCCCTCCCTGGGCCTCAGTTTCCTCATCTGTTAAAAAAAAAAAAAATAGGAGACCCCTGAGATACCTTCCAGCTCTGGGGCTATGAACTATTAAGTTGAGCTTTGAGCGCCATCTAGTGGCTTGTAATGATATAGCACCTGAGCAGCTGCTCAAAGCTACACTTGTTGGTATTCAGTAACATTTCTCTTTGAGACCCAAACTATCCTTGAGGAAAGGAGGGAAAGTTGGGGTGAAGAGGTTCAATGTCACATGCATTTTCTTTCATTTGCTTTTCTTTAGACATTTCAGTTCTGGAAATTTTCCAGATCATTTTCCAGAAGCAAAATTTTAGAAAGCTTTTGTGCACATTTTTATTCAAGCTCACTGATAAATACATTGGGGTAAACAAAAGGAAAATCAGGGCAAGGGCACATCTTGCAACATATTCCTAGTGACCTCTCTCCATGTTAACATTGATTCCTTAATCAAGGCTGTTCTGGATCTCGTAATTCAGACAGATGTGAGCGCCTTGAAAGAGTTGACCTTGAAATACTTCAAAACCCAAATAGTTCCAATTTTTAGCCTCAGTTTGTTGCCAAGAACTCAATCTGCTCTGGCTACATCTCCTTCTGATTCTTATCTTTTAAGGAATGGGGATAATAGAGGAAGCAGGATAAAATTCTGGCTCATTACACCCCAGGCTGGACAGCTTTTTCCAAAAATGAATCTAGTTGGTGTCAAAGAAGGGCTTCTACCTTGAGAGCAAGAATTAAAAAAAAGAAAATTCCTAAACAATTCAGTAGGGGAAAGAAGTTGAATAAGGCATATGACTGCTTCAAACTTTCCGCCCCTACAAAGTAGCAGGGCGACCCTGAGATGAATTTTTCTCCTCTTTAGTCTCTATGGCTAAGGTCTATGAGGTATTTCACCCTCTACTACCACCACCACACCCAGCCTCCATCACTTCAATGAACTGGCTTTTTTGGGGGGGAGGAGTTAGGCGGTTAAGTGACTTGCCCAGGGTCACACAGCTAGTAAGTGTTATGTGTCTGAGGCCAGATTTGAACTCAGGTCCTCCTGAATCCAGGTCTGGTGCTCTATCCACTGTGCCACCTAGCTGCCCTTTGAACTGGCTTTCTTGCACACATAATATTTCATCTCCCATCACTACCTTTGTGCAGGTGGTCCCTCATACCTGGAATGCCCTCCCTCTTCTTCATGCTGCCTGCTGGCTTCTTTCAAAGATCAGATCTAGTGCCACCTCCAGCTGCTAGTGCCTCCCTGCCCTCCCCATTACCATTTGTTTGTTGTAAATGCTTACATATGTATAAGTCATCTCCCCTGATAGAATATAAGCTCCTTGAGGTCAGGGGCTGTTTCTTTTTCGTTGTTACGGCTGTATCCCCAGCACCTAGCATGGTGCCTGGCACAGAGCAGGCACTTTTACTTGTTGATTCTGGAGAAGTTCACCATCACAAGAAGGCTGTGCTGTCTTTCTTCCCAAAACTCAAGTCCTCGATCCCTTTGATTCTGCTTAATAGCCCTTTAGTCTTTCCTGTAAGCTTACAGGATTGTAGCTCTAGAACTGGAAGGGAGCTTGGATGTCAGTGAGTCCACATCTCTCAGTTTACAGATAAGGAAACTGAGACCCATTGAGGTGAAGTGATTTACCCAGGGTCAAGCATCTAATATGGTGGGATTCAAACCCAGGTCTTCCTGACTCCAAGTCTGCTACTCTCTCCCTCACTGTCCCCTCTTTCTTTCTCAATGATATAAACAGGGCTTCAGACCCTCCCTGGTGTTATGGAATCGTTCCAACAAGCCCCATGCTTCTGAGCTCCTCACACTGATAACCACTCAACCATGTAGATAACTGAATTACACACTCAACTGGCGATTAAGTATGGCCCTTTCTTTGCTGGCCTCCGAGGTCAGTGGGGTGTGGGGAGAAGGCAGCCAGTCAGGATCTGTGTGCAGTGAGCCTTGATGAGGGGCAGAGCAGGACCCAAGCATTCCAGCTGACACTCCCACTGCCCAGGGGGCGAGCATCAGCAAACCACAGACCATCCATTGCCTGTTGCTTGAGTCCAGTCATTCAGTGGCCAGGCTGAAGCACACAAAAGCTGTTTGCCTGAATCTTGAGAGAGAAGGAGAAGCCTGCTGAGTTTACTTCTTATTCAGAAACTCGTCAGATGTGAGTTTTTAAAGGACTAATCCAGAAAACTGAAGAAATCCAGTCTTGCACACATGTACTGGGAGGCAGTCCAGTCCATTAGAGAGTGCTGGGTTTCAACTTAGGTCCTCTACCTGGGTCTGAATCCCAGTTCTTCCACTTATGCCTGTATGACATGGGGCAAGTCACTTAACCTTTCTGGGCCTCACTGTCCTCATCTGTAAAATAAGGAGATTGGGCTAGATGGCCTCTGGGATTCCCCTTTACAGGTCTACACCTAGAAGTATATGACTATAGCATCTCAGAGTTGGAAGGGGCCTAAGAAACATCTAGTCTAAACCCTCCCTGGCCAGTAATCTCCATTGAGCATCCTCAACATGTAGTCACTAAAGTAGCCTCTGAAGGCATGGTTCTTTTGTTAGCAAGTTTTCTTTACATCAAATTTAAATTTACCTGTCTGTAACTTCTACCCATTGGGCAGCTAGGTGGCGCTGCAGTAGAGAGAATGCTGTCTCTGGAGTCAGGACCTGAGTTCAAATGTGGCCTCAGACACTTACTGGCTTCATGACCCCAGGCAACTCACTTCACCCTGTTTGCCTCAGTTTCCTCATCTGTCAAATGAGCTGGAGAAGGAAATGGCGAACCTGTCCAGTATCTCTGCCAAGAAAAACCCAAAAATGGGATCAGAAAGAGTTGGATATGACTAAATTGACAAAAACAACAATTTCTACCCATTACTCCCGTTTTTGTCTCCTATACTTGAAAATTGAAGTCATAGGTCTAGACAAGAGACCTAAAATTTTTTTTTTTAGTCCCAAGTGTACCAACCTCAAAGTAGAAGAATTCTACTCTAAGTAGAAGACTCACTTGAAAGTCAACAACCTTCTGTATTATTTGCCAGGAGGCAACACTTTGAGACTTGGATGCCAGTCATAAGTAGTTAATGTCTGAAGGAGGCTCTAAAGAAGGAGAAGCCTGGGGCAGCTGGATGGCACAGTGGATAGAGCACTGGTCCTGAAGTCAGGAGGACCTGAGTTCAAATCCGGCTTCAGACATATAACACTTACTCGCTGTGTGACCCTGGGCAAGTCACTTAACCCCAATTGCCTAAAAAAAAAGAAAGGGAAGCCTATGGTGCTGGAGATGATCCATTTGGGGAGGAGAAAGAGGCATCTCTGGGCATGAGAGGAAGTGTGGTACATAGAAATGGTAGGAAAAGGCCTGGACTTTGAGGTTGGGTTCTGCTACTTACCATTAGCTATGCAACCTTGAGCAAGACCATAGAGTAGAGTGGATAGAATGCTGGATTTGGAGTCAGAAGCAATGGTTGTTCATTTTTCAGTTTTGTCTAATTCTGTGACCCTTTTGGGAGTTTTCTTGGAAGAGATACTGGTTTGGTTTGCCATTTCCTTCTCCAGCTCATTTTGACAGATGAGGAAACTGAGGCAAACAGGGTAAAATGACTTGCCCAGGGTCACACAGCAAGTAAGTTTCTGAGGCCATATTTGAACTCAGGTCCTCCTGGCTCCAGGGCCAGCACCCTGTCCACTGCTGTGCCACCTAGCTGGACCCTAAGATTTTTGTTTGTTTCTTTGTTTTTGGCTAGGCAGTGGAGTTAAGTGACTTGCCCAGGGTCACACAGCTAGGAAGTGTCAATTGTCTGAGGCCGGATTTGAACTCAGGTCCTCCTGACTTCAGGGAAGCTGCTCTATCCAGTGTGCCACCTGGCTGCCCACCCCGCCAAGATTGTTCATACTTGCATTCTACTACAGTAACTCAGAGATGTTCCAGTATCAGTCTGTTAATTAACAGATTTAGTATTACACTTACAAAACCTCTACTGCTCACCTGCCTCGATTATAGAAATTTTCTATGAAAGGAAAAGGAGAGACATAGTTATGATAATGTCAAGACTAGTTCCCTCCAGGGTACAGACTGATCTGACCTGTGCCATAATAGGGGGAAAATCTCCCTCAGCTCTGTTTGATTCCAGGCATGAGTCATGACAATCAGTCATGTAGTCACAGGGTATCAAAAACCAGGCTCAGGATTAACCAGGTGGGGCAATTTCCCATTCAAAAAGGAAATATAAGAATGGGGAACCTGAGTCAAGAGGGCCACGCCAAGGTCATCCCCAAAGCCTTTCCCAGGCACGGCATCCACCTGTAGCAGTTCTCAAACTGCAGCACATGCTACTTTCTACTATTGGCTTTAAGACAATTCAGACAACCATCCCTGTAATCAAAACTCAAAACAATGTCAAATTATAGTCCTGAGAGTTTTTACCTCAAATAGCAAAATTTTACTAACAACAACTTAAGGCTTGAATATTATTAATTCCTCCTGTCAGTCACATTTCATTTTTCCATTGCTTATAAATTAAAATTAACCACATTCAAGGGTTTCAAACACGCAGCAAATGCCTGATAGTTGACTCCTACCTGGCTTCAGATCTCACCTCTGACCCCCACTGACCAAACCCATTACATTGTACTCCACACAGTTCTTCCTCTAAGACCAGAATTTGAAGAGCAGATGCTAACCTACATGGGTAGAGGGAGTTTCCTTACAGGAAGTTATCTATGCCAATGAAATCACATGTTTGGTGCCTCTCAAATGGATAGACCAAGGAATGTGAAATAGTATACACTGATTTGAGCAAAGGATTTAATAAAGTATCTCATCCTGTTACTGGGGAAATGTGGCTAAATGATAGAACATACAATCAGCAGAATTTGACACTTGGTTGAATGGCCAGACTGAAAGAAGAGTTCAATGTCGGCTTGGCAAAAGGTCTCTAGTGGAGGACCCCAGGATCTGTGTTTGGCCCTGTGCTATTTAACACATTTAGCAATGACTTGGATAAAAGCATAAATGGAATAATTAACCAAATGTGCAGATAACACTAAGCTGGGAGGGCAAGCAAACACACTGGATGATTGAGTCAGAATCCAATAAATTTTCAATAGACAGGAGCAGTGGTCTGGCTCTAATAAAATGAAATTCAGTAAGAATAACTATGGTTTGAAAAAAATCAAACTCACAACTATAAAATGGGGGAGGCGTGAAAAGAGAGAAGATTATTTGAGAAAGACTAGCTCATTATGAACCAACAATGTAGTATGGCACTTAAGAAGCACGTGGGTAACTAGGTGGTATAGTGGTTAGAGCTCCAGGCCTGGAATCAGGAAGAACTGAGTTCAAATCCGGCCTCAGACACTTACTAGCTGTGTGACCCTAGGCAAGTCACTTCACCCTGTTTGCCTCAGTTCCTCATCTGTAAAATGAGCTGGATAAGGAAATGGCAAACCACTCTAGTATCTTTGCCAAGAAAACCCCAAATGGGGACATGGAGAGTTGGACATGACTAAAATGACTGAATGACAAAAAAATGACCTTTACAACTATGTGGCTGGGGAAAGAGGATGACACTGAGGTTTTAACCTTAGAGACTGGAAGGATGATGGTGCCATTCACAGACATTTTAAGAAGTTAGAAAAAGAGGGGTGGCTAGGTGGTGCAGTGGATAGAGCACCAGCTCTGAAGTCAGGAGGATCTGAGTTCAAATCTGGCCTTAGACCAAACACTTGACACTTGCTAGCTGTGTGACCCTGAGCAAGTCATTTAACCCCAATTGCCTAAAAACAAACAAAACCCAAAAAAAGTTAGAAAAAGAGGCAATTTTTCTTGGGGAAGATGATGAGTTAAGAGTTCGATATACACCAGCATGACCTTGAGGTAGAGCAGTCCAATGGGTAGTCCAATGGACAGTCAGCACTGTTGGACTTTATCTCCAGGTGGAGGTTAGGGCTAGAGAGACAGATCTTGATGAGTTGACCCTTCTATCAATTTTACTCCCTTCTTTGAAGTATTCATAGATTTAGGGCTAGAAGGGACTGCAGAAGCCATTGAGATCAACCCTCTAATTTTCTACTTGGGAAACTGAGGCTCAGGAAAGTAAAGCAATTTGCCCAAACTCACCAAAAGGATCCGAGAGCTCAAGCTGAAAGGGACCTTTGAGGTCATATAATGCAATCCCTTCATTTGACAGCTGGAGAAACTAAGGCTCAGAGATGGAAAGTGGTTTGCCCAAGGTCACAGAGGAAAGTAATAATTGGTAGAGGCACGACTTTAGATCCTACCCTCTTTCCACTGTAACATGATCATATAACATAATATGATATAATATAATATGTAACACGATCACATAACAAAATAGGATGTGATATAATTATAATATGTAATATGATCTTGTAACACAGTATGATGTGATGCAATTATAATATGTAACATAATGTGATGATGGGGCCTGGGGACCATGTAATTGCTTAAGGAGTTATGTGTTCCCCAAGTCCTATCATCATATTATATCCTAACTACCTTTTGATGACTAGATAGAGGTAAATGTATACAAGAAGGTAGGGAGGAAGCACAGTATAGTAGAAAGGAAACTGAACAGAAACCAAGAGATCCTGCTTCTAGTCCTGGCTCTGGCACTAACAAGCTATGTGACCTTGGCCCTCTCTGGGCCTCAGTTTCCTCTATAAAATTAGAGACCATAGGGGTAGCAGTCATGATCTCAGACAAAGCCAAAGCAAAAATGGACATAATTAAAAGAGATAAACAGAGAAACTACATTTTACTAAAAGGTTCCATAGATAATGAATTAATATCAATGCTAAACATATGTACCAAATGGCATAGCATCTCAAGGAAAAATTAAATTAGTTATAAGGAGAAATAGACAGTAAAATTATAATAGTGGAGGACCTCGATTTATCCCTCCCAGACTTAGATACATATAACAAAAAAAAAAAAAGTTAAGAACCTGATAGAATGTTAGGAAAGTTAGATTGATAGACCTCTGGAGAATATTGAATGGGAATAGGAGTATACCAATTTGTCAGCTGTGCATGTCACCATCACAAAAACTGACAATTTATTGGGGGCATAAAAACCTCACAAACAAATGTGGAAAAGCAAATATATAAAATGCATCTTTTACCAACCATAACACAATAAATTCAACAAGAGCCTTTGAAACAAACACTAAAAATTAATTGACTGCTAAATAATTTAATCCTAAAGGATGAGTTGGTCAAAAAACAAATCATAGATTTCTCTTATTCTATTTGTTTAATTCCATTAAAGATAATGGCAACAATGAGACAATATACCAAAATTTGTGGGATGCAGCCGAAGCAGTGCTTAGGGAAAATTTTATATATCTAACTGCTTTCATCAATATAGAGAAAAAGAGCAGATCAAGGATTTGGCATGCAACTAAAAAACTAGAAAACCAATTAATTAAAACCATTAATTAAACACCAAAATAGAAATCCTGAAAATCAAAGTAGAGATTAACACAATTGAAAGTTTAAAAAAACAACAGTATTGAACCAATAAAGCTAGAAGCTGTGTTGTTTTGGGAAAAAATAAAATAGAAAAACCATTAGCTAACTTGATTTAAAAATAAAGAAGAAAACCAAATTAGGAATATCAAAAACGAAAAAAGTGGGTTCACAATCAATGAGGAAGAAATAAAAGCAATTATTAAAAGTGATTTCACCCAGCTATATGCCAATAAAATGGATAATCTAAATGAAATGGATGGATGTTTATGAAACTATAATAATTTCTTAGATGAACAAACCTAGAAATAAAATACTTAACCCTATCTTAGAAGAAGAAATTGAACAAATCAAAAATGAACTCCCAAAGTGGGGAAAAACCCAAGACCAGATAGATTTATAAGCAAATTCTACCAAACATTTAAAAAACAATCCCAATACTACATAAGCTATTAGAAAAAATAGGAGAAGGAGTCCTCCCAAATTCCTTCTATGGCGCAAATATGGCCCTGATACTAAGCCAGGGAGAATCAAACCAGAAAAAGAAGACTATAGACCAATATCCTTAATGAATATTGATGCAAAATTTTTTAAATAAAATGTCAGCAAGGAGATGACAGCAATATGTCACAAAGATCATAAATTATGACCAGGCTGGATTTATACCAGAAATGTGGGGCTAGTTCAATATCAGGAAAACTATACACATAATCGACTCTATTAATAATAAAAAACTACAAAATCATATTATTATTTCAATTGATGTAGAAAAAGCTTTTGACAAAGTACAATACCCATTCCTGTTTTTTAAAGAAAAACACTGGATAGGAGAGCAATAAATTGAGTTTCCCTTAAAATGATAAGTAATATCTATCTAAAACCAAGAGCCAACATTATCTGTAATGAGTATGTTAGTTGCCTTTCTAGTAAGATCAAGGGGGAAGCAAGGATGCTCATCACCATCACTATTCAACATTGTACTAGAAATGCTAGCTATAGCAATAAAATAAGAAAAGGAAATTTAAGGAATAAACATAGGCAGTAAGGAAAAAAAATTGTCACCTTTTGCAGATGATGTGACGTTTACTTAGATAGCCCTAAAGAGTCAATTAGAGGGGCAGCTAGGTAGCGCAATGGGCAGAGCACTGGCCCTGGATTCAGGAGGACCTGAGTTCAAATCCAGACTCAAACACATAACACTTACTAGCTGTGTGACCCTGAGCAAGTCACTTAACCCCATTGCCTAGCCAAAAAAAAAAAAGCCAACTAGAAAACTAAGTGACATAATTAACACCTTCAACAAAGTTGCAGGATATAAAATAAACTGACAAAAATAATCAGCATTTCTGCGTATTATCTTGCAGGAAGAAATAGCAAGAGAAATTTCTTTCAAAAAAACTACAGGAGGTATAAAATACTTGGGGATCTACCTGCCAAGAAACACACAAGAACTTTATGAACACAGTTATAAAGCACTTTTTACAAAAAGAGAAGATCTAAGTAATTGGAAAAATAGTAAGCACTCATGGATAGGCTGAGGTAATATAATAAAAATGACTGCCTGAATTAGTTTACTTATCCAATGCCATACTAATCAAACTACCAAAGGTTTACTTTATAGGACTAGAAAAAATAATAACAAAATTCACCTGGAGGAACAAAAGGTCAAGAATATTAAGGGAATCAATATTTTTTAAAAAGGAAGGATAATATCTCAAAATATACTACAAAGTTGTAATCATCACAATTTGTTACTGGGTAAGAAATAGAATAGCTAATCAGTGGAATAGATTAGGTACACAATATATGCAAATGCACACAATAGCCTAGTATTTGATGAATCCAAAGATCCCTATTGAGAAAAGAACTCACTATTCAAAACTGTTGGGAAAACTGGAAAGTAGTCTGGCAAAAACTAGGTATGGACCAATATCTCACCCTGTTTTCCAATAAGCTCCAAATGAGAACATAATTTAGACATACAAAGGTGTAAGCAAATTAGAGGAGCATGGAAGAAATCACCTGTCAGACCCATGGATAGGGGAAGGGTTCATGACCAAACAAGAGATAGAGAGGTTCCTAGGAGATAAAATGGACAATTTTGATTACATAAAATTAAAAAGTTTTTGTACAAATAAAACCGATGCAACTAAAATTAGAAGAGAAGCAGAAAATTGGAAAGAAAAATCTTTGCAGTAAGTTTCTCTTTAAAATATATATAATATATACATATGTATGTATGTGTATATATATATATATATATATGCATATATATATGGATCCAAGTAAAACGTATAAGAAAAAGAGCCATTCTTCAATTGATAGTCAAAGGATAAGAATAGACAGTTTTCAGAGGAAGAAAGTCAAACTATCAATAACAATTTGAAAAAATGCTCTAAATCACTAATAGCTGGAGAAATGTAAAATAAAACATCTCTGAGATGCCACCTCACAACCATCAGATTGACTAAATGGACAAAAAAAGACAAACGGCAAATGCTGGAGTGGCTGTGGCAAAACAGGTACTTTAACGCATTGTAGGTGGAACTGTGAACTAGTCCAACCATTCTGGAAAACAGTTTGGAACTATGCTCCTTAGTCTCCTTTACTGGATCTTCATCTAGGTCATACCTGCTTACTGTGGGTGTCCCACAGGGCTCTGTTCTGGCCTCTCTTCACTTCTCTCTCTATACCATTTCACTTGGTGATCTCATCAGCTCTCATGGATTTAATTATCATCTCTATACTGATGATTCCCAAATCTACTTATCCAGCCCTAACATCTCTGCTAACCTCAAGTCTCACATCTCCAAATGCCTATTAAACATTCCTGAACTAGATGTCCTATAGATATTTTAAACTCCAAATGCCCAAAACTGAAATTTTAAGAAAAAAAACCCATTCCTAATTTCCCCATATTCATTGACTGACCAACTGATCCATATTAGCAGGTTAACTTTTAAGTGCAAGCAAGACTTCCTTTGGAAATATCTTTTCCTAGAAACCCCTTGTTATTTGGGAGGGCAGAGTTGGGGTAAGGAGGAATAGTGTTACTCATTCAGGGGCAAAAATAGAATTCTAGCTGTGACACATTACTAGCAAACTGGTAATTCAGTGAAATTGTCCTTTGCAAGAAAAATGTAGTACTTGGAATGCAAGCTATTAATGCATCTGACATTTACAGGGAAACAGAGAGCCCTGAACTGGTAGGAATTCGGAAGACCTACATACTAGCTATGCGAATCTGGACAAGTCATTTCCCCTCACCAAGCCTCAATTTCTCTCTCCGAATTTAGAATAGATGGTCCCGAAAGCACCTTTCAGCTCTGACATTTTGTATTTCTGTGATTAATAGGCAAGTGAAATGTTCCACTCTGGATGGCAGCCTCAGAAATTGCTCTCAGCTAAGTTTGAGCTACAAACCAATTTGAACTAATATCACCTTTTGAAATGGACCCGAAAAGTCAGAGAGCCAGTGTTTGGTACAAATTGGAAATGTGATCCTATAAGCTCTTTGATGTAGAAATGAGATTGACATTCAAGAAACTTCCCTTTCAGGTTTGCAAGTCACATAATATCTTTGAGACACAGCTTTTTCCTAGTTGTAAAAGGGCCAAAGGGAGAAATAGTTTTCCTCTTGCCTCCTACTATGAGTGGAGGATCATTTAGAGTTATACTTGTTTTTCAGTCCTATCTGACTCTCTATGATCCCATTTGGGGTTTTCTTTATAGAGATACTAGAGTTGTTTGCCATTTCCTTCTCCAGCTCATTTGACAGACGAGGAAACTGAGGCAAACAGGGTGAACTGCCTTGTCCAAGGTCACACAGCTTGGAAGCTGGATTTGAACTCAGAAAAAGGAGTCTCCTGACTCCAAGGCCAGTGCTGTATTCACTGCACTGCCACCTATTACTGCGGAAGGCAATACCATCCTCCCAGTTCCCTAGGCTCAAAACCTAGGTGAACTCCTCACTCTCTCCCACCCCCTATATCCAAGCTGTTGTCAAGGCCTGTCAATTTCATCTTTGCAGAATCTTGAATACAAACCCTTATACCCTCTGACACTGCCCCAACCCTGGTGCAGGCCCTCATCACCTCCCATCTGGACTATTGCAAGAGCTGCTGGTGGGTCTGTCTGCCACAAGGCTCTCCCCACTCCAAACCATCCTCCAGCTGCACAAAATAATTTTCCTTTTTTTTGGTGAGGTGATCGAAGTGAAGTGACTTACCCAAGGTCACACAGCTAGTAAGTGTCAAGTGTCTGAGGCTGGATTTGAACTCAGGCCCTCCTGAATCTAAGGCCAGAGCTCCATCTACTGTACTACCTACTGTCCCCTAAAATGATTTTCTTAAAGCACAGGTCTGATCATGTCTTCCATCCCTCTACTCAGTAAACTCCAGTAGTTCTTTATTGGCTCTAGGAGCAAATACAAAATCCTCACTTTGGTGTTCAAAGCCCTTCTTAACCTAGCCCCACCTTTCCAGTCTTATTACACCTTATTCTTCAATACATTGACACTGACTGAAATAATATGAACAATATTTTTGTTGTTCTGTTATTTCATTTGTGTCCAACTCTTCATGACCCCATTTGGGGTTTTCTTGGCAAAGATACTGGAGTGGTTTGTCATTTCCTTCTCCAGCTCATTTGACAGATGAGGAAGCTGAGGCAAACAGAGTGAAGTGACTTGCCCAGGGTCACACAGCTAGTAATTGTCTGAGGCCAGATTTGAACTCAAGAAGATGAAGCTTCCTGACTCCAGTCCCTGGGCTTTATCCACTGTGCCACCTAGCTGCCTGGTATGAAAAATATTACACCATGAAGGGAAATGAACCATATTTCCTGAATCAAAAAGACAATTGTACAAACTACCTAGAAATCAATGGTTCCAAAGAGAAATAAAACTGTTACAAGAAAATATTAGGAATGCATTAGATTGGAAATTAGAGCCTCCAATGAGAATTTGGGGGGGGGGATAATATAATACAGTAAACATTTATCAAATGCCTACAATGTGCCGGGCACCATGCTAAGTGCTAGGGACACAAATTAGAAAAAGAAAGACATCCCCTCCTTACCTCAAGTAGCTTACAATCTATTGGGGGAAGACAACATACAAAAAAAGCTACAAATCTAAAGGTGAGAGTGGCTTGGGCATGATGACAACAGAGTTGAATCTAGCTGGTGGGAGATGAAGAGTTGGTTAAGTTTCACAATTTACAATGTCAATAACAAGCAACAGATTTTGTAAACGTGGCAGAAAGGCCTTCAAGTATGAAGGAAAACTAATTAGAATAACCCAGTATCGTTCTATAGTCAAGAGAAATCATGGAAGAAAACAAAATATAGTATATTCCTAAAAGCAAAGCAACTAGGGATATAAGTCCAAATATTATAAACTTCAAAGCCAAGTCTATTGGTCAATTTTAAAAGATGAACTTTCAATGAAAGAGGCATTTGAAGCATTAGAGACAGAGAGAAAGAGAGGGATGAGAGAGAGAGAGAGGGAGGGAGGAAAAGAGAGTCAGAGGGAGGGAGGGTGAGGGAGGGAAGTGAACAGAATATTCAGCTTGCAAACAGATGCCTCAAGCAATGGAAACACAAGAAAAGGAATGAAGTATATAATAATCAGGAAAATGTTAAGTAGTGAAATCCATTTTTTTATATTTGTAGGAGTTTTTTTTCTTTACAAGACCTGTAATTTCATCAGTTTGTGAGATTTCTGTTGATCAGCTTTTCTACCAATGTAATTTGACTCCCAAACGAGCTTCCTGTCCACTATGCAATGTTAGCGTTTGGTTTTTTTGTTCGTTTGTTTATTCATAGGTTATTATTTTTAAAAGAAATTTAACTGTGGTCAAGGAAAGAACAATGTGATATCATGCTGTGACATAAAGGACCTATGGGAGGGAAGATTTAAGGGAGAGGTATAAAGGGTCAGGAGAAGAGGTGGTAGAAGAGTGGAATGAATACTGGGTAGGGGAAATAAACACAGATAAGTCCATTAAAAATTGCCTGGTGGGGATGGTCAACGAGGAACTAATCCTTAGAGCATGCTTAGTGTTTTCCTTCCTTGTGGGTTTCACAGGGTATGGGCAGTATTCTTTGCCTGTTGTCAATCTAGTACGTGAGCTTTGGAAGTCAGTTTCAGCCTTGAAGACCCCCACTTAGTGCTATGGGATGATGAAAAGTCTTCTGATTGGCCGAAGGTCCAATGGACTGATGATTCAGTAAAGGCTGAGGCAGAGGTGAAAGGACATGTAAAAGTTTGAATGGATGGCCTCTCAGTCTTGTCTCTAGTGGAGAGCTTCTATGAGCTGCAGGGTTGGGGAAGAACAGCAGCCAGCACCATTCGCTACCTCTAGCCTCCATGTACCTATGAACATACATTACCTGTTTCTTTTGGTTTATTCTTTCCTGATTTTAGGTGAATGAATATCTGGAGATGAAAGTAACCAGGTTATGACCTTGTGAACTTCCAAAGCTCAGAAGAACCATCAGAGATCCCTCTCAGCAACTCTAGTCACTAGCAGAAACCTCTGGGTCCAGCAGCAGGAGCCACATGACCCAGCACACATTAGTTTGACCCAGAAGCCTCGAGACCCCATTGGAAGGAACCAGCCCTGTGGAGCAAGAGGGCAACTCATCCATTGTGATGCCACAGCCTGATGCAAAGTTAGTGAGGACTTGATGACTCCTGGGGTCATCCACTACAAGGTTCTCCTTGGCCCCACATGTTACCTACATGTGTACTCACTGCATTAGAATCAACTGCTATAAGACCAAATCTACTCTCTCCAGGGCCGTTGTATATGCAAGGGGAGAAGGGGCTTCCTATTTGGGGCATGTATTTGTACTCTCTGTCCTCGTTATACTTTCTTAATAAATATCCCTTTGTAAAAGCTAATTGATGTCACCTGACTGATATATATGTTGGTGAATGCACCAGATGGGGGCTCATGAGCAGTAGTATTAAAAGGAAGGAAGGAAAGAAGGAAGAAAGGAAGGAAATATTTATTAAGTACTTACTGTGTACCAGGCGCTGTGATAAGTGCAGAGCAAATCCTATCAGGAACCCTTTAACCTGGCCCTACCTTTCTAATCTTCTTACACCTCATTCTTCAATCCAATACTTTCTTTGGCTGTCCAAATTTGGTGCTACCATGATGCCCATTTTACAGATAAGGAAGCTGAGGCAGACAGAAGTTAAGTGACTTGCCTAGGGTCAGATAGCTAGTAAGTGTCTGAGGCTGTATTTGAACCAATATTCCTGACACCAGGCCCAGAGCTCTAGCTACTGCAGTACCACCTAGCTGTCACAATCCCTCTGGGTTTCCTTAGAATCCCGAGGGGAGTTATTGCCATCTGACTGTCATCTGCCACCCTGTGGGAATTCAACACATCAGTGCAAGTGTGGGTTGGGAGAGTAAGCCCAGAGAGGGTGCTACATATATAAAGTAAATACTGCATAATTGGTGTGTGTGCGGAGGGGAAGAGGAAGGGGATGTGCATTAGCACAATGAGGGGATTAAGAAATGTTTTACCTTGGATATGGAGCTGGAGCTGAACTTTTAAGGGAGCTAGGCATTTCTGAGAGGCAAAAATGAGGAAGCAGAGTATTCCAGTCAAGGGAGACAACCTGTGGAAAGGCAGAGGGTGTGTGAGGGGGAATAACATGACGATGGTCTGCAAATCAACACGCCCTTGATGATAAACAGGAGACTTTGGATTTTGTCCTAGAAACAAAAGGGAGTCACTGACACTTTTTTTTTGGGGGGGGGTAAGATCTGTGCTTTAGAAATATCAATTTGGGGGCAGCTAGGTGGCACAGTGGATAGAGGACTGGCCCTGAAGTCAGGAGGATCTGAGTTCAAATCCGGCCTCAGACCAAACACTTGACACTTCTAGCTGTGTGACCCTGGGCAAGTCACTTAACCTCAATTGCCTTAAAAAAAAAAATATATATATATATATATATGTATATATATGTGTGTATATATATATGTATATATATGTGTATATATATGTATATATATATGTGTATATATATGTATATATATATATGTGTGTGTATATATATATGTATATATATATATGTATATATATATATGTGTGTGTATATATATATGTATATATATATATGTATATATATATATGTATATATATATATATATATATATATATCAATTTGGCAGCTGAAAATAACAAAAAAGGCCCAAAAAATCAAGGGTCAGAAGGCTAATAATGAGGAAAAGTTGAAATGAAAAAGAATGAGGGTTACCACATGTCGAACTCTATTACAAACTAGTAATCATCAAAACTAGTTGGCGCTTGTTGAAAAGGAAGACGTAGAAGAAACCAAACCTAGTAGCCCGGTGTTTGCCAGAAACCAAGAACACATACTACTAGGGGGCATCTGCCTATTGAAAGACAGTTTGGCAGAAATTGGGTTCAGACCATTCTCTTAACATCATCTGTCACAAAAAAAGTTCCAAATGGACAAGCAACCTTAATATGCCAGAATAACGATGTGGGGGCAGCTAGGTGGCACAGTGGATAGAGCTCTGGCCTTGGTGTCAGGAGGACGTGAGTTCAAATCTAGTTTCAGACACATGACACTAGCTGTGTGACCCTGAGCAAGTCACTTAACCCCGATTGCCTCACCAAAAACAAACAAACAAACAAAAAACAGAATAACAATGTGCCAAACTTAGAGGAGAATGGAAAGTGGTCACTTTCAGGCCAATAGATTGAAGGAAAATGCAGAGTCCAACAAGGGGTAGGTTACTGAGTTGTTTGATTCTCCAGGACTCCATTTGAGGTTTTCTTGGCAGAGATACTGGAGTGGTTTGCCGTTTCCTTCTCCAGCTCATTTGACAGATGAGGAAACTGAGGCAAACAGGGTGAAGTGACTTGCCCAGGGTCACACAGCTAGGAAGTGTCTGAGGCCAGATTTGAAGATGAGTCTTCCTGCCTCCAGGGCCAGGGCTCTATTCACCACAGCACCACCTAGCTGCCCCAAGGGATAAAGGCGATCACAAAAGACAAAAGGGACACTTGTTCACGTAGTATCAAAAAGCTTTTGTGCAAACAAAATCGACTTAATTAAAGTAAGAAAGGAAACTGTTGACATTAGGAAAATATCTTCACCTGCACTATCTCAGATAAAACTGTAATTGATACAAATATTTAGGATTGAGAACAATTTTCCAATAGATAAGAGCTCAAAGGATACTGAGATAAAAGTTATTCAAAGATCTATTGATTAGGCACTGATGTTGATCACTGAACCAATGACGCAGAGATAGTAACTACCTTTTTATTATACTCAGAAGCAGGCTACTAGGAAAATTTACCAGTGGGTGAGCCCAGAGTGTTAATTTTATAGAATGTGAATACATAAGCAAGATGGATAGAATGGAATTTTAGAAAATGCAGGAGGGGAAGATAAGAGCATACACATTGGAAACAAAGGAAAGGTGAGATGAGGATGTCTGTATCAGTTAAGTCCAGGAACAAGCTGGTCCAAACTGGAGCTGAAGTTTATATTCCAAGCTTGATTCTGCAGACTTCAGCAGGATGTGTGACCTGCCTGCTTCAAGCAGTGTCAAGAAGCTCAAGATAGAGACTGGGGCCGTGTTTTTCTTAGCACAGTGGTGGCAAGAAGCCTGAGCCAGAAATGCCCTGGTCACAATATGAACGGGCAGTTGAAACAAAGTGTAAACTATCAGGAACCATCTGAATTGATTGCTCTGGGTCACTATTAATATGAGAAATGCGAATTGAAATGATTCTGAGGTTTCCCCATGAAATTTGCAAAGATGACAAATGATGACAGCAGGAAATGTTGGTGGGGCTGTAGTAAGAGAAGCACAGCATATTATTGTGTTTGGAGTAGTGAATCGGTCTAACCACTCTGGGAAACAATCAGCAAGCGTTTATTAACCACCAACTGTGTGCTCTTTGGCACAATAGCTGCTGCTGAACGAGTAGGAGGAAGGGGGGATCCTCTCTCCCTCCCACTAAAAGTGTGAGAGAGAACTTTGTTCCAGATCAGGCAGGACCCAAAGAGACTGCAAGCTGTTTCTTCTCATCCTTCTTATAGCCTCCTGAGTTGTTGGCATTTCCTAGCTCAGCTATGAATCCTCTTTGACACAGCATCCCTGTCACAGGAACCAAGGAACCGTGATGGATAGAGGAACTAATCTGTCCGAAGGAATGTTGGCATAGAGGTAGTAAGCTAGCAGCAAAATGAGGAATATGTTTGTTTTCGCTTAGTTGCATTCCTTTAGAAAATTATTTTGTGAAGACCTGCCTGTTTCCTTCTCATATTTTCCTCAAGCATACCCTCAATACCTATGTACGTAATTTTTAAAAAGATACAAAACGAGGCATTTAGATTGGGAGTTACTGGTATCACTTTTTCTTTTTAATCCATGATTTTTCCCATTGTTTTTGAAATATACAATGGTCCTTAATGCTTTCAAGTTTCAGCTACTTTGATCATGGATTTCTTTAGTGAGTATTTGATCTGGTCCAGTTATTCTTCCCAACTTCATTAGTCTAGGTTACATTTCAATGTATAGTCCAGCAGGCCCTAAGGTGTCCAGATCAAGTGGTTTCATTGTCACTGATGATCAAAGCAGATCATTATTGAAATAGTGGCACATTTTTTCTACTTTGCTTTCTAACGCCATGGCTCAGCTGGGTCACCCATGGTAGCCCTCTACCTCATGAGCCTATATGAAGGAAGGAAGGAAACATTTATTAAGCACTAACTACATGTTAGATACTGTGCTAAGTCCTGGGGACAAATAGAAGCAAAAAGAAAGTCACTGCCCTCAAGGAGCTTACATTCTAATAGAGGAAGACAACACACACACAAGGAAGCTGAAAGGGAGTAGGGTAAAATGAAGGGACCTAGCCAGGATTTTGAAGTCCAAAGAAAGTCAGGATCAGGGCCTGGAGGGGAATGAAGTCAACCTGGTCTTGGCCCCATCACAAAATGGAGGCCCCAGGAGAACTCACCAATGAGGGAAGAGGAGCAGGCCTTGCAAAGGGATATTCCAGGGTATGCAGGCTACTGGCATGGTAGGATGTCCCAGGGTGAAGAGGTCTCAAGCTCATAAGAAAGTTTCAGGGTGACACAGCAGTAAAGACATGATTTTGAAGTACAGAGAAAGTTAGGAACAGGCCGGGAGGAGAAAAATTGGCTGTGCAGTACAGAACTATTACAGAAAACTATCAAAACACTGAAAGGAACTATAAAACAGTTCCAAAACACAGGATTCTCACTGGTTAGGAACTCCTGTGAGTTTCCCAGCACAATTCTTCTCTCTCTGTCTCTCTCCCCTCTCTGTCTGTCTCTGTCTCTGTCTGTTTCTGTCTCTCTCTCCTCTCTGTGTCTGTCTTTTTTTTTTTTTAGGCAATTGGGATTAAGTAACTCGCCCAGGGTCACACAACTGGTAAGTGTCAAGTATCTGAGGCTGGATTTGAATGCAGGTCCTCCTGACTTCAGGGCCAGTGCTCTATTCACTGTGCCACCTAGCTGCCCCTGGCTGTCTGTCTTTGTCGATCTGTCTCTCTCTGTTTCTCTGTCTCTCTCTTTCTGGGCTATAGCTAGCAAAATATCAGAAAGCTCTAGTGCCCCTTTAGATCTCAGAGCTCATGCTCTGTGCAGAGGCTCCCAAAGCAGGTATATTGGGCTCTCCGAAGATAACAAGAGATCCATCAAAAGGATGGGTCCTTGGAGATGAAATGTGGCAGAAGAGAACACCAAAATGCCCAAATAGCCATGTTTTCCCCATTTATTGGAATTGCATAATAGCTAACTGTCAGAGTGGGTAGAGCATTGGACTTGGAGTTAGGAAGAACTGAATTTAAATCCCACCTCAGATACTTACTTGCTGTGTGACCCTGGGTAAGTCACTTAACCTCTCTCAGCCTCAGTTTCCTCATCTGTAAAATGGGAATGGTAACAGTAACTATCTCACAGGGTTGTTATGGGGATCAAATGAGAAATATATCTAGCACTTTGCAAACCTTCAGAATCTATACAAACCCTAGCTATTATTATTATTATTACTTCATTATAAAAAAGTACAAATTCAATCATAGAAACATGAAGCATGTTTTTGAAGTCTAGATTTCCATTCCAAAACCTTTATTTATTGATATAGGATGTCCAACTTTCAAAAAATATATAGAAACAGCCTGTTAGAGCAGAAGGAATGCAGGATCTAATTTGCCTATTACTATTGAGGGCACCACCATCCATCCTCCTAGACCCCCCTGGCTTGCAAGCTAGGTATCGTCCTGGACTCCTTACTCTCTCTCAGCCCACACAGCCACCTGTTTTGAAGGCCTGTCATTTCTAACTCTGTATTATCTCCCCTATACATCCCTCTTCTCTCCTCTGACATTTCCCCCACTCTAGTGCAGGCCCTCATCACCTGCCACCTGGACTGTTGCAATAGCCTGCTGGATGGCCTCCCTGCCTCAAGTGATTCGCCATTCTAGTCCATACCTCAAAGAAAACAGTTTCATATACCCAGTTGAACAGAAAAAAGAGGATTATACATGAAATTTCAAATCTCTATTATGTACAGCTTGCTGTTCTTTGAAAATTTCTAATAAATTAATAATATTTATATGTTGTATATAATAGATCATGTATATAATATATGATGTACATTATATATTTATATGTAATATATTATATACATATATAATATTCAAATAAATATAAATATATAAAATTTAAAGCTATCCATCTGTTCTTTCTGATCTCACTTCAGTTCTCTTCCATGCATTTAAAAATGCTTTAAAGACTTCCTCTCCTCTCTTTTCCTTTCCTTTCTTCTCCTTTCCTTTCTTCTCCTCTCCCTTCCTCTCCCCTCCCCCTCCTCTCCTCTCCTCCCCTCTCCTCTCCTCTCCTCTCCTCTCTTCTCTTTCCTCCCATTTCCTTTCCTTTCCCTTCTTTTCCTTTCCTCCCCTTCCCTTCCCTTCCCTTCCCTTTATTTTCTTTTCTTTTCTTTTCTTTTCTTTTCTTTTCTTTTCTTTTCTTTTCTTTTCTTTTCTTTTCTTTTCTTTTCTTTTCTTTTCTTTTCTTTTCTTTTCTATTTGGTTCATCTTACCATTACCAATTAAAAGAAAAAAGAAAACGCAAAATGAAATCCTTTCAATAAATGTTCATGATCAAGCCAAATAAATGCCCACATTGGCTGTGTCCTATTCTGCACCCAGAATTCCTTATCTCTTTGCCAGGAGTTGGGAAGCATCCTTCATTAGTCCTTTGGAGTCACAATCAGGCTTTGCATTGATCAAAGTTTTTAAGTCTTTCAAAGTCAGAGCAGTCAATTTTCAAAAGAAGAAATGTCAACTATCAACAAACATATGAAAGAGTGCTCCAAATTAATACTAATGAGAGAAATGCAAATGAAAACAACTGTTAAGGTTGCACTTCACACCTATCAGATCAGCAAAGATGACAACAAAGGAAAATGACAAATGTTGGAGGGACTATGGGAATATACACATACTAATGCATTGTTGGTAGAGCTGTGAATTAGTTCAAGTGTTCTAAAAAAAAATTGGAATTATGTTAAAAGCAACAACAACAACAACACCCATAAAGCCATGAGGGTCAGTGGATGGAGAGTTAGCCTTGAAGCCAAGAAGACCTGGGTTCAAGTCTTGCCTCTGATACATATTGGCTGTGTGACCCTGGGCAAGTCACTTAACCTTTCAGTGTTCTAGGCAACTCTCTGAGGTTACAAGTTATAGAGAAGGTTCTGAGGTGTTTCTTCATCTGAGTGTTCTTTTTATCAATAAAACATGTCCAACCCCTCTCTCTGGAGGCAGCTAGATATTATAATGGATAGAGCATTGGGCCTGAAGTCAGGAAGACTTGAGTTTAAATCTGGACTCAGAAACTTACTAGGTGGGTGACCCTGGCCAACTCACTTAACCTCTGTCTGCCTCAATTTCCTCAACTATAAAATGGGAGTTATAATAGCACCTACCCCTCAGGGTTGTTGTGAGGATCAGATGAGATATTTGTAAAGTGTTTAACATAGTACCCGCCAAATAATAAGCCTTAATAAATGCTTATTTTCTTTCTTCAAATAATAGGTACTTAAAAACTGTGGGTGGCTTTTCCTTCCTTCCTTCCTTCCTTCCCTCCTTCTCTCCCTTCCTTCCTCCTTCCTTCCTTCTTTCCTTCCTTCCTTCCTACCCTCCCTCACTCCCTCCCTTCCTCCTTCCTTCCTTCCTTCCTTCCCTCCCTTCCTCCTTCCTTCCTTCCTTCCTTCCTTCCCTCCCTCCTTCCTTGCTTCCTTCCTTCCCTCCCTTCCCTTCCTTCCTTCCTTCCTTCCCTCCCTCCTTCCCTCCTTTCCTCCTTTCCCCCTTTCCTCCTTTCTTCCTTCCTTTCCTCCCTCCCTCCCTTCCTCTCCCCTTCCTTCCTCCTTCCTTCTTCCTGCTTCCTTCCTTCCTTCCCTCCTTCCCTCCTTTCCTCCTTCCTTCCTTCCCTCCCTCCCTCACTCCCTCCCTTCCTCCTTCCTTCCTTCTTTCCTCCTTCCTTCCTTCCTTCCTTTCCTCCTTCCCTCCCTCCTTCCTTCCTTCCTTCTTTCCCTCCCTCACTCCCTCCCTTCCTCCTTCCTTCCTTCTTTCCTTCTTCCTGCCTTCCTTCCTTCCTTCTTTCCTTCCTTCCTTCCCTCCTTCCCTCCTTCCCTCCCTCCTTCCCTCCTTTCCTCCTTCCTTCCTTCCCTCCCTCCCTCACTCCCTCCCTTCCTCCTTCCTTCCTTCTTTCCTCCTTCCTTCCTTTCTTCCCTCCTTCCCTCCCTCCTTCCCTCCTTCCCTCCTTTCCTCCTTCCTTCCTTCCTCCTTCCTTCCTTCTTTCCTTCCTTCCTTCCTCCTTCCTTCCTTCTTTCCTTCTTTCCTTCCTCCTTCCTTCCTTCTTTCCTTCCTTCCTTCCTACCCTCCCTCACTCCCTCCCTTCCTCCTTCCTTCCTTCCTTCCCTTCCTCCTTCCTTCCTTCCTTCCTTCCTTCCCTCCCTCCTTCCTTGCTTCCTTCCTTCCCTCCCTCCTTCCTTGCTTCCTTCCTTCCTTCCCTCCCTCACTCCCTCCCTCCCTTCCTCCTTCCTTCCTTCTTCCTTCCTTCCTTCCTTCCCTCCCTCCTTTCCTCCTTTCCTCCTTTCTTCCTTCCTTTCCTCCCTCCCTCCTCCCTTCCTCCTCCTTCCTTTCCTTCCTTCCTTCCTTCCTTCCTCCTTCCTTCCCTCCTTCCCCCTCCTTCCCTCTCCTCCTCCCTTCCTCCTTCCTTCCTTCTTCCTCCTTCCTTCCTCCCTCCTCCTTCCCTCCTCCTTCCCTCCTTCCCTCCTTCCCTCCTTCCTTCCTTCCTTCCCTCCCTCCCTTCCTCCTTCCTTCCTTCCTTCCTTCCTTCCTTCCTTCCTTCCTTCCTTCCTTCCTTCCTTCCTTCCTTTCTTCCTTCCTTCCTTCCTTCCTTCCTTCCTTCCTTCCTTCCTTCCTTCCTTCCTTCCTTCCTTCCTTCCTTCCTTCCTTCCTTCCTTCCCTTCCTCCTTCCCTCCTTCCCTCCTTCCCTCCCTTCCTTCTTTCCTTCCTTCCTTCCTTCCTCCCTTCCTGTACCTACTAAAAAAGTCACTAAGCTCTATATATCCTTTGTCTAGTGATGTCATTACTGGGCACATATGGCCAAGGAGGTCAAAGCCAGAAGGAAGGGGTCCCATATATATATATATTTTTTTAAATCATAGCAGTGCTTTTTGTAGCATCAAAGAACTAAAAGTGGATGTTCATTGGTTGGAGAGTGGCTGAACAAATTGTGGCATCATGGAATCATTGATCTAAAGCCTCAGAGGTGATCTAGTCTTGCACCCTCATTTTATGGATGAGGAAATACCAGAGATGGAAAGTGACTTGCCCAAGGTCACACAGGTAGTTCGCGGAAGAGTCAGGACTTGAATTCAGATCATGTGACTCCAAGTTCAGTGCTATTTGTACCATGAGAAATGACGAACATGAATAATTCAAAGAAACTTGAAAAAGGTTTATATGAACTGATGTAGAGTGAAGTAAGCGGGACCAGGAGAACGATTTACCAGACTACAATAATGTAGATGGAAATGCCTCTGAAAGACTTCTCACCTCTGTTCAATCATGACTTCAGAACACTGATGGTGGAACATAGCTTCCATCCACACAGAGAGGTGGTGGACTATAGGTGAGGAATGAGACATACATTTGCAGACATGGCCTATTCTGTTTAAATGCACTGTGTTACAAGGAAGGAGTCTGTTGCAGTGAGATGAATAATTGGAAAGTGACAGTAATATAAAGAAGAGCATGAAGAAAATATTTTTAAAAAGGTATCCGATGAGACGTCTCTGAAAGGGCTTTGGCTCTGTGTACAAATACAGAGCAGCATGTGATCAGGAAACTAGCACACATCTGGGCAAAGGTGAGGAGGGAGTCTGACAGGAAGACCAGGTGTTGTGCGAAAGCCCTAGCCTGGCTCATTCAAGTGGCTTTTGGCAACAGAAAAGTCCCAGCTGGCCATCTCTGTGCTCTATCTATGTCTCTGAGAACAGGAAGGGGAGTCTGCCAAGGCCCATTGCATACCTCTGGGGTGACAGCATTCCCCTCCCTGGCCTCTAAGACTGCTGAGCCAGCTCCAGGAGATACAGCCCAGAATCCAGGAAGGCCCTCCATGGAGCTAGGAGCAATCTTGGTGACACTGGACCTAGTGAGATCTCAGTGGCTAGGCCCCTAAGATCAATAGTTCTGAGTCTAGTTTAAATAATTCTGCTTGGCCCTGGGTTGTAAAGGGGGAAAAGGGGGGTGGTCATTGGGGGAGGGGGAAGGGTAGAACTATCCAAGCATTCCCAGGATAATCTGTTTAGAAACAGTCCAGTTCCATATCCTAGCTCTCCCAAAGGTCTAGGCTTCTAACCTCCCTATGGAAAATAGGACATTCCTGGCCCTGCGTCATGTGCAAAGGGTTCTATGTCAATAAGGATAACTATGTCCACTCCCTTTTCTCAACATTTCTCTGTAGACTAAGTGAAATCTTGCTCAATGTTTAGTTAAGAAGAAGAAAATCAGGGCAGCTAGGTGGCACAGTGGATAGAGCACCAGCCCTGGAGTCATGAGGACCTGAGTTCAAATCCAGCCTGAGACACTTGACACTTACTTGCTGTGTGACCCTGGGCAAGTCACTTAACCTCAATTGCCTCACCGAAAAGAAAAAACAAAAAGAAGAAAATCAAAGACTATAAGAAATAAGAGAACATGGCAGAGGAGAAAAGAGGGAAGAGAAAAGAGGGTAGGGGGAGGGTAAGGAAAGAAGGGGGCCTATTAAGTTCATCTTTCATATACATTTAAGAAGATATAATTTACTTTCTCCGAACTTCCTTTCAGCAGAGGTAGGGTGGTGTAATGGCTAGTGCTGGCCTTAGAATCAGGAGACCTGTGTTCCAATCCTGCCTTTAATATTTACAGTATCTCAAGGACCAATCACAATTCCAGAACTCATGATGAAACACGCAGCCCACCTCCAGATTAAAGAGGTGACAATCTCAGAGGGCAGATTGAGGCATATTTTTTTTGGACATGGCCAATGAAGGAATGTGTCTCACTTCACTATGTATGTTTGTATACCATCACGAACCATGAAAATAATAGACTGGGCCAATGAATTCTTTCATCTGGAGTGTTTGAAAAAGCTCATTTCACTCTGCAGAAATGGAATAATAAAACACTGTAAATTAATCATTCACTCAACCAATAAGCACTAATTGAGTACCTACTATGTGCCCTGCTATGTACAAGGAATACAAAAGAGAACGTGAAACAGTGCCTGGAGGGGAGTTGGTCTTGGTTTGGGGGTTTTGGTGGATCTTTTTTTGTTTTTGCTTGCTCTCCTCAATAGGAGGAGGGGGTGGTAGGAGGGAGAGAATTCAGTACTGAAAATAAAATTGAATTTAAAAATTTTTAAAATAAACTCCAAACCCTCTCCCCCCTCCCCTGGCAGGTTACTTGTATCTCTTCTGCATGTGATTTGTGTATGCCTATTTCTCATGCATTGCCTCTCCCATTAGAATGTGAGCTCCTTGAGGGAGTATTTTATTACCCCACTTCTGCAGAGTAAAAAAAGAGCTTTTTTGAACACTCCAGATGAAAGAATTCATTGGCCTGATCTGTTATTATCATGGTTCATTCACAGATGTTCCTCATAACCTCACTAATAATTATAAGATTCAATCTTGACATGCTAACTTTTTGTTTGTTTGTTTTTTAGTGAGGCAATTGGGGTTAAGTGACTCACCCAGAGTCACACAGCTAGGAAATATTATGTGTCTGAGGCCAGATTTGAACTTAGGTCCTCCTGACTCCAGGACTGGTGCTCTATCCACTACAGTGCCACCTAGCTGCCCTCTGACATGCTAACTTTAAAGAAAACACATATGCTTGTTCTTATCAGTCCCTTTTGCTTAATTGTTTTTCTTTATTACAAGGGAAGGGTCAATGGGGGAGGAGGGGGAAGGGAAGCAACATATTCGCAAATAGTTGTGATGTAGAAATTAAAGGCATCGGGGCAGCTAGGTGGCACAGCGCATAGAGCTCTGGCCTTGGAGTCAGGAGGACCTGAGTTCAAATCTGGCCTCAGACACTAATTAGCTGTGTAACCCTGGGCAAGTCACTTAACCTCAAATGCCTCACCAAAAGAAAGAAAAGAAAGAAAGAAATTAAAGGCATCAAATGGGAGGTAGTCAATAAAGGAAACACAGGGGCACATACATTTCACATAAGGAGAATTCGAACTGTTTAGACTTGGTAAGTCAGGGGTAAGTTACACTAGTGGCTTGGTCTCTGAGTAGCACTTGGTAGAATGGCTTCTCCCTCTGAAAGAGAGGAAAAAGTAGATAAAATCAAGGTCATTCATGTTTTTTCCTATACTTTCAGACTTGGATGATTCCATGATCTGAACAATGTAGGTATTTTCTATAGTAGGACCTCACAATCCACTCAGTTGTCTGACACTTGTCTATGTCCTCCCAGAAGTTCTCTCTGGTATGTTCATCCAATGTGCTAAAGGCCTTCCTTTATGCTTTTTAATGTTATGCAGGAGCCAAGTGGGCACAGAGTCCATCAACATATTAGGCCTCACTCTTCTTTTTTTTTTTTTTTTTGGTTAGGCAATGGGGTTAAGTGACTTGCCCAGGGTCACACAGCTAGTAAGTGTTATGTGTCTGAGGCCAGATTTGAACTCAGGTCCTCCTGACTCCAGGGCTGGTGCTCTATCCACTGTGCCACCTACCTGCCGCAGGCCTCACTCTTGCTTCATGTCTGGTCCACCTTCCTTTCCCATAACCCACCTCTTTTGGATGAGGTCTTTTCTGTTAATTCTTCTGTGTAAGTTGTCGCTAGCAATATGTGGACACATTATAAAAGTAATTCTCTGTTGCTGCATCATAAATGGGGGACCCTGGGCTTGCAAAGTCTATATGAATGGCATGTACACTCTTGTAGATTCTTAGAAAGGCTTCTGGTCCTGATGATAGTGTTTTAAGAAAAGAGCAGGTCATCACTCATCATGAGGTGAGAAGTTTTGAATGTGGAAACTCAGGAAGTAGTCAAAATACCCCAAATGGCTCTGTTTTGTATAGCACCCTTCCAATTCTTCAGTAATATTTATGGAGTGGTAGAAATGTGTGCACAGAGAGAGGGACTATGAATCAGAACTTTGAGATCATCTATAAATACTAACTTAATTGCTGGTATTCAGAATGTAAGATCCTATTTATTTATATCTGTTAACCCAGAAGTACTTTTAAGAGGGAACCTTGGGGCAGCTAGGTGGTGCAGTGGATAGAGCACCAGCCCTGGAGTCAGGAGGACCAAAGTTCAAATCTGGCCTCAGACACATAACACTCACTAGCTGTGTGACCCTGGGCAAGTCACTTAACCCCCAATTGCCTCAACAAAAAAAAAGGAGGGAACCTTGGTGCTAGCTTTTTAGGAGGTGGGGTGTCCAAATGCATGATTTCATCACTATTGGGTACTCCCAACTAGGTCAAATACCTGTAACAAAACGAGTTATGGAGCAGGTATAGCTCTGCATTGCTATACAGAGTTCCCTCACTGGAATTCTCTATCGGCTATACCAGGGGTGGGGAACCTGTGGCCTCAAGGCCACACGTGGCCTTCTAGGTTCTTGGATGCAGCCTTTTGACTAAGTCCAAGTTTTACAGAACAGATTCTTTTATTTATGTTTTGTGAAGTTTGGATTCAGTCAAAGGGCTGTACTTGAGGACCTAGAAGGGATTTATTCTGTGAAGTTTGGATTCAGTCAAAGGGCTACATCTAAAGACCTAGAGGGCCACATGTGGCCTTGAGGCCAAGGTTCCCCACCCCTGCTCTATACCAATAAAATCACAAATCTAGATCTTCCAAACAGTTTTGATAAACCGCATGGCCACAGAGAATTTGATTGCCTGTGAATCATTAATAAAGAGGGTCAACAGAGAGCAGGAAATTTCCCCAGAGCTGGGGCTGGAGCTAGAACCACAGAGATTTCCCTATGTTAATAATCCTGAGCTGCATTTGATATCATACCCTAGATTCATTCAGAACCTGGCCCAGTAGGAGTTTATCATTGGTTGGCTCTTGGAAGCCATCAGTTAGTGGGATTGGACTGGCTGTGTATGTGTATATAGGGGAAGTTTTGATCATGCACCAAGACTGAAGGAATCACTGGGCTGGTGACTGGAGTAGCCTATGACGTGGTAGGGAAAATTATAAACTACCCTCCCCTGTGGGCTATTGATAAAGTGACACCCAGTCTTTCTGTAGGTTTATAGAGCCACGTATAGGCTGCTATTGCTACTAAAGCACCTCAAATGTCACTTGGGATGCTCCCCAAGTTAACACAAAGCCTAAGCTACGATCACATTTTCCAAAGTACATGCACATAGTAGTTGGTCAATAAATCTTTAATAACAGC
This sequence comes from Phascolarctos cinereus, assembly GCF_003287225.1. Classification (NCBI taxonomy): domain Eukaryota; kingdom Metazoa; phylum Chordata; class Mammalia; order Diprotodontia; family Phascolarctidae; genus Phascolarctos; species Phascolarctos cinereus. The sequence goes on along the minus strand of NW_027556291.1, from coordinate 62,979,959 downwards.
TAACATTTATATAGCTCCTACCACGTGCCAGCTCCTCTGTTAAATACTTTACAAATATTATCTCATTTTATCCTCACAACAAACTTGGGAGGTAGGTGCTATTATTAACCCCATGAGGAAACTGAGATAGACAAAGTTCAATGACTTGCCAAGGTCACACAGCTAGTAAGTGTCTGACTCCAGACCCAACCCTCTATCCACTGTGCCCCAACTGCCTTGTTGAAATGACTTCTCTGCTCTAGTACCCTCTGGGTTTCTAGTATTAGATCTTTAAATGCACAAAGTTGCTTTCATATTCAGAATCTTATTTGATCTTCAAGACAACCCAGGCAGGTTTGCAAGGCGAGTAGCAAGATTCCCATTTTATAGATGAAGAAATAGACAATAGAAAGTGACGTGACCTGTCCAAGGTCACACACAGCTTTTTAAAGGCAAGGTTGGAACTAGAACCAAGGTCATTTGAGTCCTAGTCAGTTTACTGGGCCTGTGGAGAAGACTGAGGCAGCTAGGTGGCACTGTAGTGGATAGAGCACTGGTCCCAGAGTCAGGAAGACCTGATTTCAAATCCAGCCCCTCACACTGACTGTGTGACCCTGGGCAACTCACTTCACCCTGTTTGCCTCAGTTTCCTCATCTGTAAAATGAGCTGGAGAAAGAAATAGCAAACCACTCCAGGATCTTTGCCAAGAAAACCCCAAATGGGGTCACAGAGTTAGACACGACTGAAATGACTGAACAACAACAGGAGAAAGTTTCTCCTCCAATTTCCTCATTCTTTGTAAGTGATCTCAAAATTCAATGGTGTTGATGAGAAAAGTTTGATTTTGTGAACTCCTTAGCCACATTCATGGAATCAAACATAACTGACAGTCTTTTGGTCCCCAAACGCTACTCCAAGAGCCTCTGATGGCTTGAAGTATATAATTTTAGTTCAACGAATTCCTTAATTTTAGCAATTTAAAAAATAAATCAAGTGTTTGACATGTATTTATTTCCTAACATGAAAAGTCCCTTGAACTGCTCAGCATGAAAGAATCTGAAAAGGGCAGGAAGTAATCTGGAGGAGTTGGCGCCCTCCCAGAGGCAACTTGTCGCCTGTGTGTTTTATTTTGGGGAAAGAACAGACACCAGACACTCCTGAGGAGCTCAGGGAAGGCGTTTGCCTCTAATGCCCACTTGCCTGCCCACAAGTAAAGGAGTGGGTCCATTTTGTTGGACACTTGGGACCCAATTTGAATATGGGAAACAACTTTGCCTCAATATATTACAACAGGATCTAGTTAAAAGAAATCCACATGGCAAATGTTTGAGACACATTGTCATCCAAAAAAAGTTCTTAAAATAGCAATCTCCTTTTCCTCAGCCAACAAGGCGCTTAATGAGCACCTACTCACTGTGGGCACTCCAATTACATGGCACGAGAGAGGAGAGGAACCATTTCATTTTTCTTATTTAAAGATCAATTAGTTGAAAGCCCCTTTTTAAGGCTACGGGAATGTAGGTACACTAATTCACCTAATAAACCCAAGCATTCTGGAAAACAACTTGGAATTATGAGTGTGGGAAGAAGGGACTAATTTCATCATATCTTTTGACCCAGAGTACCCCTGAGGAGATTAAAGACAGAAATAACAGTCCCATATACACCAAAATATTTTGTGAAAATATTTATAACAGATTTACAGGATCTTTTTTGGTGCTAGAGAACTGGTAACAAAATAAATGTGTCCATTGATTGGGAAATGGCTAAAAAATGATGGTATATGAAGGTAATTGGACATTATTGTATGACAAAATGTGATATGAGGAAAAACAGGAAATAATGACCAGAGGGAAGGCACTAAAATGAAGAGGGGTTGGAGAGTTTCCTGTAGAAGGTGGGATTTCATTTGGGACCTAAAGGAAGCCAGGGAGGTCAGTAGTCAGAGTGGTGGAGAGAGAGTATTCCAGGCAGGGGGTGCAGCCAGAGAGAATGCCCTGAGCTGAGAGTTGGAGAATCTTGTTCACAGAATAGCCAGAACAGGGGCAGCTAGGTGGCACAGTGGATAGAGCACCGGCCCTGAAGTCAGGAGGACCTGAGTTCAAATCCGGCCTCAGACCAAACACTTGACACTTACTAGCTGTGTGACCCTGGGCAAGTCACTTAACCCCAATTGCCTAAAAAAAAAAAAAGGAATAGCCAGAAAGCTAGTATTGAAGAGTACATGTGGTGGTGTGAGAAAACTGGGAAGGTAGGAGGGGGCTGGGTGTGAAGGGCTTTGAATGCCAAGCAGAGGATTTTATATTTGATCCTGGAGGCAATAGGGAGCTATGGCAGTTTTTTCTTTTGTTTTTTGTTTGTTTGTTTGAGTGTATGTATTGGTTGGAGAGTCTGGGGGATGGTGTGACATGATCAGATCTGCACTTTAGGAAAATCACTTTGGTGGCTGAAAGAAGGATGGACTGGAATGGAGAGAGACTTGAGGCAGGCAGAGCCACCCACAGGCTATTGCAATAGTCCAGGTACAATGTGATGAGGACCTGCACCAGAGGGTGGCCACGTCAAAGGAAAGAAGGGAGTGGATTTGAGAGTTGTTGCAAAGGTGAAATCAGTGGGCCTTGGCAACAGCTTGGATCTGGAGGAAAGGAAGGATGAGAGGTGTTCGAAGTTGAGGATAACTCCTAGGCTGAGAGCCTGAGGGACTGGAGGGAAAATGTTGCCCCCTACAGTAATAGGAAAGATAGAAGGAAGAGTGGAATGCAGCTAAGTGGTGCAGTACATAGTGTCGGGCCTGGAGTCAGCTGTGTGACCCTTGGCAAGTCACTTAACCCTGTTTGCCTTAGTTTTCTCATCTATAAAAATGATCTGGAAAAGGAAATAGCAACCACTCTGGTATCTTTGCCAAGAAAACCCCAAAAGGGGGTGATGAAGAGTCAGACATGATTGAAAAATGACCAAACAACAACAAAAGGAGGAGGGAGGTTTAGGGGGAGTTTCATTTTGGACATGTTGCATTTAAAGATGTCTACTGGAATGCAGTTCAAGACGTCTGAGAGGCATTTAGAGACGCTAGATTTGAGCATAGATGGTAATTAAATCTGGGGTAACTGATGAGATCACCAAGTGAAGTAGTACAGAGGGAGAAGACAAGAGGGCCCAGGACAAGACAAGAGGGTCCTGAGGGGCACCTATGGTTCAAGGGCACGTTCTAGAGGAGGATCCAGCAAAGGAGACAGAGAAGGAGCAGCCAGAGAGGTAGGAGGAGAACTAGAAGAGAACAGGGCTCTAAAAACCTAGAGATAAAAAGTACCAAATAGGAGAAGGTGGACAGCAGTGTCAAAGGCTACAGAGAGGTCAAAGAGAATAAGAGATCAATGGTAACTTTGGAGAGAGCAGTTTGGGTGGAATGATGAGGTCAGAAGCTGGATTTTAGAGGGTTAAGAAGTGAGTGAGAGGAGAGAAAGTGGAGGCTCCTGTTGTAGAGAGTCTGGCCACAAAGGGCAGAAGAGATATAGGAAGATAGTGGGGTTAGAAGGATCAAGATTGGAGGAAATACAACTCCCTCCTTTTGTTGGAGAGGTAAGGGCTGATGCTTGTGGGATTTTATGTACGCTATCATAATGGGCTCAAGGTCAATGGGCTGCTTGTTTTTGCTTACCTTCCAACCCTGGGATTATACAAATCTATAATAGGCTGGTGTAGGGGGTGGGGAACCTGCAGCCTCGAGGCCACATTGGCCCCCTAGGTCCTCAAGTGTGGCCCTTTGAATCCAAATTTGGATTCAGTCAAAGGGCTGCACTTGAGGACCTAGAGGGCCAAATGTGGCCTCAAAGCCACAGGTTACCCCTGGGCTGGTGGCTTGTCTATAGAGAGGAGGGGAAACTGCACATGTATAACCTATATTGAGTTGCTTGCTTTTTCAATGAGGGTGGGTGGGGAGGGAGGAAGGGAGAAAATTTGAAACCCAAAGTTTTAAAAACATACGTTTAAAAAAAATGTTTTTACATGCAACTGGGAAATAAGAAGTACAGGAAATGGGGTACAGAAGTCTATCCTGCCCTACAGGAAAATAGAAGGGGAAAGGGATAAGAGAAGGGGGGAGAGATAGAAGAGAGGGCAGACTAGGGGAAGGGATATTCAGAATGCATGCCATCTTGAGGTGGGGGGAGGGGCGAGATGGGGTGAAAATTCAGAACTCAAAATCTTGTGGAAGTAAATGTTGAAAAGTAAAAATAAACAAATTTATATTAAAAAAAGAGAGAGTAGGGGATGTGTCTATAGAAAGCAGTGTTTTGGAGGTGGAATCCATAAGACTTGTTAGCTGATTGGAGATGGGGGAAAGGAAGAAGGAAGAGTCTAGGATGACTTCCAGATTGTGAACCTAGCTGACCGAAGGAATGGCGTATTCTAAATAGAAACAAGGAAATGTGTGAAGGAAGGGCTTGTTTAGTGAGGTTAATTCTTTCTGGGTCTTATGTGAGTATGGGACATCCAGTACAAGATATTCAAGAGGCAGTTGACATGGTATGATTGGAGTTCAAGAAAACAATTAATCAAGGCAACAAATATTTATTAAGCACCCATTATATGCCAGGCATTGTGCTGAGTACTAGTTCAGAATTTTATGTTTAGATCTAGGGTACATTTGTGTAAATACAGTTATCTCTTCCACATCACAGGTGCACTGTTCCTCCCATCCCCCTCCCCCAATAGTGATCTGCAAAATCCATGTAGAGTTTTTTGGTCCTCCCTTCACACTGGAGAAGTTTGATTTTTTTTCTTTTTTTTTAATGGGATGTTTACACTATCTTATTGTAAAATTTGGGTTAAGTATTTGGCTCTGTGTCATCTGCTGGCTTTCACATGTTATCTGCAGCTTCTGCAAAACTCCCCCAAAATTCCCATTTAATTTCTTATACCAATCCTCAATATACTGAAACTGCAATGGGGAAACTTGTGATGTGGATGGAATAACTGCATGATAATAAAAATTTCAAAAAACAATCCTTTATAATGTCCATAATATTTATTTTTCTATACCAAGGGTTGGAAAACTACAGCTGTTGGGCCAAACCTTGCCCCCACATGTTCTTATATGGCCCATGAGCGAAGGATAGTTTCCCAATATAGGTGACACGCCATATTTGGCCCATGGTTTGCTGAGCTCTGCTCTATACTGTGAGAACCATATTGTTTTACCTGGTGTGGTAGAGCCTATTGCAAAATTGACCATTCTTGGTCTAAGACTAGAAGGGCTTTGCCAAATAGCTTAATTTTTCCCTAAAAAGATGATGAAACCATCCCCAAACCTTAACTGATTCAGGAGATCAATGCTCAACTATTGATATAAATTCCAAGACACCTAATGCATTAAAAGCTAATGTGCCAATAGGAGACACTTCTGAAAGAAGTGATTATTTTTATATTATATAATAACTAATCATTAATCAGGATTAAGCTTTTTCCTTAATATTTTCTCATTCAGAGACCAGTCCTTGTAGGTCATTCAGCCAGTCTCTGAGATGAGATTGGCCTAATACATGTGCCACAATCTTGAGTGGACCCCACCCAATCTGGGACCTTATTTCTATTTAGAGTGATCTATAGAATCTAATCTGGATGAATTCTTGTCCTTAAGAAATAAGCCCATGTCATTGTACCTCTCCATTGCAGTCTAGGGGAACTCAGCTCATGAAGGAGAAAATCAGCCAGAGTGGTCTGGGTAGAGATGGATTCCTTTTTCTAGATTGCTGGAGGCAGCTGAGTCTCATGATCAAGTCACATTCTTAGCAGGAGATACCTAGGGGTAGGTGTAGGAAGTAGGAAAGGAACTAATATATAGGGAAATATTGAAGAGTAGAGAAAACTGAGGATGACAGGTCTGCTGGAGAACACTGGAGGGGATAGAATCAAGGATGCACGTAGAAGGCTTGGTCTTTTCAAGGAGAATGGCCACCTCATCATCAGAGATTGAGATAAAGGCAGAGAGAGTGGATGATGTAGCTCCAGCACCATCTTCTACATCTTCTCTCTTGATCTCTCAAACTACCTTCCCTCTCAAACTCCTTTGTATTTAGTTATTCTGTTTATATTTTTATTTATTAGATAGATAGATGAATAGATGGATAGATAAATAGATGGATGGATGGATAGATAGATAGACAGATAGATAGATAGATGGATGGATGGATGGATGGATGGATGGATGGATGGATGGATAGATAGATGAATAGATACATAAATAGATGGATGGATGGATAGATAGATAGACAGATAGATAGATAGATGGATGGATGGATGGATGGATGGATAGATAGATAGATGAATAGATAGATAAATAGATGGATGGATAGATGGATGGATAGATAGATGATAGATAGATAGATAGATAGATAGATAGATAGATAGATAGATAGATGTACTGGTCTCCCCTGTTAGAATGCAAGGACATTACAAATAAGGATTGTTTCATTCTTTGTCCTTGTCACCCCATATTGTGGTTGCTGTTTGTCCTTCGTCCTAGAAAAAGACCATGACATCAGGGAAATGATGCCATGATTTGAGATTAACTTTGATTGGAGTGAGGGAGGGTTATGCAAGGTCGCCAGGCTCACTTTCTCTTCCGGAGCCATCTGAGTCTAGTGGCCAGATATCAATCAGGATGACTGGAGATGGCCCAGGCCTCCCCATATGCTCCCAGCCCCAATCCCCAGTAGAGTGCTTAGCACATAGTAGAAATTCAACAAATACTTGTTGTTTCTTTGATTGATTGAAGAGGGAGCTCTCAGTGAATGACCTCAATTTTTTGGGAGGGGTAAAGAGCTGGAGGCTCCTAGGTCCTATTGCTAAGCATCTGGAGTTGATACTCACCATTAGGCATTATTGATTTAGATGATTCAAATGAGAGGAGTCTTCAGGAAAATAATTATACTTCTTGATAGTCTAAAAAATTATGAATACAATTATCGCATTTATTTAGACCTGAATTCTTAGGTCTTCTCGGAAGAGGAAGGAAGGCATTTAAAGTAACACCAAATAACAATAGCTAGCATTTATGACCCTTTCCCCTTCTCCTGTTACTCCTTCCCCCTCCTCCTCCTTCTCCTCATGTGCCCCCTCCTCCTCTTTTTCTCCCTACTCCTTTTTCCTCACCCTCTCTTTCCTATTAGCTGTGTGACCCTGAACAAGTCGTTTAACCCTGTTTGCCTCAGTTTCCTCATCTGTAAAAATGAGCTGGAGAAGGAAATGGCAAACCACTCCAGTATCTAAGCCAAACCCCAAATGAGATCAGGAAGAGTTGGACATGACTGAAAACAACTGAACAACGTCTAGTACCTAATACGTGCCAGGCAATGCTAAGTGTTTTACAAATATTATCTCATTTTATCCTCACCACAACCCTGGGAGGTAGGTACTTTTGTAGTTGAGGAAACTGAGGCAAACAGAAGTTAAGTGACTTGCCCAGGGTCACACAGCTAGGAAGTGTCTGCTTAATGGATCTTGTCTGCTCCAATCACTCTTAAACCAAAAACTTTTGAAAACTATTTGCTATTATATCTCTTCAGAGATCAATTTTTTAACTCTGAGGGTTAGTTAGTTGTATCTCAAAAGTTGTGTTACTTATTAATTGTTTTTATTACTTTTTTTTTAAAACTCAGTGCAGGGTGTCATTACTTTGTGTCTATTTAGGTCTGGATGTTTTGTCTGTGTTCCCTATTAATTGCTTTTTTAAAAAAAGTTCATTATAATTTGTAAAGGATGTGTTTGACACTTCTGTTTTCTTGTATTTATTTGTAATTTCTTTGTGCCCTAATATTCCATTTCTTTTTTTTTTTTTGGTTAGGCAATGAGGTTAAGTGACTTGCCCAGGGTCACACAGCTAGTAAGTGTTATGTATCCGAGGCCGGATTTGAACTCAGGTCCTCCTGAATCCAGGGCCAGTGCTCTATCCACTGCGCCACCTAGCTGCCCTCTAATATTCCATTTTGATAAAGGTATTTTGTGAAAACTGACCAGTAGAGAGACAGGGTGCTACTGTGGGAAGCGTGCTGCATATAGCGTTAGATCTGAGTTCTAATGCTAGCTTGGCCACTTGTTCATTACCTGTGTAACCTCGAGTGAATTATAGAATCTCTCTGGGATTTGGACAAGCCAATGTTGCTCCTATTCTTAAAAAAAACACCTTACTAGATCCTCCCATCCCGGCCCTCTATTGTCCTACATTTCTCCTCCCTTTCCTGGCTAAGCCCCTTGAGAAGATTGCCTACAACAGATGTCCTCACTTCCTTTCCCCCTCACTCTCTTCTGAACTCTCTGCAGTCTGGCTTCTGACCTCATCATTCAATTGAAACTGCTCCCTCCAAAATTACTGATGACCTCCTGAGTGCCTTTGCTCAGTCCTTGACTTCTCTGATGCATTGGACACTGGCAATCAATCGCCCTCTTCACCTTGATACTTTCTTCTCTCTAGGGTTTGTGTGTGTGTGTGTGTGTGTGTGTGTGAGCCAATTGGGGTTAAGTGACTTGCCCAGAGTCACATGGTATGTGTCTGAGGCTGGATTTGAACTCAGGTCCTCCTGACTCCAGAGCCAGTGCTCTATGCATTGCGTCACCTAGCTGCCCCATGTCTAGGTTTTCTTGACACTGCACTCTCCTGGTTCTTCTACCTATCTGACCACTCCTTCTAAATCTCTTTCACTGGATCTTCATCCAAGTCATATCCATTAACCATGGGTGTTAGTTCAACCCAAAGCTCTGTCCTGGACCCTCTTCTCTTCTCCCTCTGTACTATCTCCCTTGTTGATCTATTGACTCCCATGGGTTCAATTATCATCTCTCTAGACTGATGAATCCTGGATCTTTGTATCCAGTCCTAGTCTCTCTCCTAAGCTCCAATCCCATACCACCTAGATGTCCTGTAAGCATCTCAAAACTCACTATGTCCAAAACAGAACTTATTATCCTTCTTTTCAAAACTATCTTCTCACTGACAAGGGTATCATCATCCTTCCTGTCACCCAGGCTTTCAAAACCTTGGCATCATCCTGGACTATTCTCTTGCATATGCCCTATACCCCACATATCCAATCTGTTGACAAATCACAACATCTCTTATGTGTGTATGTATATATGTGTGTATATATGTACATGTATGTATATGAGTATATACATATACCCATGTGCATATATGTACATATATACATACATATGTGTGTGTACATACATACATATATACCTTCTCTCCACTCACACAGCTACCATGGGTAGTCATTATCTGAGATTCATCTCAAAGCCCACCCTCTATGGGAGGCCTTTTCCAATCAGCGCCCCCATTCCCAAGTGTCCTAATTCCTTTCCTCTGAGATTTCCTTCCATTTACATGGTATACATGTTGTATGTATGTAGGTGTTTGCATGTTGTCTTCTCTATTAGACTGTGAGCTTCTTGAGGGCGGGGACCATGTTTTTTCCTTTCTTTGTATCTCCAGTGCTTAGCGCAGTGCCTGACACATAGCAGGTGCTTAATAAATGCTTGTTAATCGACTTTATCGTCTATCCTCTAATTTGTTTTTGATATTTCTTCTTCGAGAGCTCTGATTTCCACCTTAATGTCATCCTCATAGGATCATGGACTTAGAGTTGGAAGGGACCTCAGAGTTCATCTCGTACAACCTCTACGTTTTCTGTCTGAGGAAACTGAGGCCCAAAGGAATCAACAACTTGCCTAAGGTCACACAAATAGTAAGTAGGAAATCCAGGATTTGAACCCAAGTCTGGTGACTCCAAGTCTAGTACTCTTTTTACTATGCTCCTTTCCTTTCAATATATACATTTTTTTCTTTTAAACTAATCTTTTTTCTCTTTAGGACTATTCTTAGCTCTTATTCCATTATTTCTGGAAGCCCCATAGAATTTATTATCTTGCTTTCTTTTTAATTGCTTTTTTTTACATCACTTTCTAGAACTGTGAAACATCTCTATTATGTTGTGTCTCTTTTCTTTAATTAGGATTTAAATTTTAAAATTTTGTTATTCTGAAGTTGAAAACCATCAATATACACAAACATTTCCATATTCAAAGAACAAAAAAAATAGAGGATTGTATGTAAAATCTCTATTAGAAAAATCTGGCTTTAGTTTAAAAGGTATATAATGAATTTAATGCATTAATTCTAATCCTATCCTGCTTATCTGAATCTCCCTCTGAACTTCATTCTGCTCTCTTCTGCACATTTTTTTTTTTTTGGTGAGGCAATCAGGGTTAAGTGACTTGCACAAAGTCACATAGCTAGTAAGTGTCAAGTGTCTGAGGTCGAATTTGAACTCAGGTCCTCCTGACTCCAAGGCCAAAGCTTTATCCACTGCGTCACCTAGCTGCCTCCTTTTCATAGTTATCTTTTTTTTTTTTTTAAGGCAATCGAAGTTAAGTGACTTGCCCAGAGTTACACAGCTAGTATGTGTTAAGTGTCTGCTCTGAGCCAGATTTGAACTCAGGTCCTCCTGACTCCAGGGCCAGTGCTCTATCCACTGCACCACCTAGCTGCCCCCTGCTTTTTAATGTTTTACATCAAATGAATGTTTTATTTTTTTCAAAAAGCTTTTTGTTATATCTATTGATATGATCATGTAATTTTTATTGTTTTATTTGTTTTATTGTTATTATTTATTAATAGCCCATTAATATGGTCTATTATGTTTATAATTTTCTTAATATTAAACCAAGTTTGACATAAGTTCAGCCTAATCATAGTATATAATCTTTTTAAATGTTGCTTTAGCCTTTTTGCTAATATTTAATTTAATACAATTGTGTCAATATTCTTTAAGGGTATTGATTTTAATTTTCTTTCTCTGCTTTGTCTCTCCCTGATTCAGGTAACAAAACCACATTGTTTCATAGAAGGAATTTTGTAGGATTTTTTATTTTCCTGTTTTTGTAAATAGTTCGTTAAATACTGGAATTAACAGTTCTTTGAAAGATTGATAGAATATACTTGTTAATCTATCTGATCCTAGGGCTTTTTTTCTTTGGGAATTCATTTATGATTTGTTGAATTTTTTTTCTGAGATTGGATTATTTAAATTATTCACTTCTTGTCCCATTAATTTGGGCATTTTGTATTTCGCAAATATTTATATGGATGTTTTGTCTTGCTTCCTGTTTGTTCAATCATTTTCTTCTTCTTTCTTTATGAATAGCATTCTTAGTTTTTCTATTTAACTCCAACATTTCTCTGCTGGCATTCGTGTTTTTCTACCCTTTATTCTCTGATCTTTTAGCATTGTTTCAAGTCTTCACACTGTTTGGTCTCTTCTCCATTTGCTTTTGCACATTTTTTCTTGGCCAGACCACCAGGGCCAGAAGACTTCAAAGCCATTTTTGCATTGATAGAGCCTGGGAAGTGAGTGGGTCTGGATGTGTCTCTGCCACATGGAAACTTAATGAGAAAAAGATGGTATGCAGATGAATTTATACTCCCTAGTTTCCTCGAAATGGAAAGCCCTTCTTTTTCTACCAAACTTTGCACTGTTTGTCTCTCTCCTGCTATCCTCTTGTTGAGGGGATTCTAACTGGGTCACTGCAAAGATGCTACCACAGACAAATCTTGAAACACAGGCCTAACAGAGTTGGTTGTGATGGGCATAAAATATGCTGTGGTGGTGAATTGGGAGTGTTTAGGGGAAGTGAATCCTTCACATAGTCCAATTTTCTGCTGTTATTCCATAAGACCTTTCACTATGGGGAGGTTTTCCCCATCTTTTCTTCTTCTCAATTTAATTACTTTCCATCTGGCGTATTTCTTATTGTTTTGATGTGGTAGAGTTATGGGAGTTATGCCAAGAGCCACTTATGCCACCAGTCATATGTTGTCGAGATCTATCTGAATACAATCTTTGTCATCCAGTATGTTAGTTGTCATTCCAACTTTGTCTCATCTGCAAATTTTTAAAAGTATAAATTACGAATGACTGAAAAAAGCATTTATTAAGCACTGACTATGTGCAAAGCATTAGGGATACAAATAGAAAAGCAAGACAATCCCTGTTATCACGAGCTCACATTCTAATGGGGGAAAACAACACATACAGGAGGGTTCATTTTCAGGGCAGATAAAAAGACTCTGTGGTGATTAGGATGCCACAGCAAAGCAGATGGTCGTGCATCTTCTTTAATGTCATTGCCATTGATGAAAACCGTATGTTTCTGATGCTGAAGCATTTGACAGAGTCAAGGACTTCAGTAGCAATAAGTTTCTTTTCTGGGTCTTCAGTAGCTGTGGCTACTGAGGAGGCAGGGGCTGCAGTACCTGCAGAGGCAATTTCTGTGTCAGATCTCCAAAAGGTGATAGCTGTCCCTGGAAGATAGCTATGGGAGTCGCACTAGAAGGAGAGTTGGTGGTTTGGGGGGCACTGCTATCCTCTATCAGAGTCTGAGGACCCTTGGACTCTGGGTCCTGGTATGTCTTCACTGAGATTTAAAGGGAGGTGTTAGTTGGGGTGGTTTGACTCTCCTGGAACATACCACCTCCTTTCTCTAACTTAGGATGTCTTGCTCCTTCAGTTAAGCTGGCTGGCCTCCCTTGTTGGTGGCAGTTGGTTGACAGTGCCAGTGGTGGTGGGAGTGATGGTCCCTTTCTCCCCAGAGTTTGCTCCCCTCTGTGATGACTATGAGGGTGAGGTTAGAAACAGAACTGGTAGTCTGGAGGGCACTACTATTCCCAGGGTTATGTATGCACCAGTGGTAATTGGTTTTGTTGATGACAAGAATGACAAGACCCTTCTCCACCAAAGTTGCTCTCCTTGATGACAGATTCAGGGAATTGGCTGGAATCAGGACTGGTGGTCTGGGAAAACATTCCCTTAAGCAATAAGGATGTTAAACAGGCTAGTGCCAAGAACAGATGACTGAGGTACTACATTGGAGACCTTCTTCCATGCTGTTGTTCCATCATTTCTCAGTCATGTCTAACTCTTCGTGACCCCATTTGGGGTTTTCTTGGCAAAGATACTGGGCTGGTTTGCTATTGCTTTTGCAGCTCATTTTACAGATGAGGAAATTGAGGCAAAAAGGGTTATGCTGCTAGTGTCTGAGGCCAGATTGGAACTCACAAAGATGAGTCTTCTTGAGTGTTGGCTCAGCACTCTATTCACTGCATCAAAAAGGGGGAAAAAGCCAGTTCAAAGGCACAAAGACATGGAATGTTTTTCCCCACTATTATATTATTTTTTTCAACATTCTTTTTTTTAATAAAATTTTGAGTTCCAAATTTTTTCTCCCTCCCTCACATCCTCCCTACCCAAAACAACAGCAATTTAATACAGGTTATGTATGTGCAATCACGTAAACATATTTCCACATTGGTCATGTTGTGAAAGAAGAAACAGAATGAGAGGGAAAAGCTACAAAAAACCAAAAAAGTGCAAATACTATGCTTTGATCTGCATTCAAACTCTAGGTTTTTCTTTGGATGTGGATAGTATTTTCCATCATGAGTCTTTTGGAATTGTCTTGGATTGCTGAGAAGAACTAAGTCGATCATAGTTGATCATCGCACAGTGTTACTGTTACTGTGTACAATGTTCTCCTGGTTCTGCTCACTTCACTCAGCATCAGACCATACAAGTCTTTCCAGGTTTTTCTGAAGTCTGCCTGCTCATCATTTCTTATAGAACAATAGTATTCCATTACATTCATATACCACAACTTGTTCAGCTATTCTAATTGATGGGCATCCTCTCAATCTCCAATTCTTTGCCATCACATGAAAGAGCTGCTATAAATATTTTTGTACATGTGAGTCCATTTCCCTTTTTTATGATATCTTTGTGATACAGACCTAGTAGTGGTATTGCTGGGTCAAAGAGTATGCACAGTTTGATTGCTCTTTGGGCATAGTTGGGCAAATTGCTCTTCAGAATGGTTGGATCAGTGCACAACTCCACCAACAATGCATTAGTGTCCCAATTTTCCCACATCTTCTCCAACATTTATCACTTTCCTTTTCTGTCATATTAGCCAATCTGATAGGTATGAGGTGGTACCTCAGAGTTGTTTTCATTTGCATTTCTTTAATCAATAGTGATTTAGAGCATTTTTTCACATGATTATAGATAGCTTTAATTTTTTCATCTGAAAACTGCCTGTTCATATCCTTTGACCATTTATCAATTGGGGAATGACTTATATTCTTATAAATTTGACTCAACTCTCTATATATTTGAGAAATGAGGCCTTTATCAGAAACACTTGCTGTAAAAATTGTGTGTCTTTCTGCTTTCCTTCTAATCTTGGTTGCATTGGTTTTGTTTGTACAAAACCCTTTTAATTTAAAGTAATCAAAATTATCTCTTTTGCATTTCATAATGTTCTCTATCTCTTGTTTGGTCATAAATTCTTCCATTCTCCATAGATCTATCAGGTAAACTATTCTTTGCTGTCCTAATTTGCTTAAGGTATCACCCTTTATGTCTAAATTATGTACCCATTTTATCTTATCTTGGTATACAGTGTAAGATGTTGGTCTATGCCCAGTTTCTGCCATACTATTTTCCAGTTTTCCCAGTAGTTTTTGTCAAATAGTGAGTTCTTATCCCAGAAGCTGGGGTCTTTGGGTTTATCAGACAGTACATTACTATAGTCATTAACTATTGTGTCTTGTACGCCTAATTTATTCCATTGATCCACCACTCTATTTCTTAGACAGTACCAAATAGTTTCAATGATTGCTGCTTTATAATACAGTTTTAGATCTGGTACAGCCAGGGTACCTTCCTTTTCACTTTTTTCCCCATTAATTCCCTTGATATTCTTGACCTTTTGTTCTTCCAGATGAATTTTGTTTTTATTTTTTTCTAGCTCTATAAAATAATTTTTGGTAGTTTGGTTGGCATGGCATTGAACAAGTAAATTAATTTAGGGAGAATTGTCATCTTTATTATATTAGCTCTGCCTACCCATGAGTAATTGATATTTTCCTAATTGTTTAGATATAATTTTATTTGCATGAAAAGTGTTTTGTATTTGTGTTCATATAGTTCCTGAGTTTGTCTTAGCAAGTAGACTGCCAAATATTTTATATTGTCTACAATTATTTTAAACGGAATTTCTCTTTCTATCTCTTGTTGCTGGGCTTTGTTGGTAATATATAGAAATGCTGGTGATTTATGTGAGTTTATTTTATATCCTGAAACTTTGCTAAAGTTGTTAATTATTTCAAGTATTTTTTTAGTTGATTCTCTAGTATTCTCTAAGTATATCATATCATCTGCAAAGAGTGATAGTTTTGTTTCTTCATTGCCTATTCTAATTCCTTCAATTTCTTTTTTTCTCTTATTGCTAAAGCTAACATTTCTAGTACAATATTTAATAGTTGTAATGAGCATCCTTGTTTCACCCCTGATGTTACTGGGAAGGCTTCTTGCTTATCCCCATTACAGATAATGCTTGAAGGTTGTTTTAGATAGATACTGCTTATCATTTTAACGAAAGCTCCATTTATTCCCATGCTCTCTAGTGTTTTTAATAGGAATGGGTGTTATATTTTGTCAAAAGTTTTTTCTGCATCTATTGAAATAATCATATGATTTTTGTTGATTTTGTTATTGATATGGTGAATTATGCTAACAGTTTTTCCTAGTATTGAAACAGGCCTGCATTCCTGGTATAAATCCCACCTAGTCATAGTGTATTATTCTGGTGATAAATTGCTGTAATCCCTTTGCTAATATTCTATTTAAAATTTTGCATCAATATTCATTAGGGAAACTAGTCTATAATTTTCTTCTCTGTTTTGGCTCTTCCTAATTTAGGTATCAGCACCATATTTGTGTCATAAAGGAAATTTGGTAGGACTCCACCTATTTTTCCAGATAGTTTTGTAGTATTGGAATTCATTGTTCTTTAAATGTTTGGTAGAATTCACTTGTAAATCCATCTGGCTCTGGAGATTTTTTTCTTAGGGTGTTCATTGATGGTTTTTTAAAATTTCTTTTTCTAAAATGGGGTTAAGTATTTTATTTACTCTTCTGTTAATCTGGGTGATTTATATTTTTGTAAATATTCATCCATTTCACTTAGATTGTCAGATTTCTCGGCATACAGTTGGGCAAAATAGCTCCTAATAGGTGCTTTAGTTTCCTCTTCACTGATGATGAACCCTTTTCATTTTTGACTGGTAATTTGGTTTTCTTCTTTCTTTTATTAAATCAAATTAACCATAAGTCTATCTATTTTATTGGTTTTTTTAAAATAAAACCAGCTTAGTCTTTTTTATTAGTTAATTAGTTTTCTTACTTTAAATTTTATACTCTCTCCTTTGATTTTCAGAATTTCTAATTTGGTGTTTAATTGAGGATTTTTAATTTGTTCTTTTTCTAGATTTTTAATTGTATGTTGAGTTCATTGATCTGCTTTTCCTCTTTTTCATTCATGTAATCATGTAATTTAGAGATATAAAATTTCACCTAAGTACTGCTTTAGCTTCATCCCATAAATTTTGGTATGTTGTCTCATTATTGTCATTCTCTTTGATGAAATTATTGATTGTTTCTATGATTTGTTGTTTGACCCATTCTTTCTTTAGGATTAGATTCTTTAGTTTCCAATTAATTTTTAGTCTATCTTTCCATAGGCCTTTATTACATGTAATTTTTATCACATCATGATCTGAAAAGGATGCATTTAATATTTTTGCCTTTCTGAATTTGAATGTGAGGTTTTTATGTCCTAATACATGGTCAATTTTTGTGTAGGTGCCAGGTACGGCTGAGAAGGTGTATTCCTTTCCATCCCTATTCAATTTTCTCCAGAGATCTATCATACCTGACTTTTCTAAAGTTCAATTTACCTCCTTAACCTCTTGTTTATTTTGTGGTTAGATTTATCTAGTTCTGAGAGGGAGAGTTTGAGGACCACACTAGTATAGTTTTGCTGTCTATTTCTTCCTATAACTCACTTAACTGCTCCTCTAAGAATCTGGATGCTATAAAACTTGGTGCATATATGTTTAGTATTGATATTATTTCATTGTCTATGGTGCCTTTTAGTAAGATGTAGTTTCCTTCCTTGTCTCTTTTATTTTTTTTATTTAATTTTTTTCAGCCAAAGACAAGGTTTATTAAACCATCTGTCATATTGGGCAAACTCTTAAGGAGTCTGAACATTAGTGAGCTACTAGCTAGATTATAAGAATCTGAGCAGTGGCTAGATTTTAAGAATCTAAGCACCTTAAATGGAGACAAAATGGACCTTATATACAGAAAGACTATGGGAAGAATCTAGGAGTGGCTAAGAAGTCTATGAGGTAACAGGACTCCAGGGACCGGGACCACTGTGGCCAAGGGAGAACGGAGCCTAGATAGGATTAAGGGTGGCAGGTGGCCTGGGGCCATAGGGAGGTAAGACAATGGAGGGCTAGGCTAGGTGAAGGGAAACAGGGAATAGGGAGGTTGGATGTAGGCAATAACAAAAGGCCAGTTGATGGGATTATAGCCTCAGGAAAATGCCAGAGATTTGGCCATGTGGGAAAGTCCAGGGTTTTTCCTTTGTAGGGTCTAGATCCCATCCTTATCATTCCCCCCCTCAAACAAATGGGACCCAAAATCTTTTGGAGTAAGGGGGGAAGGTCTTGGCTTCTGAAACTGCTTCCTGCTGGCAAGGGACATAGAGCTGTCCCTGCCTTGAGGGGGTCCCAAAGAAGAAGTTGACTGGAACTGAGCACAGGCTGCATCCAGGGAACAATGTGGAAGTGATGGGTTATGGGCCCAAAGTGAGACCTTTGTCCCAATTTGGGCTCCATTTGTCTATGGGCCCTAGAAAACCTTTGGACTGTCCTTGAATTCTCCCACTTGATCAAGGAGATCTCTGACATTCCTCTGGCAATTCCCTCAATTGGCCTTTTGGTTTTGGCTACACCCAATCCCCCAATTCTGTTATCCTTGACCTAGCCTGGCCCTCCATTGTCTTGCCTCCCTATAGCCCCAGGCCACTTCCCACCCTTGGTCCTATCTAGGCTCCATTTCCCTGGAATTCTATTACCTCATAGACTACTTGGCCACTCCTAGATCCTCCATTTCCCTGGAATTCTATTACCTCATAGACTACTTGGCTACTCCTAGATCCCTCCCACAGTCTTTCTGTATATAAGGTCCATCTTGTCTCCATTAAGAGGCTCAGATTTTCACAATCTAGCCAATAGCCCACAGATGCTCAGATTCCTTAAGAGTCTGGCTAATATGGCAAATCTTCAATAAACCTTGTTTTTGACTGAAAGAAGGGTTGGGTCTAATTCTTTTGGGCAGGACCTGCGTGTTGTGATCTTGGGATTCCAGCACCCCAACCTCTAGACCTCATCAGAGGTGCTTTTTGGGCAGACAGTTATGAGGCTGTCTTGCACTCAGCCTGACGCTCTGCTGGGTCAGTTTGAGGCTGTGGACCTGGGTACGCCTTCCGCAGCATAGAGGACAAGGATGGACTCCCTATCCAGAAGCGTATGCCCAATTCTGTCAATTCTCTTGGCCCTAAGGAATTGGGGAAAACTGCAGTTGCTTTTTGGTCCCCTGAGGCTTACTTACTCTCTTCCCTCTACACTCCTGAATCCTCTTTCATGGAGGTTACAGGGAAGAGTTAGAACAGCTAAAAATATCTTGGCAGATTCTAGAGGTTTTGTGAGTGATCATTAAGGAGTTTTGAAATACTTCTATCCAACTCTGGTCACTCCTTTGTTCCACTCCCTTCTCTTGAGTCAAGAAGGTATCTGTTAACCCCTCTCATAGGAGAAGAAGGTTTCACCCTTTACCCCTCACCTTTGATTTCACCCTCCCCACCTGGGAAAAGAAGGAGTGGGGAGAGGCAGTAGCTACAGCATGGGGCCCCCTGGCAATGGCCTTGGGCCCTAGGGCAACCTTTGCCTGGAAGCATCACCCAGGTTCCGCATATCCTGCTCAAGATAAAGAAGCTAGCCTGTGAACCTGGGTAAGCACACTCTTTTAAATTTGTAGTTTTAACTGTTAATGATGAGAGGTTGAATCTCTGTGTAAGGTAATTTGGAAATGAATTTAACAAAATTGAAGTCACCTGATTGGTAATGGGTTTGTTTCAAGTTTCAAATTGGTGAACTTTTTGTATCTGTTATGTCAAACAACTTTTCATAATTTGGTTACCACTAAAATAATTTGGCTATTGTTGGTTATTGTTTTAATGTGTAAACTGCCAAAAAGCTTGTTTGGGCTTGCTGAGAATTTGCAAGTGTACACAAATCTCTAATGATTGGCTTTTTACACCAGGACAAATTTAAGTTTGAGATGTAAATCCTGGAAAAGTTTTCCCTAAGCTGCGATTAGTGAAACACTGCTGTGTGAGGTAAAAGCTCATAGGATTTTATTTTGAGTTGTCTGATGGATCATAATAATCCATTGATAATAATCTACCATTTGAGAGAAATGCTACAAGCTACTCAGAATGTGATACTGGTAGGAAGTCAGCATCTGGAAAAGCTGAGAGGACAATTTTAGCCTCAGTCTAAGATGGGATCCTCCTGCCTGAGTTTCCCCATTATGTTCCTTTGAAAAGGAATGTTACCCACCTGGCTATTCCTGAGTCTGGCTATGAGGTGGATTTGATACAGCATGGTTGGAAAACTGAATTATCTGAATCCAAACAGAGTTAAGGATATTTTATCCTGTCATTTGGGCCCTGCAGTCTTTTCTGTCAGATTTGTGTCTTCCAGACTACAGCCCATTCACCTACAGTTGGTAGCAAACAGAGGGTTTGGGAGACAGCCAAGGTAGAGGTTAGGGGTCCTGGAATCCCAAAATCACAACACGCAGGTCCTGCCCAAAAGAATTAGACCCAACCCTTCTTTCAGTCAAAAACAAGGTTTATTGAAGATTCGCCATATTAGCCAGACTCTTAAGGAATCTGAGCATCTGTGGGCTATTGGCTAGATTGTGAAAATTTGAGCCTCTTAATGGAGACAAGATGGACCTTATATACAGAAAGACTGTGGGAGGGATCTAGGAGTAGCCAAGTAGTCTATGAGGTAATAGAATTCCAGGGAAATGGAGGATCTAGGAGTGGCCAAGTAGTCTATGAGGTAATAGAATTCCAGGGAAATGGAGCCTAGATAGGACCAAGGGTGGGAAGTGGCCTGGGGCTATAGGGAGGCAAGACAATGGAGGGCCAGGCTAGGTCAAGGATAACAGAATTGGGGGATTGGGTGTAGCCAAAACCAAAAGGCCAATTGAGGGAATTGCCAGAGGAATGTCAGAGATCTCCTTGATCAAGTGGGAGAATTCAAGGACAGTCCAAAGGTTTTCTAGGGCCCATAGACAAATGGAGCCCAAATTGGGACAAAGGTCTCACTTTGGGCCCATAACCCATCACCTCCAAGCCTTGGTGCTTGGAGAGCGACCCCAACTGCAGAGAAAGAAGGGGGGGAGGGGAGGCTTACCTTCTAATCTTGGCTGGAGAAAAACTTGGGGTTAGGCAGTTTCCCTGTACGGGCCACCAAAGTGATGAGGTTTAGGGGTGCTGGGACCCCAAAATCACAACATGCAGTCTTGCCCAAAAGAGTTCGACCCAAGCCTTCTTTCAGCCAAAGACAAAGTTTATTAAACCATTCGTCATATTGGGCAGACTTTTAAGGAGTCTGAACGTTAGTGAGCTATTGGCTAAATTATAAGGATCTGAGCAGTGGCTAGATTTTAAGAATCTGAGCCCCTTGTCTCTTTTAATTAGATGTATATTTGCTTTTGCTTTGTCTGAGATCAGGATTGCTACCCCTGCTTTTTTACTTCAGCTGAAGCAGAATATATTCTGTTCCAGCCTTTTACCTTTACTCTTTGTGTATCTCTCTGCTTCAAATGTGTTTCTTGTAAACAGCATATTGTAGGATTCTTGTTTTTAATCCACTCTGCTATCTGTTTCCTTTTTATGGGAGAGTTCATCTCATTCACATGCACAGGTATGATTACTGTGTATATCCCACCATCCTAATTTCCCCTGTTTATACTTTTCTCTCTCTTTTTACCCTGTTCCCTCCTCACCAGTGTTTTGCTTCTGACCACCACCTCCCTCAATCTGTCCTCCTTTCTATCACTCCCCCCTCCCTTTCTTTTCCCCTTCTTCTCCTACTTCCCTATAGAGTAGTGAAAAGGTCTAGGACTTTGGGGTGCTGCTGGAACCCCAAGATCGCGGTACCGGGTCCTGTCTGAAAGAATTCAACTCAAATCTTCTTCAGCTGGAGGAAAAGTTTATTAGTGATAAATCACATACGCCAGGTGACGACCGTAAAGACAGGTGGGCATGAGAAGGTCTCAGCCTTTTGAGTGTGAGATTCTCAGCCCCAAATGAGGGCCAGGGTAGATCTTATATACTTTGGGTGACCAGGGAAGGGTCTGGGAAAATGTTCTGGGAAAAGGGTCTGGGTGAGAATTCCCAGAGATTGGAATGTCTAAGAGATTGAATAGACAATGGGAATAGATAATGAAGGAACTGAAAGGTATCTGAATGAGATTAAAAGGTAGGCTAAGGCTTTCAAAGGGAGATGAGGGGCTGGGGCCTGTAGACAAAGGGGAGCCAGATTCCCTTTGGGTCAAGGGGCAAAGACCTCGGTTTGGGCCACACCCCATCATTCCCCCCTCAAACAAATGTGACACAAATTCTTTTGGGGAAAGGGGCGACAAACAAATGTGACACAAATTCTTTTGGGGAAAGGGGCGACGGTCTTGGCTTCTGAAACTGCTTCCAGCTGGCAAGGGGCATAGAGCTGTCCCTGTCTTTCTGGGTCCCGTTTGAGGGGTCAAACGTCAAAACCTGGCTGATGCCAGGTTCAGCAGGCTAGAATCCTCGGGTTGGTATACAGCCTGAGAAGTCATCTGGAATTTGATGGCTCAGACCCTAGAGGAAAGGAATCTGGCAAGGATATTTAGTAAACATGGACCAAACAAACACAAGAGAAATATGATCACTGAAGCACATACACCCCCACTGGAGGCAAGCAAGTAGTCTAGGGCTATTCTGTTATCTAGAACTACTTTTGCTAAGGAATCCAGAGATTGCTGGATTTCCTGGAGACCATAAGCTGTCACATTTGCCAACTAGTGAATAGTCTCTGAAAGGTTAGAGAGAATATGTTCATGTTGTAAGTTGTACCAGGGCATAAGATAGTGTGCTCCCTTTTTAAGAGACCAGAGGACATTTCCCCAAAATCCATCACAAAGGGGCTTAACAATCAAAATATTATTAGGGATCCAGAGTCTACAAAATCTATCCATGCCTAGAAAAGCTTGAAATTGTTTCTCAGTGGCTGGGACCAGGAGCTGGTGGCCCAGAAACTTTACAGACTGGCATGCTATCTGGACTTTGTTCAAAGAGACCCTGTAGCCTTGAGTTCCCAAGAAATTAAGCACTCCTGAGGCAGAGAACAAAGAAGTCTCCTGGGTGGGGCTAGAAATACGGGGAAGGGAAAATACTTTAGGGTCTCGGAGGTGAACAACAGCTGGGGTGGCAAAAGTATCCCAAATTGTCTCCCACACTTCCAGGGGAACATGGGGAGGTCTGGCACACAGATGGAAAAGGGAGATGGGAGGCTTAACTAGAGAAAATTGGTTCCCCAACTTCACCATCAGGTTCCTTCCCAACGAGGGGGCAGGGCAAGAGGAGAACATAAGAGAGGAGTGTTTAAACAACAGATTCTCAAATAGTCAGGGGGAGGGATATGTCTGGAGACATCCCTCAGTTAACCTCTCAAATGCCCATGACCAGATGGGTCAAGGAGCGAATAGGGCCAGAGTAATTGGTTAAAGCAAAGAGCATAGCCATCATATAGTGGGTAACCTTGCCTTCAGCCTCGATTTCTGCCCAGGGCTTGGTGAGAGAGATAGAGAAAGTGGGAGTGCCGCCCGGACCCAGGTTCCCTTGTCCTCCCCTGTCTTGAGAAGACTGGAGGACAGGGTGCTGGGGGGCTGCTCTACCACTTCTCCTACCTCGGGGACAAGCCTTCCAATGTCCCTCCTGGTCACATCTTGGGCAAGGTCCTGGAGGTGTCTGTCTTGGGGGCTTCCTCCAAGGGGGCACCCTGGAGGGGCACTCCTTGGACCAGTGACCCTCATGGTGGCATCAAAAGCAGGTTTTCCCACTGCCCAAGTTGCCAGGAATACCCTTGGGTCTTTTCCTGACCATGGCAGCAGCCAGGAATGGAGCATGTTCTTTGTCTCTAGCCCTCTGCCTGCATTCTTTCTCCTCCGCTGCAACTAAGTCTCTGTTGTTAAAGACTCCAAAGGCAATCTCCAATAACTGGGCCTGAGGTGTTTGGAGTCCCATTGCCAATTTCTGTAGTTCCCTCCTAATATCTGGGGCAGATTGGTTAATGAAATACATGCTAAGGATTGCTGCCTCTTCTGTAGAGTCAGGATCTAAATTCATATACTTTTTAATGGCTTCTACTAACCTATCTTGGAAAAGGGCAGGGTTTTCCTTTTCTTCCTGAGTAATTCTCTTAATCTTTTGAAAGTTTACCTGCTTTTGAAATGCTGTTTTCAGGCCTTCTAACAAGCAAATTATCATGTAGTCCCTCTTTCCCCTATTCTCACTCTTCTGATAATCCCACCCGAATCACTAGCAGGAACAGCAGCTGTTCCTGGGGGGGGATCTTGTGGGTCCATTGCTAGTAAAAGTATCCCCAAAGTTTTGGGCTTGTTCCCAGATTCTCTTCCTCTCCTCAGTGGTACAACAGGTGGAGAAGAGGACATGCAAATCACCCCAAGAAAGTTCGAATTGTAAGGACACACCTCTGAAGCCCTCAGTAAATTTAGTTGGATCTTCAGAGTATCGACCCAGCCTTTCCTTAATCTGGGTGAGGTCTGAAATGGAGAATGGAACATGTACCTTAAGTGTCCCATTAGGAGAGGCAGGTACTTCTCTTAAAGGAAAAAAACCTGAAGGCCCTGCAGGAGTAGGGACTTGCAGGGGAGGGAGGTAAGAAGTCCCACTTCTCGTGAGTGAGGGACTGGAAAGTGCCGGCTGAACTGGCAAGGCCGAGGAATCCAGCTGGCAAGGGGGAAGATTACATGACACTGGAGGAGGGGGAGGGATCAGGGGAGAAGACTCCACAGTGAGAGCCTGAGGAGGGGTCCCGTCCGAAGTAGAGTTTTGGGGAGGAAGCACCGAGTTGAGAACCTCATCCGGAGCTTGAGCTGGGGTCTCTCTGGAAGTAGAGGCTGGGGTGAGGCCCTTGCTCAAGGCCTGAGTAGAAGTAGCCTCTGAAGCAGGGGCCTGGGGAGGAAATGGAGGGACCAGAGGAGCAGAAGAGGGGGGGTCTGGGGAGAATGGGCAACAGCCAGAGAGGCCAGAAGAGAATGGGTGGAGATAGGTGCTGGGGAGGTGGTGCCGATGGAGGTTGGGAAGAGGGGGATGCCATAATCCTAGGAGCCATAAGAGGATCGTCCATTTGGTCCATTTGGTCTCCACTCACCGCTAGTGGGGTGGCTCTAGCTACGAGCATCTTACAATCCTTTCTGAGAATTGGATCTCTAGAAAGCTCAACAAAAGCCATTAAGTAAGAAATCTCCACCCATTTTCTTTCTCTGTGACAATATTTTTCTAACTCTGAGCGGGTCTTTACCCATAATGTCCCAAAAAGGGGCCATGCCTCACAATTTTCCAGGTGATACTGAGGCCAAACGATGTTACAAAAATGCACCAGCTTTTTCTTTTTAAGTTCTTTACAGAAGCTAAGATTTTTCCAATTTAGTAAAAGACAGGCCAAAGGCGAATTCTTGGGAAATGAAAAGGATTGACCTATTGTGGGCTTAGGGAAAAGAAAAAAAAGAAAAGAAAAGAAAGAAAAAATATATACATCCAACAGTTTCCCAATTCCCTAGCACTGAGAGAACTGAGAAGTTTGAACCTACACTTCCTGATAGGGAGTCCATCCTCTATGCTAAGGAAGGTATACCCAGGTCCAAGTGCTCAAGCAGAGGCACTGGACTGAAAGCCTGAAAGCATCAGGCAGAGTTCGAGACAGCCTGGTAGCTGTCTGACCTAAAGGAACCTGAGAGGGCAGGCCCGAAAACACTTCCAAGGCAAGCTTGGCTAGCTGCTTGGAAATCCAGGTCCAAGTGCTCAAATAGAGGCACTGGGCCGAGAGCCTGAGAGCATCAGATGGAATTGGGGAGGGAGAGGCTTACCAGTCATGGCTGAAGAAGAGTTTGAGATTTGGCAGTTATTTTCCCGGTCAGGGAACCATATGAAGAGGTCTAGTACTTCTGGGGTGCTGCTGGAACCCCGAGATTGCAGTACCGGGCCCTGTCTGCAAGAATTCAACTCAAATCTTCTTTAGCCACAGGAAAAGTTTATTAGTGATAAAACATATGCCAGGTGACGCCCATAAAGACGAGCGGGCATGAGAGGTTCTCAGCCTTTTGAGCACGAGATTCTCAGCCCCAAATGGGGGCCAGAGTAGATCTTATATATTTTTGATGGGGGCGGGGCCCAAGCCAAGATCTTGCCCCTTGCCCCTTGCCCCAAAGGGAATCTGGCTCCCTTTTGTCTGAGCCCCAGAAAGGCCTTATACTCTGGTCTCAAATGGTTCCTTATCGACTCCCCTTATCTCCCTTTGAAAGTCCTAGCCCCACCCTTTAATCTTGTGCAGATGCCTTTCAAACTTCTGCCTTCCTGTTCCCTCCATTAGCTATTCCCATTGTCTATTCAATCTCTCAGACTTTCCAATCGGAATTCTCACCTACACCCTTTTCCCAGCCCCCTTCTCTGGCCACCGAAAGTTACTTTAGTATTTAAGATCCACCTTGGCCCCCATTCAGAGGCTGAGAATCTCAGGCCCACAAGACTGAGAACCTCTCATGCCCGCTCGTCTTTACGGGCATCACCCAGCTGAGAATTTCTCATGCCCCAAAGGCTGAGCTTTTCTCATGCCCGCCTGTCCTTGCAGGCGTCA
Source organism: Phascolarctos cinereus (assembly GCF_003287225.1). NCBI lineage: Eukaryota > Metazoa > Chordata > Mammalia > Diprotodontia > Phascolarctidae > Phascolarctos > Phascolarctos cinereus. Next base: position 62,954,025 of record NW_027556291.1, on the reverse strand, counting down.
CCTGGTCTATGTGATTTATCACTAATAAACTTTTCCTCTGGCTGAAGAAGATTTGAGTTGAATTCATTCAGCAGGGCCCGGTACTGAGATTTTGGGTTACCGGCACCCCAAAAGTCCTAGACCTCTTCACTTTGGGTGACCAGGGAAGGGTCTGGGAAAAGGGTCTGGGAGGGAATTCCCAGAGATTGGAATGTCTAAGAGATTGAATAGACAATGGGAATAGATAATGAAGGAACTGAAAGGTATCTGAATGAGATTAAAAGGTAGGCTAAGGCTTTCAAAGGGAGATGAGGGGCTGGGGCCTGTAGACAAAGGGGAGCCAGATTCCCTTTGGGACAAAGGGCAAAGACCTTGCTTGGGCCACACCCCATCAGCAGGATAGATTTCTTTACCTGAGTATGTATGTTATTCCCAAATTGAGCCAAATTTGATGAGAGTAAAGTTCAAACAATGCTCACCCCCTCCCTTCTTTACCTCTACTGTACTAGGTCTCTCATGCCTCTTCATGTGATATAATTTCACCCCATTCTGCCTCCTCCTTTCCTCTTCTCCCAGTACAATCCTTTTTTTCACCCCTTAATACAATTTTTTTTATCATCACATGAAAGTCAACTTACACCCACACCCTCTAAGTATAGTCCTAATTGCCCTAATACAGTTCTTAAGAGTTACAAGTATAATCTTCCCGTGTAGGGATATAAACAATTTAACTTTATTGAATACCATGCTTTTTTCTTTCCTGTTTACCTTTTGTATGCTTCTCTTGAGCCTTGTATTTGAAGATCAAATTTTCTGTTTAGCTCTGGTCTTTTCTTTTCTTCTTTTTTGCACTTAATAGTATTTTGGTTTTTTCTAATTACATATAAAGATAGTTTTCAACATTCGTTTTTGTAAGATTTTGAGTTCCAAATTTTTCTCCCTCTCCCTTCCCCAAGACAACAAGCAATCTGATATGGGTTATTCATGTACAATCATGTTAAAAATATTTCCACATTAGTCATGTTGTGAAAGAAGAATAAGAACAAGAGGAAAAAAACCATGAGAAAGAAAAAAAAAAAAAAAAAAGTGCAAGTAGTGTGCTTTGATCTACATTCAGACTCCATAGTTCTTTCTCTATATGTGGATAGCATTTTCCATTGTGAGTCTTTTGGAGTTGTCTTAGATCCTTGCATTGCTAAGAAGAGCTAAGTCTATCAAAGTTAATCATTGTACAACATTGCTGTTGCTGTGTACAATGTTCTCCTGGTTCTGCTCACTTCACTCAGCATCAGTTCATATAAGTCTTTCCAGGTTTTTCTGAAGTCCGCCTGCTCATCATTTCTTATAGCACAATAGTATTCCATCACATTCATATACCACAACTTGTTCAGCCATTCCCCAATTGATGAGAATCCTCTCAATTCCTAATTCTTTGCCACCACAAAAAGAGCTGCTATAAGTATTTTTGTACATGTGAGTCCTTTTCCCTTTTTATGATCTCTTTGGGATACAGACCTAGTATTGGTATTGCTAGGTCAAAGGGTATGCAGTTTTATAGCCCTTTGGGCATAGTTGGGCAAATTGCTCTCCAGAATGGTTGGGTAAGTTCACAACTCCACCAACAATGCATTAATGTTCCAATTTTCCCATATCATCTCTAACATTTATCATTTTCCTTTTTTGTCATATTAGTTAATGTGATAGGTGTGAGATAGTACCTCAGAGTTGTTTTCATTTGCATTTCTCTAATCAATAGTGATTTGGAGTATTTTTTCATATGACTATAGATATCAGCTCTGCTCTTTTCATCAGGAAAGTTTGAAAGTCCCCTATTTCACTGAATATCCATCTTTTACCCCAAAAGATTATGCTCAATTTTGCTGGGTAGTTGATTTTTGATTGTAATCCAAACTCCTTTGCCTTCCAGAATATCATATTCTAAGCTCTCTGATCCTTTAATGTAGAAGCTGCTAAGTCCTGTGTAACTCTGACTGTCATTCCTTGATATTTGATTTGTTTCTTTCTAACTGCTTGCAGTATTTTCTCCTTGACCTGATATCTCTGGAATTTGGCTACAATATTCCTTGGAGTTTTTATTTTGGGATCTCTTTCAGGAGGTGATGTTTCAATGTGAATTCAAGGTGGATTCTTTCAATGACTATTTTACATCTGGTTCTAAGATATCAGGGCAGTTTTCTTTGATAATTTCTTGAAAGATGCTGTCCAAACTCTTTTTTCTATTGTGCCTTTCAGGTGGTCCAATAATTCTTAAATTATCTCTCCTGGATCTATTTTCCAGGTCAGTTGTTTTTCCAAAGAAATATTTTACATTTTCTCCTATTTTTTCATTCTTTTGATTTCATTTGACTGATTCTTGATGTCTCATGGAGTCATTAGCTTCCACTTGCCCAATTCTAATTTTTAATGAATTATTTTCTTCAGTGAGCTTTTGTACCTCCTTTTCCATTTGATAAATTCTACTTTTAAAGGAGCTGTTTTCTTCAGTGGATTCCCCCCCCCCCCCAATTTGGTTAATTCTATTTTTCAAGGAGTTGTTTTCTCCAGTCAATTTTTATGCTTTCTTTTCTAATCTGTTGATTCTTTTTTCATAATTCTCTTATATAACTTTCATTTCTTTCCCCAATCTTTCTTCTACCTCCCTTTCTTGATTTTTAAAATCCTTTTTGAGATTTTACAAAAGGTCTTTTTGGGCTTGAGACCAATCCATATTCCTCTTTGAGGCTTTGCATGTAGACATTTTGACATTGTTGTCCTCTTCTGAGTTTGTGTTTGGTTCTTCCCTGTTGCCATAGTAGCTTTCTATGGTCAGGCTCTTTTTTGTTTTTTGCTCATTTTTAAAAGTTGAGCTCTGCTCCTGGAGTACAGGGGGCACTGTTCCCAGCTCTTGCACTGGGGGCCAGGGGTCTGGTCACTGGCTTTTGGCACTGGAGCCTCTGGGGCTGGTGGCTTTCTCACTGTGCTAGGGTGGCCCAACCTAGTTAGCCTGTTGTGCCCTGGGTTCCAGGGCTGGTGGTTTGCCTGCTGTGCTGAGGCTGGAGGCCTCACAGCTGGCCTGCTGAGCCAGGACTGCAGGGTCTCAGATGCTTATCTGTGCTGTGGCTTACAGTTTCTCACTGGCTTCCCTGGACACTGCCTCTGCTGGGCTGCACTCCCCTTTTACCCAAGTGAGACAGACCCTTCCTGAAGTCCTTCTAAGTTATTTTGGGCTGGAAAACTTTTTTGCCCTGTCTTTTGGTGGATTTTGTTGCTCCAGAATTCTTTTAGAGGCTTGATTTTCATGTTGTTTCTGAGGGAAACTGGGGAGAGCTCAGGCAACTTCCTCATTTCTCTCCACCATCTTAGCTTTGCCCCCACAAAGAGTGTTGTATGTGAGAAACAGCAAGTATGGCTAGATTACAGAGGAGGGTAGAATGTAAGGAGATTTGAAAGTTAGGAAGGGACCAGGTTGTGAAGAAATGTAAATGTCAAGCAAAGAACTTTATAGATGATTCTAAGGGTAATAGTGACTTACTGGGGAGTATGGAGCAGGTAGGGCAACATGATTAGACTTATTTTTTAGATAAATCACTTTAGGTACTGAGTGAAAGATGAATTAGAACGGGAAGAGACTTGAGGCAGGAAAACCAATTAGAAGGCTATTGTAATAGTGTAGATGAGAAGTGATGAGGGCTTCACTTAAAGTAATGACTGTGTGAGTGGAGAGAAGGTGGTATGTGAGAAAGATGTTCTAGAGAAAGAAATCACAAGATTTTGCAACTTACTGGATGTCTGGGGTGATTGAGATAGAGCTAGATCATCTCACACCTATCAGATTGGCTAAAATGATAGAAGGAGGAAAATGACAAATGTTGGAGAAGATGTGGAAAAATTGGGACACTAATACACTGTTAGTGAAACTGTGAACCGATCCAACCATTTTGGAGAGCAATCTGGAATTATGCCCAACGGGTTATAAAACTATGTATACCCTTTGACCCAGAAATATCACTATTGGGTCTGTTTCCCACGGTGATCAGGGGAAAAGGAAAAGAACCTATATGTTCTTAAATATTTATAGGAGCTCTCTTTGTGGTGGCAAAGAACTTGCTAGTGTTGCTTGTCCTTCATTCTCTAAGAGGCATCAGGAATGGGATGCCATGAATTGCAAGTAAATTGTATTTAAGTGAGGAAGGACTGTGCAAAGTCACCTGCCTCACTTTCTCCTCTGCAGCCATCTGGCTCCCATGGCAAGATATAAATCAGGAAGACTGGCCATGGCAGAGACTTGGGATCTGTTTGTAGGCAGCAGGAAAGGAACAAATAGAAATTGAAGATGGAGTGGGACTAATGATGGGGGTGGGGCTATATGCTGAAGAAGAGAAGAGGAGATGGCTTTGACAAGCAGAAGGGTTTCCCCATCATCAGAGAATGGAATGAAGGAGGAAATAGTGGGGAATGATGTCAGAGGGATGTGAGATGAAGAGACAAAAGGGAACCTTCGTTTTTTGGGGTTTTTTGCAATGAAGCATGAGATGAGGTGAGGTCTTCAGCTGGGAGAGTGGGGAGAGGGAGTCACTGGGGGGGGCTTGAGGAGAAAAGAAAAGGTTTGGGTAAAGCTTGAGTGCTGAGTGGGATAGAGAATCAATAGCATTTTGCATAGAATAGGCTCTTAACAAATGCTTGGTGTGTTCACTGAGGTTAACCAGCATAAATGTATAGTTCTAGTTATAGAGCTGACCTAGTCAGCATGGTTTCATAATTTCTTCCAGTTCTGTTCAGCAACATCTGGGTAGGAAAGAAGGAGTTAGATGGCAGGAGGAATCAAGAATTGGGGTTTGGCAAGAGTGGAAGATTGTGCAGTTGGACTGGTTCACCAAGGGGTCAAGATTGGGAAGGGAGGAGGGAATGCCCAAGAGCTGGTTTAGCCAGAATGAAACATCAGCATGGATAGAAAGACAAGGGACAGGTCAAGGATGTGACCAACTGAGGAAGAGTGGAGGAGGAGGAGGTCAGGAGAGCTGAGGAGACTGAAGAACTGGAAAGTTAGGAGATTGGAGGGAATATCCACATGGATGCTTAGAGTCCCTTAGAGTGAGGAAAGGAGATAGGAGAGGGAAACTGAGCCAAGCACTGAGCTCTTTGAGAAGGGAGGCCCCCAGAATATGGGTATCAGTATTCTAGTCCCCAGGATCAGGACTGGTGATCAATTTAAATAGGGCGGGCTTCCAATGAGAGGTTGCAAAAGTGACTGGGAGAGGAAGAGTCTGGAAGTGATAATAGGGAGCAAGGAGTATTTGGATTGCCCCACCATTGCCGGTGAATTGGGATAGGAGTGGAAGTGCACCCCAGGCTGGAAAGGGTATTGAGGGAAGGAGGAAGTGTCCCCAGGAGAGAGCTGTGACTTCAGTGGGATGGAAGTCAGGGGCTTTCTCTGTTACTCCCTTCCCCACTACCCCTTGCCCTCTGTTTTTCCTCACTTCCCTCTCCTTATTTTACTACCTTCTTTCCACTTTCCCTCTTCCCCCTCACTTTCTTTCCTCCCCTTCATTTTCCTCCCTCCCTCTCACTTTACTCCCTTCCCTCTCCCTCCCCTCACTCCCTTCCCCTTTCCCTTCCCTCCTTCCCCTTAGCTCTCCCCTCTTACTTCTCCTTTCCCTTCACTTTCCCCTTCCCCCCTCATTCTTCCCCTCCCCTTCTTTCCTTCCCCTCCCTTCCCCTCATTCCCCCCACATTTCCCCCCTCCCCCTTCACTCTCTCCAATCTCCCTCTCCCTCCCCTCACTTTCCTCTGTCCCTTCCCCCTTCCCTTTCCTCCTTCCCCTTAGCTCTCCTCTCTCACTTCTCCTTTCCCTTCACTTTCCCCTTCCCCCCTCATTCTCTCCTCCCCTCCCCATCTTCCCTTACTCTCCCCTTCCCCTGACTCTTCCCTTCCCCCGCATCTTCCCCCTCCTCCTTCACTCTCTCCAATCTCCCTCTCTCTCCCCTCCCCCCGCTCCCCCCCCCCCTTCCCCTCCCCCCCCTTCCCCGGTGGCCAGACAGGTTGTTAGGTCCAGAGAAAAGAAGGCCGAGGTGGCGGAGGGATATGAGCCTGGGGATGGGACAAGGGGCGAGCCCAAGGGATTGGCCAGGGAAAAGTTTGCCTGTGCGCGCGTGCGAGCCATCGCGGAGCAGCTGGAGCGGCCGCCGGAGTTCCCGGGGCGCTCGGAGAGGCCCGGGCGGCCGGCGCTCCGAGATGAGGGCGGCCGCCGGCTTGCTCTTCTTCCTGGGCCTGAGCCAGTGGGGCTGGCCCGCCGATGCGGCCGTAAGTCCTTGCCCCCCACCCCCGCCCACTGGGAGCTCTGCGTTTGGGGGGGCGCGATCGAGGGGCCCCCTCCCCCCATCGCAGCGTCGGGAGGGGGCAGGGGGATGCGCTGATGGGGGGCTGGGGGTTTTTGAAGGGAACCTTACAAGACCCATGTGGGAGTCCCCTCTCCCCGGGCCCGAAGGACCTGCGGCGCCCCGAGGTGCAGTCAGAGATCCGGGCAGCGCCGCGCTTTGTCCGCTCGCAGCCGCCGGGCCATTCTCTGCGCTCCAAGTTCTTTGAGCAGCCAGGGCTCCGGGGGTTGTGCGCGGTGCATTTCGCGGGCTGCATTTGGGGGGTTCTTTTCCCACCCCCGAGAACAAACGTGAAACCCCAGGGCCACGGGGAGTGGGGCTGGGCAGGCAGCTTGGTGCTGGGGAAGGAGCCATGAACTTGGAGTCAATCTCAGCCCTGCCCCTCACAGCCTGTGTGACCTTGGCCAAAGCCCTGCTCCCGGGTCTCAGTTTCCTCTGTTGTAAAAAGAAGGGATTGCATTAAATGACCTCAGAGATCCCTTCCAGCTTTAGGTCTGGGATCCTCTTGTGACCATGGGGGAAATAATTTTATTGCTCTGTGCCTCAGTTTCCTCATCTGTAAAATGAGGTTGGACTAGGTGGCCTTTGAGGTCCCTTCCATTTTTAGATCCAGGAACCTTTGTGTGCCCTTGGCTGGTCACTTCCCCTCTCTGTGACTCAGTTTCTTCTGTAAAACAAGGGACTGAACTAGATGGCCTCTGAGATCCCTTTCAGTTCTAGATCTAGCTAGAGTCCTGTCATCTCAGACTGTGAAGTTTAAGATGGAATGATTTTGTCTGGGGGAAAAGCCCTTCAGGGGAGAGGGAAAATGAATGGTCAGTGAGTCTAAGAGATTTTGTTATCTAGAGCTGCTTTAAAAAATAATTCCTGTGCTCTCTCCTCAACTTGTCTGAAGCTTTGGCACTGAAGCAAGCCATTTTCATCTGTCCCCTGAGAACCAAGCTAGCTGCGTTTGGCTAGCTCCTTCCTCCAGCAGGTGGGCCACACTGGGTAGAATTTTCAACCACAAAAACTTGTGACTACCATCGACTTAGGTGCCAGCTCTGCTTTCATAGAGCTGAAATCACTTCAAATATCCATCAAGGATCACTGGAACTCCGAAGAATTGAGGTTACCCCACTGTAGCTGGCTGGCTTCGGGCCAGGTCTCTGGCATTCAGGGAATGCAGACTACCTTTAATATTAACCTAAACAGAATGGCAGAGATCTACTCCCCAAAGCAGGGGTGGGGGAACCCTGCAAAGCGAACTACTAGCAAATCCAGGAGAATCTAGCATTTTTTTCCTTTAAATTATGAATGACACTGACATTAGCCTCTATAATTAAGGCTTATCCACTGCTTTTAAGAATCTTTAGAATGATTGATTTGCATTTGGAAGGGAACCAGAGGCCCCCTCCCCTGCCTCCCCTATTTACAGAGAAGGAAACTGAGGCCCAGGGAGGGGAAGGGACCTGCCCAAGGTCACCCATAGAATCCTAGATCTAGAGCAGGAAGGGACCCCAGAGGTCATCTAGTCCAAGCTCCCTTATTTTACAGAGGAGGAAACTGAGGCCCAAGGAGGGGAAGGGACTTGTCCAAATTCACACAGGAAGTAAGTGGTAGAAGTCAAATTTGAACCCGGGTCCTCTGACTCTAAAGCCAGTACTCTTTCTTCTGCACCCCTGCTGCCTATCATCAAAGGACCACAGACCTTCAAGTACTGTTTCAGCATCTTCTTGCCTGCTTTTGCATTGGCAGCAGGGTCAGAAAAGTGCGGGATAAATACATCTAGATTTTTTTCCTTTCTAATTTTGCCTGAAATAAGGTACCTGCTTAGATTGTATTTCCTTTGCTGTGCCAAAAGATTGGAATAATTGTATAACAGAATAAATATTTGAGTTTAGGTGGAGTATTCATAAAGTGTTCCCTCTTGTCCTAATAAGTAAGAGGTAAGAGTAAGTTTTTTTCCAGGCTGGGAAGATTTCTTTGAGAGATACAGGGTGCGAATGTGCTGTTCCTATGGCTTTGACCTATTCAGCAGGAGAGACTCGTTAAGTGGATTTTTCCATTTGTGGAGGATGGAATTCAAAGACCTCACCATACTTTTTTCATCTGATCCCTCTTGAGACCAATGACATGAACTACCCAGAGTTAGAGATGTAGCCTGAGGCTGTTCTGTTTTTTTCTCTTGAGTTAACTGGTCCGTGGCAGGGGGAGAGAGGGAGGGAAATTCTAGACTACGCTACTTGAAGGGCAGAAACTCTATCCTAATGTTTCCTTGTATCACCAACATAGCACCTAAGCTACCAGCTCGCAGTGAATGGGCACTCAATAGAGATTTATTGAATGACTGGACAAATGGAAAACCCCCAGAAGGCTAGGGAACACTTTCTTCTTCTTTTTTTTTTTTGTAAATAGTATTTTGTTTTTTCCAATTACATGTAAAGATAGTTTTCAACATTCATTTTTTACAAGACTTTGAGTTCCAAATTTTTCTCCTTCCCTTCCTCCCATCCCCCCTCCTCAAGAAAGCAAGCGATCTGATATAGGTTATGCATGTACAAACATGTTAAACATATTTCCCCATATTGTGAAAGAAGAAACTGAACATAAGGGAAAAACCATGAAAAAAAGTGAAAGTAGTATGCTTCAATCTGCATTCTGACTCCATAGCTCTTTCTCTAGAGGTGGATAGCATTTTTCATCATGAGTCTTTGGAATTGTTTTGAATCATTGTATTGTTGAGAAGAACTAAGTCTATCATAGCTGATCATTGCACAATGTCGCTGTTACTGTGTACAGTGTTCTGGTTCTGCTCACTTCACTCAGCATCAGTTCATGTAAGTCTTTCCAGGTTTTTCTGAAATCTACCTGCTCATCACTTCTTATAGCACAGTAGTATCCCATTATATATACCACAACTTGGTCAGCCATTCTCCAATTGATGGGCATCCCCTCAATTTCCAATTCTTTGCCACCACAAAAAGAGCTGCTATAAATATTTTTGTACATATGGGTCCTTTCCCCTTTACCATGATCTCTTTGGGATACAGACCTAGTAGTGCTGGATCAAAGGGTATGCACAGTTTATAACCCTTTGGGCATAGTTCCAAATTGCTTTCCAGAGTGGTTGGATCAGTTCACAACTCCACCAACAGTGCAGTAGTGTCTAGGGCACACTTTCATCAGGAAAGAGCATGAAGGCATATGGGGAAGTGGCCCTGGGAAAAGGAGAACATTGGATCAGAGATTGAGAGATTGAAGGGATTTAAGATGTGATCTTGTCCCATTGCCCAGAGGATAGTGATGGCAACAGGGATAGAAGGAGAAGGCTGAAATCTGCAAACAGTTGGAAAAAAGTTGTAAAGAGAGAAAAAGATGAGGAGACAAGAACATAATGATAGGAAAAGACAGAAAAATCCAGCTCTGGTCAGATCAATCAATCAACAAACGTTTATTAAATGCTTACTATTTGCCCCAGAAGCTGCTGATCTCTGAGAATACAGAGAAAGGCAAAAATATTTCCTCCCTTCAAGATGCTTATATTCTAATAGGCGAGGCTACATTTTTGTAAGTAGGCAAATACAAGATACATACAGAGACGATAGAAGGCAACTTTGGAAGAGAAGGCACTGACATCTGGGCTGGGGGGATGGGGAAACCAGGCATCATGCAGAAGATGGGCTTTGAGCTGAGTCTTTAAGGATACCAAGGATTCTGGGCAGCTAGGTGGCACACTGAATAGAGCTCTGGCCTTGGAGTTAGGAGGACCTGAGTTCAAATCCAGCCTAAGACACTTAACGCTTAGTAGCTGTGTGACCCTGGGCAAGTCACTTAACCCTGATTGCCTCACCAAAAAAAGAAAAAAAAGAATACCAAGGATTCTAAGAGGCACAACTGAGGAGAGAGAGTGTTTCAGCCATGGGGGATGGGTAATACAAAGGCATGGAGGTGGGATATGGGGTATTGTGTGTGTGGAGTGGCAAGTAGGCCAATATGGATGGTCCACAAAGAAAATAGAGGTGAATAATTTGTGAGAAGACTGGAAAGATAGAAGAGACCAGCTTGCAAAGAGCCTTAAATGCCAAACGAGTTTATATTTCATCCTAATGCTAATAGGGAGCCATTGCAGTTGTAGAAGGCTGACATGGGGAAATACACTGTTTAGGAAGAGTTTAGCAGAGGATCGAGTGGGAAGAGGCTTGAGGCAGGGAAACCGGTGAGAAGGTTATAGTCCAGGGGAGAAGCGATGAGAGCCTGCTCTAGGGTGGTGGTTGTAGGAGTGGAGAAAAGGGAACAGATTTGTGAAAGACTTTGTAAAGAAACATCCAGTTTTGGTAAGTGATTGCACATATGGGATTGAAGGAGATAACGTACTTAAAACACTTTGTAAACCTGAAAGTGCTCCATAAATGCGGGCTCCGATGATGATGACAATTATTATCTAGAGTGAATGTGAGCAAGGAATTGAGGGTGATATTACAGTTTTGCACCTGGCTGATGGGGAGAATGGTGGTACTCTCACAGTTAGAGGGAAATTCAGGTTTGGGGCAAAAGAGGAGGAGTTCCATTTTGCATATGTTGAGTTGAGATGTTTATGGGACATCCAGTTTGAAATATCCAGTGGGCAGTTGGTAATTTGATACTGGAGCTTAGGAGAGAGACTAGGGCAAGACAAATAGACCTGGAAATTATCTGCAGAGAGAAAATTGACTTGGGGGAATGGAGACTACCAAGTGATAGAGGAAAAAAAGGCGGTCCAGGAGGGAGGTGCAGAAGGCATGCTCGATTAGTGGCCAAGTAGATTGTAGAAGGAGCAGTCAGAGTCAGTGTGCCAAAAGAGAGTGGTAGGGTCACAAAAAAAAGAAAAAAAAACCCAAGAGAGAAGAGAGGATCCAGAAGAGTGTGGTCAACCTCTCTGAGGGCTCAGGAAAGATGAGAATTGAGAAGCTCTAGATCTGGCGATTCAGAGAGCTTTAGTAACTTGAGAGGGAGTAATTCCAGTTGCTAGGGATAGGTATTGGTACCACTAAAACACTTGGCTTTATAAAGGACAGGTCAAGAGGCAGGCTGACCTTGGAGTGAGGAACCATAGGTTCAAGTGTATTCTCTAACACCTGTGTGACCATGTGCAAACAATTCTCCTCTCAGTGCCCCAAGGTAATTCTTTAGCCAGTGATGTCAAACTCAAATAGAAATAGGAGCCAGAAAAGTGTGCATAAGGATCCCTATGGCGTATTGACTTAGAAAACCACATGTTAACATTATCTACATTCTGTTGTATTTTTATTTATTTTGTAAAATATTTCCCAACTACATTTTAATCTGGTTTGGATTGCGCTCTGGAGTGTTGTAGGTCAGATGTTTGACCACTTTTATTTTGTGCATTTAGGTTATAGGCAAGTTGCTTATGTAGCCAACTAGGGAGTATAGTGATTAGAGCCCTGGACCTGGGAGGGAAGACCTGAGTTCAAATCTAGGCTCTGATACTTACTGTGTGACTCTGGACAAGTTATGTAACCTCTCTCAGCCTCAGTTTCCTCATCTATCAATGGGAATAATAATAGTACATACTTCTCAGGGTTGTTGTAAGGATAAAATGACATATCTACAAAGCGCTTTGGAAAACTTACAGTGCTATATAAATATTATCCTCATCATCATTTGGATCATTTGCATTATAGAGAGAGTTTCCACACCAGGAAAGTTTTCTCCCTCACACCAGGAAAGTTACAGGTCTTGACTTGTCTTCAATGATTCAGATTTATTACAACAGCTTCAGAATGTGTCCTCTCTTTTGGTTCTCCATCATACACCCAACTTTGAGATTCATCAGCCTTCAAAACCAATTTCAGCTTCCTCATCTGTACAATGACAAGTGGTTTCTAAGGAGTGTTCCAGCCCTGATATTCTGTGATTCTGTGATGTTATTTTTTTCATCTTTGTATACCCAGCCCCTACAATAATGCCTTGCTAATATTGACATGAATATTAACATACAAAAATATTGATTTACATATAAAGGAATGTGGGTTTTAGTTCATTGAATATTCAATCCAGTTCTTGGGTAGTGAGGTGGTACAGTGGATAGAGCACCTGGCCTGGAGTCAGGAAGACTTGAGTTCAAATCCAGCCTTAGACACTTAGTAGCTATGTGACTCAGGGCAAGTCGCTTAATTGCTACCTTCCTCAGTTTCCTCAACTATAAAACAGGGATAATAACAGCACCTCCCTCCCAGGGTTGTTGTGAGGATCAAATGAGATAATATTTGTAAAACCCTTAGCACAGCGGCTGTTATATGGTAAGTGCCATATATGTGTTAGCTATTATTACTATTTTTCCTTTCCTTATCCTGATTCTCTCAGCTCCAAATAAATCTGAAGCCCTTTAAATCCTTAGATCAAATGACTTAACATGTGTAAGGTGCTTTGAAAATCTTAAAACACTGTATAAATGCTAGCTATTGTTATTTTCTCCCTCAATGATCTCATTGATCTTAAAAATATGATAGACTTGTCATAGGAACAAGAGAGAATTGATTTAATTGCTTAATATTTTTTCAATGACTAATATTTACCTTTCTTCTGTTTCTCTTATTTGAAGTGTTTGCAAGTCAAATATTATGTTTGCTTTTGCTTTCTTTTGAAACAATCACTTAAATACCTTTTTTTTCCCTTTGTTTGAAAACCCATCTTTATTGATGATTAGGCTCAGCTTTGGAGGGTATGTTATTTTTAAGGTGCTTCCTGATATCTTTTGCTTTTAGGAATATAATATTATGATTTCTTTCTTGTTGAGGAAGAGTCCTGGGCTATTTATATTGACTTTTGCTCAATAGCTAAAGACTTTTCTTGACTGCTTGCAATATTTGTTGTTTGGCATTGAAGTTTAGCCACTACATACATGCCTTGGTGTTTTGCCCTTGCATTTTTTGTCAGTGTTGTGATGTCTCTTATAGGTCAATACTTGGTTCTCTATTTTCAGTACTTGACAATTTTTTTTTGTTTTTAAATTCATCATAGTTTTCTGGGAGATGTATTATTCCTATATTCTTTATGTATCCTATCTTCAGGTTTAGTCAACTTAAAAAATGGTTTATTGAACTTTCCCTCCCACATTTACTTTCTAATGCTTCCTTCCCCCATCCCTCACATATATTATCCTCTATCATAACAAAGAAGAAAGGATAAGTGAAACAAAGCAACATATTGGTCATGTCTGACAATATATGCCTCATCCATACCTACAGTCTACTATAGGGAAGCATGCTTCAATGACAGTTCATGTTGCATTGATCAAAGTTCTGAGATCTTTCGATGTTGCTTTCCTTTACATTATTGTGGTCATTGCATCAATTGTTTCTCTGGTTCTGCTCATTTTGTTTTGTCAGTTTGTACAAGTCTTTCCAAGTCTTCCTAAATTCTTCATTTTATCATTTTTTATGGCACAATAATATTTCATTGCATTTATATGCCAAGATTAACCCAACCATCTTACAGTTAATGGGCACCCGCTTTTCTTCCATTTTGTCCTGCCACAAAAAGTGCTGCTATAAATATTTTGGGGGGTAGCCAGGTGGCACAGTGAATAGAGCACTCACTGGGTTTGGAGTTAGGAAGTATCATATTCCTGAGTTCAAATCCAGCCTCAAACACTTAGTGGCTGTGTGACCCCGAGCAAGTCACATCACCCTGTTTGCCTCCGTTTCTTCATCTATAAAATGAGCCAGAGAAGGAAAGGCAAACCACTCTAGTATCTCTGCCAAGAAGACTCCAAACAGGGTCACGAAGAGTTAAATACAACTGAACAGCCACAAATATTTTTGTGTATGTAGGTCTTATCAGCATGGCATTGACCTCTTAGGGTCGTACCCTAGTAGTGATAACATTGGATCAAAAGGTATGTTTAGTTAATTATTTTTCTAAAACAATTGGACCAATTCACAGCTTGATCAACAATGCATTGGTACATCTGTCTTCCTGAAATCCCTCTACTATTTTACCATTTTCGCCTTTCACATTTACCATTTTCATCTGTTTCATCAATCTTATGTGTGTGAGGTAAAACCCAAGTTGTTTTATTATGTATTTCTCTTATTAGTTATTTGGGGCATTCTTTCATATTGTTGTTGATAATTTGTACTTCCACTTTTGAAAATTGCTTGTCAATATCCTTTGATCATTTCTCTATTGGAGAATGGCTCTTATCCTTTTATATTTGTATCAACTTCCTATATATTTTGGATATCAGACCTTTATCAGAGATATTTGCTGCAAAGTCAGTCACATTTGCTTGCTTAAGATTCATTTTTTTAAAAAATTGCCATATTTTGCTTGTGTTCTACCCAATTTTCTTCCAATTCTATATTTTTGGAAAGGCGGCATGACCTAGTATATAGAGAGCTGGCCTTGAAGCCTGAAAGCCCAGGGTTCAGGTCCTGCCTCTGACATAAGCTGGCTGAGTGACCCTGGGAAAAGCACTTATCCTATTAATGCCCCAGGCAGCTCTCTAAGACTATATAAATTGTGGAGAAGGTGCTAACCTACTGTCAGTATAGAAATTAAGGTAAACCTAGGCATGAAGTTCCAAGCATGTTCACTTTATTGGTAAGGCTAATAATTGCCAATAAAAGGGGTCTTTAGCTCCTCAGCAAGCAAAAAGACCAGGAATGAAGGCAGACAGATTATTTTTACAGACAAAAGAAGCATCCAAAAGCTAGATAGATGGGAAAACAATATGATTGGCTGGAAGTTTGGAATGCATGACTAGCAAGAACCACTCCTGTCTTTTGCTATGGAAAGCTCATTGATGGTGTCCACCTGCATGGCTAGTTAGTGTCACATCGATAACAGACCAGACTTTTTTTTTTAAATAGAAGTTTATTTTCTTTTTCTTTTTTTTTTTTTTTGGCTAGGCAATGGGGTTAAGTGACTTGCCCAGGGTCACACAGCTAGTAAGTGTTGAATGTCTGAGGCTGGATTTGAACTCAGCTCCTCCTGACTCCAGAGACAGTACTCTATTCACTGAGCCACCTAGCTGCCCCAGACCAGACTTTTTTGAAGGACAGCCAGTGTTGCAGAGATAATAGACCAGACTCCCCAGCATCCACCAGCATCCTTCCAAGGATAACAGATTTCCTTGACACAAGAATAGAACAGTGATTATCAGGAAAACTGAACTCACAAACTTAATTAGCTTAAGAAAGGAAAGCTGAACTTCTGAACTTAAAAGACAAAGAAACGTGACTCAGGTAGTATACAAAATGTTGGCAGTGATACAGAACAGAGTCAATTACAAAATAGAATCAATTTGATTTTCTCAATTTAATACTACAGTGGGAGAGGAAGTTTCTCCACCTAGAAGTTCCCTATAGTATGCCAAAGTAATCACAGGCATGTGGCACTTGGTGGCATAGTACACAGAGCCCTGGGCCTGCAGTCAGAAGACCTGAGTTCATATTTGGCCTCAGATACTTACCAGCTATTGACTTTAGGCAAGTTACTTAACCTCTCTCTGTCTGCCTTAGTTTCCTCATCTTCAAAATGGAGATAATTATAGCCCTTACTTTGCAGGATTGTTGTGAGAATCAAATGTGGTAATATTTGCATAGTGCTTAGCATAGCCAAGGCACATAGTAGGTACCTAATAAATGCTTATTCCTCTATCTGCATTTTTGGATTTCAAATTTGTCTTTATCTTTTTCAGAGCCTCTAGTATTTGGAAATGATTTTTCTGTCGTCTATTTTAGGTTGTTTTACTTTCTTGTTAGGGTGACTAGGTGGCTCAGTGGATAGTGTGCTGGGCCTGGAGTCAAGAAGACTCATCTTCCTGAGTTCAAATGTGGCCTCAGACACTAACTAGCTGTGTGACCCTGAGCAAGTCACTTCACCCTGTTGGCCTCAGTTTCCTCATCTGTAAAGTGAGCTGGAGAAGGACATGGCAAACCACTGCAATATCTCTTGCCAAGAAAACCCCAAATGGGGTCACAGAGAGTTGGATACAACAACTTTCTTGTTTATCTCATTAATTTCTTTTTTGAGCCTTCTGATTTCCATTCCTAAATGTCTTCTTTTTATTTCTTTTGAGCTGTTTTGAACTTAGTGGTATTAGTCCATTATTTCAGAGGATACTGTAGAACTCTTATTTTATTTTTCATTTTGAGTGTCTGGCTCATTTACCTTTACAATGCAATATTTATTTACTGTATTGTGACATTTTCTAGATTCTTTACTCATTTTTCCTTTATGCATTGTGCTGGATTATCCCTTTGGGTGCTCTCCCGGTGGCTTTGTATTTCATCCTTTCTCTTCTGTTCTCTGTAGTTTGTAGCAGGCTCTGTACTGTTTGACCCCTAAATATTTTCACCTGCCCAGACGCCAAGGAATAGAATCGCTCAGTCTTTTCCAGTAAGAGGGTGGGGGAGATTCAGCTGGATTCCTGCTAGCTGGAAACTCCATGGAAAGGACCACAGTTGGGTTCATAACCCCCTTGACCTCACACTACTGACTCTTGGACACGTCCAAGCTCCCTCCTCCCCGTCTCCCATCCCCTAGTGCAGGGGTGGGGAACCTGTGGCCTCAAGGCCACATGTGGCCCTCTAGGTCCTTGAGTGTGGCCCTTTGAATCCAAACTTCACAGAACAAACTGCCTTAATAAAAGAACTTGTTCTGTAAAACTTGGACTCGGTCAAAAGGCCCTTTGACTGAATCCGAACTTCACAGAACAAACCACCTTAATAAAAGAATGTGTTTGGTAAAACTTGGACTCAGTCAAAAGGCCACACTCAAGGACCTAGAGGGCCACATGTGGCCTCGAGGCCACAGGTTCCCCACCCCTGCCTAGTCCCTGAACCCTTTTAATTGGCCAGACCTAGGCAAGTCCACTGTTCTCCCTCTGTGAAGGCATGTGTGTGTGTTTGTGGTGGTGGGGAGGATTCAGATTGAGTCATTGCCATGAAGGGAGAGGCGAGAGGCCACCAGAAACGCAGTCATGCAAATCTGGAAGGTTGTTGGAGCCGGGAGCATGGTGTGGGGGAGGATGGGTGACTTCCAGCTAGTGGGAGCTTCAGGCTGTTAACTCTTCTGTTATTTTTTCAGAAGGTTTTTCATCATGCCCAGGTGTTACCCATCTGCTTTTCTTGCTGTAATTTGAATTGTGATAAATTGCCATCTTACTACTTTGGGGTTATAGAATGAGTTATGCTGAAAATGGCTGCTGCTCTTTTCCCAGGAACATGACTGACTTCCCTGTCTTTAAAATGGAGGATTGGATTAGGTGATTTCTCGGCCCTTTCTCGCTCTAATTAACTGTGACTGGAAAAGAGAGAAGAGGTGGACCAGGTAGTAGTAAGGACCTAGCTAATGTATGCTTTCATGAATTGGTTGGTGTGAGTCTGTCAGCATGATTCCTATGATTCCTTTGGTAGAGTTGCATCATGAGGAGTAAGCATAGAAAGTAGATGTTTGGGCAGACCCAGGGATGAATATTAATCTTGTGGGAGCAGTCGAAAGACAAGGGAGCCAGAAATTAATGGGTTGAGATGATGCTTTGTTGAAATGACCGTGAAGAAAAGTGGAGAAGTGAGGCTGAGACAGGCGTGATGGACCAGAGAACAAAGTGGAATCCGAGCAAGGGGGCTGACAGTTAAGGCAAAGAGCAGTTTCTGGAGGAAGACAGGGCATGAAAGGCAGAAGGCTCACTTATTATAATCTGAGAGAAAAATTTCAGAGTTTAGAATCTTGAGACACAGAGCACCTTCTCCATGGAGCCTTCCCTGATTTCTGCTTGCTCCCAGATTGGTAATACCTTTGCTTTCTCATAGATCACATAGGACTGATTCCACTATTTTTTTATTCAACAGTCATTCCAACAAGCAGATATAGAGTAGCTATTATATATGTCAGGCACTATGCTAGGCACTGGGAATGCAGAGACAGAAATGAAATAGTCCCTGCCCTTAAGGAGGGGAAAACGATGTGTATATAAATGTACAAAATATATCCAGAATAAATACAAAGTTAGTTCAGTATGGTGGGGGAACACTGACATCTTGGGGGAGGGATGGAAATCAAGAAGGAAGGCAGGGATGAGGCCGAGGTGAGGAGGGAGGGCATTCCAGGCATGGTATACTGCCAGTGCAAAGGAACAGTGGTGGGAGATGGCCTGTTGTGCATGGGAAATGTCTAGCAGGCCATGGTTTGGAGAGAGAGAGAGAGAGAGTGTGTGTTGATAAGTGAGGGTAGGTGGTGATTTGCCCTTAATCTGGAGAGAGGAGTTTATATTTTCTCCTAGAAGCAATGAAGCCTTTTGAACCAGGTGAGTAGCATAGTCAAACGTACATTTTACAGATATCACTTTGACAGTTGTATGGAGGATAAATTGGAAGGAGAAGAAGCTGCATGCAGGGAGACTAATTTGGAGGGTACTACAGTAGTCTAGGAGAGAGCTGCGGTGGTAGCTACATCAGTAGAGACAAGAGGACAGATATGAGAGATATGGTGGTGGTAGAGTCTACAAGACTTGGCAGCTGATTGGATGTCGGGGTTGAGGGGGAGGAAGGAGTTGGAGATGACTTTCTTGGTTACAATCTTGGGTGACTGGAA
Source organism: Phascolarctos cinereus (assembly GCF_003287225.1). Lineage (NCBI taxonomy): Eukaryota > Metazoa > Chordata > Mammalia > Diprotodontia > Phascolarctidae > Phascolarctos > Phascolarctos cinereus. The sequence goes on along the minus strand of NW_027556291.1, from coordinate 62,935,090 downwards.
GGATAGTGGCACTCTGGACAGAAATAGCAAAGTTTAGAAGAGGACAGAGTTGGGGGAGAGATCTCCTTTTGTCATGTGGACTTTGATGCGCCTGTGGAATGTCCAGATGGGGATGTCCACGGGGCGCTATGTGATGAAGAATTACAACTCAAGAGAGAGACTAGGGGGCAGCTAGGTGGTGCAGTGGATAGAGCACCAGCCCTGAAGTCAGGAGGACCTGACTTCAAATCCAGCCTCAGACCAAACACTTGACACTTACCAGCTGTGTGACCCTGCGCAAGTCACTTAACTCCAGTTGCCTAAAAGAGAGAGAGAGAGAGAGAGATTAGATAAGGTTGGATATATAGGTCGTGAATCATTTGTATAGAGATGATAATTGAACCCAGGGAGCTCTGGCAATCGCTGAGGATGTGCAGAGAGAGGAGAGAAGATGGGCTAGTAGGAGATAGAGCTCAGGGGTACAGCCATGCTCTCTGATGATAACCCAGCAAAGGCACTCTCTTGGGCACTAATTATGCATTGTGATTATCTGTGGATTCTATTCTTTCTCTCCTTCACACCCCACACTTCTCTGAGGTCCCAGAGGTCTGGAGGTCCTCTTATCTCCCACTTCCCCTTATGACGGTACCTAATCAGTGTTTACTGCCTGGAAGAGAGAGGTGTGGATTGGGCCTGCCCCATCCCCCTCTTTGGCACTCAGTTTCCGGGATGTGTAACCCCACCTCTACCCTCTCCCTCACTTCTTCTCTCTGATACTATTGATCAGCTTCTCTGGAATACTCTCTTCTTCCTAGACTTTTTGGACACTGCTTTCTCCTCTTCCTATCTGTCTGACCCAGGAGTGGGCAACCTGTGGCCTTGAGGCTCAGTTTCCTTTCCTGGATCCTCATCCAGGTCACACTACCTGTAGGGGGCTCCCAAAGAATTTGCCCCAACCCTCTTCTTTTCTCTTAGTGAGCTTACCAGCTCCCAGTGGTTCAATGTCCATTTCTATGCAGCTGATTCTCAGGCCTTCATAATTCTCGCCTTTCTCCCGAGCTTCGTTCTCACATCACAGTCCTTTTGGGTGTCTTTTGAGTTAGGTATCCCATCGGTGTAGTGCACCAGCCAGACTCGGGCCACTTCCCTGTTAGTTTTGGTTCAATTCTGGAACCAGTTGAGACTTTTTAGGTCAATCAACAGTTAACAAAAAGTTTCCTGAGCATTCAAAAGGATGTTCAGTAGGGACACTTCTGCTGGACAGCCTGTAGTTTATTCTGATTCTCATTTAAAAGAAGGGAACTTGCAGGTGACTCCGTAAATGGGGGCCATCAGGGTACCCAAGTGGAGAATGTGGATTCTCTGAAACCCAGAGTTCAGTAAGCCTCTGGGTTTCCTTTTTAGATTATGGGGAAGTGAGTGTCAGTAGCTTATTCTTGCCTGTGCCCAGAATCATCAGGATTTTCCTCACCCACTGTAGTCCCCCAAACTTGACTAAGTGGGCTGGACCCTGGATTTTCTTAGGGTTGATTTTCCATGCCTTGTTCCTCATGTGATTCACCATCTAATTTAGGACCACAACTGTCATAGCCTTGTTCAGCCCAGTAAACATTATGTCATCAGCATAGTGAGATATATACATACATATATATATGTCCTCAGGAAGAATGGCTTCTTTAAGGTCCATCATAATACGGCAGCATGAGGGAGAGTTTGAGTAGATTTTGCTGGACTCCTTCCAGGTGAAAGCAAATTGTAGTCTCAACCATAGGAATAGAGAAAAAATACTGGGGAGGTTGATAACCCCATACTACTCACCCTGGGCCTGGACAACATCTGGAGCAGCTGCAGTGATGAGCAGGATGACTTAGTTCAGCTCCCTGTAGTCCACTGTAAGCTGCCGGGTGCTGTCTGCCTTCTTCATGGGCCGCACAGGATGATTGTAAGAGGAGATGATACAGGAAAGTACTCATCTCCATGACTAGAGAAGAAATATATTTCACTCCTCCCCCCAACCAGGTATTGTTTGATGTTAACAGTGTGGTATTTGTATAACTCCTTTTGGCTCTACCCGTAATAACCTGTGTAGTAGAGACTGCCAAAAGGGCCAGCATGGACACTGACTCCCCAAACTACATTCTTTCTTCAGTGGTCTATGTTCTATAATTGCCAGTGGAACCTGGGGTGCCCTGGAGGGATCCATTGGGAGTCCTCTATTATGATAGTAGCCTGGCTGCCAGTGTTCAGCAGTCCATTATATCTAAACAGGGCAGGAGCTGTAGGGGATGCCCTAGGCTTGGGTGGGGCTGAAGGACACCTACTACCAGGGTGTTGGATTTCAAGTTATACTAGCACCTGCGAAAGCTGGTTACCGGTTGCTTTCTTTTAGACTCAGTATTTTACTGAGCCATCCTCAAAGCTCCCTCCAGGAGATAGTGTAATTGCCATCTGCCCACCTGGTAGGGTGGTGAGCTTTGGGCCTCCTCCTGCCATCCCCAGAGCTCCAATTCACATTGACAGCAGTATTTCCCCTTGCCACGGCTATCATGACCTCCTGCTTAAATTTCGCTAGTTGATTGGCCCATACCTCTATGGTTGTATGGCAGAGGAGCCTTGTAACTAAAGCCTGAGGCCATGTGGACAGGTCTCTGCCTAGAAAAGAAGCTGCTTATGCAGGGTGACATCATGGATCCCATCTATCAACCACATCTACCTGAGGACCTTCGTCCCTTCCCTTGCACATCACCATTGGGAAACTGACTACAATGGGAATTCATCTTTATGGAGGCAAGTACTCACAACTTCCTGTCCTAGCCACCTAAAAACGGATGGTGGTCTCCATGTGGAGCGTCTAACTGATTTCAATCAGTTCTGTAAAAATAAGTCTGATAATCTCTGTATGACTCCATTGGACCATACCTTTAGCAGCTACTGTGCCTGTAATCAATCACCTCATCCCTGTTTCCTTGGTGATGAAAGCCCACCCACCCTCTTCTCCCTTCGTGGAGGAAATCACTCCTAGGGCAAGGTAAGGCAGCTCGGTAATACAGTGGATAGCAGGCCATGCTTGGAGTCAGGAAGACCTGAGTTTACATTTGGCCTCAGACGTTTACTAGTTGTATGACCGTGGGCAAGTCATTTAACCTCTGTCTGCCTCCATTTCCTTGGCTGTAAAATGGGGATAATCCTAGCACCTATTTGCTAGGGTTGTTGTGAGAATCAAATGAGATAATTTTTGTGAAAGCACTTTGCTCAGTACCTGGCACATAGTAGGTGCTGTAGAAATGTCAGCTACGAGAAGTCCAAGGCTTTCTTGCCACTAGGGTGAGGGCTCACAAGTGTCCTCCTCACTCCTGCTCTCAGCCATTATTGGAGTCTCATGGTTGTGATCTCAGCTTACCACAGGGACTGTACTTCTGCCCCTTGTCTTGTCAGCTCTCTGGGGACAGTTGGTCCCCAGCCACATTGAAAGTCCCTTTTGACTTGTATTGCTCCCGGATCCATCAGCAGCCCCTTACCTTTCCTCACACGGTCCTTAAAAACCAAGGGCTCCGTCTCTACCTGCTGAATGTGCTGGGACAGTTTACACACCACTTTGTTATACTCACCATTCAGCTTCTGAAAGGTAATAAACAACCACCAGAGAAGCTGGACCCAGTTCCACGGAGCTGAACAATGTGCATCAGTCCAGCCTGCTTCCTGGTCCGTGGAGAGAACTTGACATATACCACCAGAGGGGCTCTTCCCACAGGGTGCCGTGGTGCTACATTGGACTGTTCAATCAACTCATCCTCTGGATTTGCATCCCCTTTCCCTGACTTCAGTCACAATTGGAGCCACAGTGCCATCCCCTTCTAGTTTCCATGACAGTCGACTCAGGCCAGTCACCTCTTAGTTGAGGTCTGATTTTGGAACCAGTTGAGACACTCAGGTCAGTCAACAGTTAACAAAAGGAGTCTTCATTGGCGTTAGCATAGAAAAGATATTCAAAAAGGATTCTGTAGGCCTTAGCTTGGGTAGATGCTGCCCCCCTGCACTCCATGGAGAAATTTGTCTGATCAGCGGAACAGGGTGTGGTGACTCCTATGGCTTTGGGACATCTGCCAAGGATGAAAGGTCCTGACTCTGTGTGGGTGGGTCTTTTTATGCTCTGTGGTGACCAGAAAGCCATTCTGCTAAGACCAGAGACCACTAGGTTTGTCAAGGGAGTGGGCTGGAGCCTTATTCCTTTGGACTACTCACTTCTTAGAAACAGCTTCTTTGCCTTTTAGCCTAACCTACCTGGCAAGTAGGGACATTTTGGCATGGCGGACCCTGAGAGATGGTCTGCCCTATTACAGTAAGCATATGAGTTGACATATCTACAGTAGAACTTATTCTCTTTCTTCCCAGCCCCTCTCCTTCCCAGCTTTCCTGCTATGGTCAAGGGCAATAATATCTTTCCAGTCACCCAGGCTCTGATCCTCAGTGTCATTCTTGACTCCTTATTGTCACTGAGCCCACAGATCCGATCTGTTGTCAAATCTTGTTTTTTCTCTTGATAACATCTCCCATATATGACCTCTTTTCTCCACTCGCACCATTACCACTCCACTTCAGGCCCTCATTACCTCTCACTTGGACTATTGCAATAACCTTCTAATTGGTCTCCCAGCTTCAAGTTTCTCCCCTCTCGGATTATCTTCTATTCAGCTGCTAATGTTAGTTTTCCTAAAGTGCATATCTGACTCTTCCTTCTCTCCCCCCATTCCATAACTCCAGTGGTTCCCTATTACCTCCAAGATAAAATATAAAATCCTTTGGCATTTAGTGCCCTCACAACCTGGCCCTTTTCTGCCTTTCTAGTCATTGATTCTACTCCCTACAAACTCAGTGATCCAGGTACATGGCCTTCTTGTGGTTCCTTACACATGGCACCCCATCTCCCATTGGTGCCTTTATATTGGCTTTCTCCTGAACATGGCATGCTCGCTTTGTACCCAGCTCCTGGCTTCTCTAGTTTCCTTTAAGACAGCTGAAATCGGGGGCAGCTAGGTGGCACAGTGGATAAAGCACTGGCCCTGAAGTTAGGAGTACCTGAGTTCAAATCTGACCTCAGACACATAACACTCACTAGCTGTGTGACTCTGGGCAAGTCACTTAACCCCATTGCCTAGCCAAGAAAAAAAAAAGACTCACCTCAAATCCCACCTTCTTCAGGCCATCCTTGGTCTCTCCCCCCTCCCCCCACCTTCCCTCCACTTTGCATTGTATATAGCTTGTATGCACATATTTATTTGCTTCTCATCTCCCTCCTCAGAATGCTAGTTCTTTGAGAGCAGGGAGCATCTTTTTGCCTTTCTTTGCATCTCCTGTGCCTTCTAGTTTCTGTTAAGCAGTTCTTAAATGTTTGTTGACTGACCCAATTCAGGTATGAAAAACTGAACTTAACATACCCTCACTAGCCAGCCAGAGACCACCCCATCCCCATCTCCCTTTCCAGTCCTCTCTCTGCCAAGGTTCTTGGACTGGTCCCTGCTGTCCCTCCCTATCCCCTACCTGATCCAATCAGCAGGCCTGCTCCATACCTTCTTCCATCACAATGTCACATGCAGACACATTGTCCTTTTCCATTTCCCTTGCAATGAGGAGGTCTTTCTCAACCACCCGAAGTCCTCCTGAAGCATGTCCTGTCTCATTTGTTTGGTTCATTTGTCTAGTCTCTTGCTAAACTCAATGCCCTCAAGGCCAGAGAACTTTGTTCTTTTATTTAATTCACGGAGTCTTCCTTAAGACTAAGACAGTTCTTTGTACTTAATTGATACTCAAATATTTTATTGTTGATTTTTTGCCAGATCTCCATAAAAAGTGATTTACTTATAGGGAGGGGTTGCTCACTCTCTTCCTCCTGGGTGGCCCAGGTGCTTGTACTGGGAACAGCATCTGCTCTGCTTGTCCCTGCTTCCCCTCCTCTTTCTTGATTTGTTTTCTAGTGCTTTCTGAAGAGCCTAATGTACCAGAGGAAAATGAGGACTAGGAGGACAAGCAGGAAGTAGATGAAGGCGGAATGTCTTTGAGCCCCAAGACTCAGTGGGAGATACTGAGCCAGTGGGTGGGAACCCCCTGCCAGGGATCTGGGCAAGAGGGAGACCCATGGAGCAATTTCTCCTAAGTGTTTCAGGAATAGGAAACAGACTAATTCCAGCAGGGCCTGGAGTTGGGACAAGGCATCTTGAAGCCCCCTTTTTGGTAAGGTCAGATCGTTTGACCTGGTGTTAAGGAAGAATCAGCTTGGAGCAATTCTTATGTTGTAGCCTGAAGATTCATGGTGTTAGTGAACAGCTGGCACCATCTCCTGGAGAGAAGGAGTAACTGACTCTGTAAGGAGAATGAAAAGCTGGAGCCATTCTGAGAAGGGAAGGTGGGCTGCCAAGGAGCTATCCCAAATCACTTTCTTACAGTCTAGCTTGAGAGCTGGTCCCATCTCTTGGCAGGTAGAGCCAGAAGGGATCTTAGAGGTGGCCTAGTCCAACCCCTCATTTGACAAATAAAGAAACTGAGGTTCAAGGCGGTGAAGCGACATGCCTACAGTTTCACAGCTTCTAAGTCTTTGAGGTCTGATTGTGAACTCATGTCTTCCTGTCTTCAAGTCCAATGCCCTGTCCATTAGGCCATTCCGCTTTTTTATGAAAAATGCTCCAAATCAGTGATAATTAGAGAAATTCATAGTAAGACAGCTCTGGGGTTCCTCTTCAGACCCATCAGACTGGCCAAGATGACAAAAGATGAATGAAGGAAATAAGTTATTAGGCACCGTGCGAAGCACTTTACGAAGATCTCGTTTGATCCCCACAACCACCCTATGAGGGAGGTGCTATTACATTTGAGGAAACAGAGGCAGACAAAAGTTAAGTGACTTGCCTAGGGTCATGTCTCCCTACTGTCTGAGGCTGGATTTGGACTCAGACTTTCCTGACTCCAGGTCCTGTGTTCTATCTACTGTGCTACCTGAGGGCCTCAGAGAAAGGGAAACCTGAATGTCAGGGTATGAAAGGGGGGTGGAACCCTGGAGATGCATGTTTGTGTTCCTAGGCAATGTGAAGTAATGAACTTGGAGTCTGAAGATCTGAGTTCAAATCTTGCCTCAGACACTGATTAGCTGTATAACCCTGAATTGATTAGTGCCTCAGTTTCCTCCTGTGTAAAATGAGAGGCTTGGACTCCCTGGTTTCTTAAGTTCCCATCTAGCGCTAAATACAGACTCCTATGAGCCCTTTACCCATAGGCTTTTGATTTCTTTTTCTTTAGTTTTTATTATGTATATGTATATATATATACATATACATCTATATGTATACATATAGATGTATATATACATATATGTGTACATATATAGGTATACATATACATATATATATTTCCAATGAGCAAAAACCTAGTTTCTCTTCCTAACTCCCCTACACTTTTCTCTCTATTGAAAAAAGAAAAGAAAAACAAAACCCTTGTTACAAAAATGCATAGTTGAGCAAAACAAATTCCTGTTCTGGCCAAGTCCAAATACCATATATCTGAGTCTCCTGAGTTCATCACTTCTCTGTCAGGAAATGAGGAGGATGTTTCATCAGGGTCCTTTGGCATCATGGATTGTCATTACACTGATTAGAGTTCTTAATTCTTCCAAAGTTCTTAAGTCATCTTTGCCAATATGATGGGTATGAAGAGGAACTTGAGAGTTATTTTACTTTGAACTTCTCTTATTATTACTGCTTTACACCACTTTTTAAAATATGGAAGCAGAACGGCCTAGGGGATGAGGCATTGGACTTGGAGACAGGAAGCTATGAATTCAAATGTCACCTCAGACACTTGGAAGTCTTTATTTACAGTGTTGTTATTACTATAGAAATTATTCTCCTGATGCAAAGTGAAATGAGCAGAACCAGGAGAACGTTGTACACAATAACAGCAGTGTTTTAAGATGATCAGCTGTGAATGACTTAGCTGTTCTCAACAATACAGTGACCCAAGACCACTCTGAAGGACTTAGGATGAAAAATGCTATCCATCCCCAGAGAAAGAACTGATGGTGTCTGAATACAGATTGAAGCATGCTTTAAAAAAATAAATTATTCTCCTGCTTCTGCTTACTCTACTCTGCATCAGTTCAAGCAGACCTTCCCAGATTTCTTGAAATCTGTCCCATTTATCATTTTTATGGTTCAATAATATTCTATCATATTCATATACCATAATTTGTTCAACCATTCCCCTGAGTTTCCCATAGCTTCCAGTTCTTTGCCCACCACAAAATGAGCTTCTATGAATATTTTTGTAATATGGGCTCATTTCCTCTTTTTTTGATCTCTTTGGGGTATTGGCTGAGTACTGGGATAGCTAGGTCAAAAGTTATGGCTTTTGATTTCAGTACAGAGTTCTCCCTAGCAGAGATACTGTGGAATCCATCCAAAGACTGTTCCATCATTATCTCAGCAATCTTTCCCTGTTTTCTTACTTGGTTTCAATCTACCTCACGTCCTCCTTTGCCCCTTTAGTAACACCTTAAGGAACAAAGTAATAGTGCATTAATGGGTTCAGGATTTGGCAGGGAACAGGGAGGTTTCTTTTCACTGGTTGACCTTATTTTGGCAGGAGGAAAACATACTTCTGGCTTTCCTTCATGTGGCCTTAACACTGATGACCCCTGAACCTGTAAATGATTAATGTCAATCCTGGGTTTAATAGATTTGCTTCTGGAAAGACTTATGAATGATTTGTTAAGTATTTTTGTAAACTTGAAAGCACATTCTTTTGAACCGGTATTCTTACTTGACTGTGAAGGAGCCTAGTAGGCCTTTGCCCTAGGGTCATATTAATTTTCATTTTTTTATTAATAATAAAAGGAGCCATTCCATTTCCATTGTGATTTATTCATTTGTTTTTAACATCTGAGCTTTTGCAACATGCATTAGGGTCCAGGTGGAAAGTCTGATTTCTGCCGTTGGGTGTTCAACATTTTTCCTTCTTGCATTTTCTTCTGAGAAATGAGCCCATATATTTGAGAGAGAAACAATGGGTCTGTGACGCCAATGTTTGGAATCACATAATCAGAGTTAGAATGAGACTTCAGTGATCATCTAGCCCAGGGCTTCTTAACCTGGGGGCCTGTGAGCTTGTCTTTTTATTTTTTTAGTTTTTGGAGGCACATACTTAAAAACATTTTACCGATGGAATCCACAGTAAGCAAAGTCTGGAGACCACCACTGTAGAGAATTCATACTAAATGGTGGATGTGATGAGGAGACAGACTTTAACTGCATCAAAGTCACAACCTCCTAACAACTGGCCAGCCCATGGAATGGTTTCCCCATTGTTTGAGGTGTCTGTACAGAGTTTAGATCCTCAGTTGCAAGAGAAGTTGTAGAATAGGTTCATGTTTTTTTTTTCTAATTCATTACTTATTTATTTTAAAATTTTAATTATCAAAACGCATTCTTTGTATTTAAGATTTTGAGTTCCAGATTCTCTCCCTCCCTTCCACCCCTCCCCTACCCACTGAGAAGGCAAATAATATATCATTTACACGTGTAAAATCATGCCTATATTAGCCATGTATATTTTTTAAAAAGCAAGAAAAAGAAAGTGAGAAAATTACACTTCAATTTGTATGCAGAGTTCATCAGTTCTCTCTCTGGAGGCGGAGAGCACATCTTCATCATGAGTCCTTTGGAACTGTCTTGGATCATTGTATTGATCAGAGTAGTCAACTCTTTCACAGTTGATCATTGTGTACAGTAACAGCAATATTGTAATGATGATCTCCTGGTTCTTCTCACTTCACTTTTCATCAGTTCATATAGGTCTTGTCATGTTTTTCTGAATCCATCCCCCTTGTCATTTCTTATAGCGTAGTAGAACTCCATCATGATCATATACCACAACTTGTTCAGCCATTCCCCAACTGTTGAGTATTCTTCAATTTCCAGTCTTTGCTACCACCAAAAGAGCTGCTAGAAATATTTCTGTACATATGGGTTCTTTTTCTTTTTCTTTGATCTCTTTGGGATATAGACCTAGTAGTGGTATTTCTGGGTCAAAGGGTATACACAATTTTATAGCCCTTTGGACATAGTTCCAAATGGTTCTTCAAAATGGTTGGACCAGTTCACTACCTACCAACAGTTCATTAGTGTACCTATTTTCCCTTATCTCTTCCAGCATTTGTCATTTCTGATAGGTATGAGGTGGTACCTCAGAGTTGTTTTAATTTGCCTTTCTCTAATCAAGAATAATTTAGAACATTTTTTCTTTCTTTTTTTGGCTAGGCAGTGGGGTTAAGTGACTTGCCCAGGATCACACAGCTAGTAAGTGTTATGTGTCTGAGGCCGGATTTGAACTCAGGTCCTCCTGAATCCAGGGCCGGTGCTCTATCCACTGCGCCACCTAGCTGCCCCCAGAACACTTTTTCATGTGACTATAGATAGCTTTGATTTCTTTTTCTGAAAACTACCTGTTTATATCCTTTGACAATTTATCCTTTGACCAATTATGAATACCACTGACCATTTATTTTTATAAATTTGACCTAGTTCTATACTCAGTATATATTTGATAAATGAGGACTTTATCAGAGAAATTTGCTATACACTTTTATTTTATTGTTCTATTGTCTGTGATTGGTTCATTGTCTATGATACTTTTTAGCAAAATGTAGTTTTCCTGATTATCCCTTTTAATTAGGTCTATTTTTACTTTTGCTTTGTCTGAGATCGTGATTGCTATCCCTTGCCTTTTTTTACTTCAACTGAAGCATGTTCGATTCTACTCCAGCCCTTCATTTTAACTCTGTGTGTGTCTTTCTGTTTTAAGTGTATTTCTTGTAAATGATATATTGTTGGATTCTGGTTTCTAATCCATTCTGCTATTTGCTTCCATTTCATAGGTGAACTCATTCCATTCACATTCACAGTTATGATTACTAACAGTGTTTTCCCCTCCATCCTCCTATCTTCTGTTTCTCCCCTATCTCCCTTTTTATCCTATCCCTTCTCAAAATCTCTTTTGCTTTTAACCACTGCCTCTCTTAATCCACCCTCCCCTTTATCATGCCCTGTGAGCCTTCTCTTATCTCCTTCCCCATGCTCTCTTCTAATCCATACTGGGAAAAGAATCTCCAGTGCATAGAACAGAGCTGCTAAATGGTATCCAGCTTCTTCTGGAAGCTCTTCCACGAGGGAGAGCATGCTGCCTTCTGAGGCAGTCCATTGATTTGGGATAGCTCCACTTGTTAGGAAGCTTTTCCTGACACTCAACCTAAATTTGCTTCCTTGCAACCGTAATCCATTGCTTCCAATTCTGGCACCTACAGCCAGGTAGAATAAGCTTAAACAGTTAGTGTGATATAGTGGGAAAAGGGCTGGATTTGAAGTCACAAGACCTGAGTTGAAATCCCACCTGCCACTTAATAACTGTGTGACATTGGGGTAGTCATTTCCCCTCATTTTCCTCTTCTGTGAAATATGGGGTTTAGACTAGAAATCTTCTGAGGTCCCCTCTGGCTCCTGATCTGTTTGATCCTGTTACCCCTCCTTCACATGACAGTGCTTCAGACACTTGAATATAGCTACGTTGTTCCCCATGAGTCTTCAGATCTCTCGGCCAAACATCTCTGGTTCCTTCAGCCAGTCCTCATATGCCAAGATATCATAGGGTCCTAGATCTAGGGTCGAAAGAGCCCTCCCAGGCCATCTAATCCAATGCCCTCATTTTATAGAAGAGGAAACTGAGGCCCAGGGAGGGGAAGGGATTTGCCCAGGGTTACACACAGGATCCTAGATCTATAGCTTGCAGGCCATTTAGGCCAGCACCCTCACTTTACAAAGGAGGAAACTGAGGCCCAGGAAATGAAATGCTATGCCTGAGGTCACATAGGTAGTCAGTAGCAGAGACAGGTTTCAAACACAGGTCCTCAGACTTCAAGTTCATTGCTCTTTCCCCTTTGTCACATGGAACTCAGGATTCTTTAGCTTTGTTCTGGCTCTCCCTCTTTTTAAAAATCTTTCTTTCTCTCCCTCATGACCCTCTCTACTTTACCGACGCCTTTCATAGAATGCGAAAGCTCAGAGCTGAGAGCAGTATTTCAGATGTGGTCTGACTAGGGCAGGCTAAAAGAGAAATATCTCCTCTTACCTCCTGGAAGCCACCCCTCGCTCGATGCAGCCGAGTCATGCCACTGACTCTCAATGAACTTGCAGTTGTCTTTTTCTAACTCTCTTACCATGCCTTTCATGCCTTACCATCACTTATACTTGTGATGTCATTTTTTGGGAATCTAAATGTAAGACTTGACTTTTATCCCTATTAAATCAGGGGTGGGGAACCTGCAGCCTTGAGGCCACATGTGGCCCTCTAGGTCCTCAAGTGAGGCGCTCTGATTTATTCTGTGAAGTTCAGATTCGGTCAAAGGGCTGCACTTGAGGACCTAGAGGGCCACATGTGGCCTAGAGGCCAAAGGTTCCTCAGAACTTCAGGATCCTATCCAGTGGATTAGCTTTCCCTTTTAGCTTTGTGTCATCTATAAATTTGATAAGGATTCCATCAATACCTTTATGTGCAAATGATTGATAAAAATGTTAAATGACATAAGGCCAAAAATGAATCCCTCAGGACTCCCCCATAGGAAAGAAACTTCCAAGTTGACATCAGTTTATTTATTAATATTCATTGGTTTGGCCGTTTGACCAGTCTTAAATTTGCTTAATTATACTGTCGTCTAGGACACATCTCTCCATATTTTTCACAAGAGTGGCACGAGCTACTCTATCGATAAACTATACCTATGGCACTCTCTGGTCTACCAGGTTAGCCACCTTGTCAAGAAAGGAAATAAGCTTAGTCTGGCATGACCTATTCCTAAAGTCATGCCAGGCTTTTTCAATCACTGCTTTGTTTTCGAGATATTCGCTATCTATCCCGTTAATAATTTTTTTTAAACAGAATTTTGTCAGAAATCAAAATCAAGTTCACTGGCTTATAGTTGGCATTCTCCATTCCTTTCTATTTTTGAAAATTGGGACATTTGTCCTTCCCTCCTCCTGCAGTACCTCTGCTGTTCTCTGCCATCCTTCAAAGATCTTGACAATAGCTCAGCAATCACATCTGCCAGTTCGCTCAGTACCCAAGGATTTAGTTCATCTGGCTGGATGACTTGCATTCGTCAAAGGCAGCTAGGTGCTCTCTCCCTATCTTCTTATTTATCTTGAGTACTAATACCCTATTTTCTCTATTTGTCTGTCCTTTCCAGTCCAAAGGTCATTCTCCTTGGCAGAAAAAACAGCCACAGAATGAGAATCGACTAGCTCTGCCTTCTCTCTCTTGTCAGTTATTGTTCCATCCACCCTGAGTAGGGGTCTTATCCTTCCTTGATCTTCCTCTTTTCTTTAATATCACTTTCAAAAACAAAAACAAAAACAAACAACCACCACCACAAAGGCCCAAGTCCTTTTTTGCTTTCCTTATCTTTCTTCACTTTAGCACTCTTGACACTATTCTTACAGGAATGTGCCACACTTTTGTACTTGGTCCCTTATCTTTCCTGGCTTCCATTTTCCATATGCAAAAAAAAAAAAATACACAGTTATCCCTTCCACATCTGAGGGGGGCTGGGGGCACAGTGCCCCTTTGGTCTACAAAATCCCATAAAAAGTTTTTGGCCTTCCCTTCGTACCAGAGAAGAAGTCTGAATTTGTCCTTTTTCTTTTTCTTTTGTTTTTTGTTTTTTTGGGTTGTTTTAGGCAATTGGGGTTAAGTGACTTGCCCAGGGTCACACAGCTAGTAAATGTCAAGTATTTGGTCTGAGGCCGGATTTGAACTCAGGTCCTCCTGACTTCAGGGCTGGCGCTCTATCCACTGTGCCGCCTAGCTGCCCCATGTCCTTTTTCTTTTATGGAGTGTTTACCTTATTGTAAAATCTGGGTTAAGTATTTGGTCATAGGCTCTGTGTCATCTGCTGGCCTTCACGTGTCATCTGTGGCTTCTGCAAAACTCCCCCAAAATTCCCATTTAATTTCTTACGCCGACCTACAATATATGATATATTGAAACCGCAATGGGAAAGAGTCATGATGTGGAAGGGATAACTGTAATAATCTGTAATATATAATAATATATATAGTAGGGGCAGCTAGGTGGTGCAGTGGATAGAGCACTGGCCCTGGATTCAGAAGGACCTGAGTTCAAATCCGGCCTCAGACACGTAACACTTACTAGCTATGTGACCCTGGGCAAGTCACTTAACCTACCATTGCCTAGCCAAAAAAAAATTTTAAAAAAAAATATACGTAGTAATAAACTGTAATATATAAGTTGGTCAGTGAGTTCTCTATGCATCTACATCAGTCTCTTTAGACAGCTCCTGTTTTTCTCTCTCATCCAAATTATTTCTCTCTGTATCTGCAGATTTTCATCCTTGAATGTTTGCTCATTCTTCCTGGGATGACTTCCCCTGAAGAATTCGAATGCATAGCATCCTACCATTCTCCCTCTGAACACTTTGAAATCGACTTGTTCAAAGGCTAAAGTGCATTTCAGACTCTTCCCGGCTTTCTTCATCTTTTCCATCACAAATTGTAAGATGGAGGGACCATTACTCCCCAAGATTCTCATCACTTCCACTCCGGCAACCGGATACTCCCTATTGGTGAGACCCAGATTGAGATTTGTTGGTTCCTCTGCCTTTGAAGGATGAAATTATGAAGGCAATTCAAGAAGTTATTAGTTGCCCGGCTTTTTGGCAGAGAGCAAGAGCTATTACAGAAATCCAGATAATTGAAGCTCCTCCCACCCTGCTCCCATCAATACAATGTCTGCCTGGGTTGGATTTCTTCCCTTTCCCCCACCCCAAATTCTCCATCTCTTTCTTTTTTTCTGTCCAGATAATCTGCAGTATACTCTAATTACAGTGTTCCTATAAGTCTTTCCTTTGACTTTCCCCCAGATGAAGTAATTTCACCCTTTGATTCTTAAATTTCTTCACATGAATATGTCTGCTTAATATATAATTCCCTTCGCCCTCCACTGTTTTCCTATTCTGTATCTTTTGAATAAGTTATACCCTTTCTGAGGCATGTTCTGGTTATGTGTCTTATCTCATGAAATCTCAGTGATACCTATGAGATCAAATTTACCTTCCCCCCCCCCAGGTCTCTAGTTCATCCTGATTGTTACTCATCCCTTGTGCCTTTGAGTCTAGATGTTTATAAACTGAGTTTTGTTATTGCCTCCCCTCCCCCACCTCGCCCGCCCCCAATTTTACCCCCTATGAATGTCTGGGCATCTCTGTTGCTGTTCTCCTGTAGGCAGTTTATGCCTTTCCCCTTCCTGTTTCTGGTTAAAGTTTGTTTGATTAGATTTGCAGGACTCTAGGTCATTACATTCCTATCAGCCCTTGTCTGGTACGCTTCATCCCTGACCAGAGTCCTGCCCTTTTCTGTATGTAAATATTTGAGTAGTCGTGTGGCATAGTGAATAGAGTGCTAGACTTGGAGTCAGAAAGACCTGAGTTCGAATCCTGCCTCAGAAACATACTAGCTTTGTGACCTCAAGCAAGTCACTTCTCTCTTAGCCTCAGTTTCCTCCATTGTAAAATGGAAATAATAATAGCACTTAGCTCTTCATAGGGTTGTCATGAGGATCAAATAAGATAATATATGTGAAGTGCTTTGTAGACCTTAAAGTGCTTTGTGAATGTTAGTTATTATTATCATTGTTGTTATATCCTCAGATGCCATCTACTTAACCAGTTGTTCACTTTCTAGATGTGGCTTTCTTTTCTACACCCCTTGCCTGTGAAGGGCTGCAACGATGCAGACGGTAAAAGTGTCCCAGATGTCTTCAGTTTCTTGCCTAAGACCAAGTGGTAGCCAGCAGATGGAAGAATATCATACTTCTGAAAAGTCTGTGATCCTAAAAGAAGAATCACTTGGTGGCCCAATGGATAGAGAGCTGGGTCTGGAGTCAGGAAGACCCGAGTTCAAATTTGGCCTCAGACACTTACTAGCAGTATGACCTTGGGCCAGTCACTTAACCTTTATTTGCCTAGGAGGCAGCTAGATGGTCCATTGAATAGAGTGCTGGGCCTGGAGTTAGGAAGACCTGAGTCGAATTCGGCCTCAGACGCTTACTAGCTGTGTGACTTTGGGCAAGTCACTTCACCTCTATTGACCTCAGTTTCCTCATCTATAAAATGAGCATAATGAAGCAAGTACTTTGAAGGGTTGTCGTGAGGATCAAATGAAATAATATTTGTAAAAGGCACTGAGCACAGTGCCTGGCACATAGTAGGTGCTATAGAAATGTTTGTTCTCTTCCTTTCCCTTTCCCCTTTCCCTGTGTTCAAGTATAGTACTGAGCACGTGTAGGTACAACATATTGATTTGAAAATTGGAAGTTGTCTCTATAGACAGATTAACTTGACTCATTCTAATTAGAATACTTAGTAATATCCAATCTCTTCTATTTGTTATCACCCTTAGAAATACAAGAGTCTGAAAACTGAGGACGCTTCCCTTTTTAATGTGGCTTTTGTGCTCTGGAATTTCCATGTAGGACCAAATGGCTATTTGTGCTCACTCAGATTTGTTTTTTTTAAATATATTTGATTTTTCATAATACCTTTTTGATAGCTTTTGTTTTTATTACCTATATTTCCTGAGTTATTCCTTTCCCCCTCCCCCATCCCTTGTTAGTGAGAGCTGTCTCTGGATAGGATTTTAAAAAGGATAAAAAAGAGGAAATCATCAAAAGTAACCAACTGTAGTCCCATACCTATACCTCTGCAGAGAAGTGGGAAGAGGGGTGAGTTCTCCTAGCTCTTCTTTGGGGCCATTATAATTTGGGGGGGGGGTACTGTAATTTTGTAGCATTCCGTATAGTTATTTTACTGTAGCTACAGTGATTTAGTCCATCTTCTGGCTTAAAAGTCAGAAGATGAGCTGGGTCTGATTTTATGCCAGGATGACCTTTTTTATAAATGACCTCAAGTGCTAACCACTTAATCTGTCCTAGCCTCGCCCCAGTTGCCCCATCTACAAAGTGGGGATGCCCTCGAGAAGCTACAATCCACAGAGCCTGTGGGCTTGAGTTACTTTTTACTTCTATAAGCTGGGTGTTATGTGATTGATTCCAAGCCTTCTCTTTTCCTTTTTTTTTTTTTTAACTAAAAAATAAATGCAGTTTAAATTCCAGAACTGATGAAGTGAACAGCATTTCTGTTCCCCTTCTTGCCTCTTGAAGGTATCAAATTTGAGTATTAGCACTATCTATTTCACATGATTTACTTGGAGAGAAATCTCATTTCTGAAATCATTCATGTTTAAAAGTCTGGGTTTTTTTTAAAAGTCGTGTACATGTGTTCAAAAATACTGAGAAAAATGGATGCATATTTAGTAGTTTGCAAACTCCAACACACGCTAGCCAGGAGGGCTTGTAAACCTTTACATTTTGTTAATGTATTTTTGGGTTCTAGTGATTCTAAAACATGTGGCAGTTGCTGGCTGAAATCGTTAGGGAGGGGGAGAGCCCTGGACCCTCCATCTCATTTCTAGCCATAGGAAACGAGCCAAGTTCTTTAGCCTATTTTGGCTTGCTGGGAAAATTCCAGTTTTAATAAAATCATGTGCCTGCTTATTTGGGTTAAATAACTATTATTAACATAATAGCTCCATACTTTATCTCAGTATCACTTGTTTGGTTTCCCTCTCTCTGGCCCTAAGCAGTTTTTTTTCAATAATTTCAATGGGGGACTCACTAAATGCTGCATATTTGTTCCTTCAGATCTGGTGCAAGAGTACCTCACTTAACTATTCCAGTAATGTGTAGCCTCCGCATTCCTTTCCACAAATGGGATTTCAGTGAAGCGGATCTCACGGGAGTTGCCAGAAGATAGCCTCCTGAACGGGCTGAGGCCACCATATGCTCCTGCCCCCTTCTCGAGTTTCTACTTTGCTAGCAGACCACCCAATGGAGCTCTTCTGTAGGTCAGAAAGCATGTTGGAATGAATGGCAATGAGCTGAAAAGCTGCCCTCAGATCTTTACCAGGGGAGAGATTCGGAAGAGGTTTTTACATCACCACCTGCTTAATCCTAATTTCAGTTCGACAAGCATCACCTTTTTGTTTGTTTGTTTGCATTTTAAAATTAAATTTTAGTTTTTTCAATGAATAAAAATCGATTTTTTCCCCTCCCACTCCTCCTCCATTGGAAAAAAAGAAAAGAAAAACAAAATCCTTGTGACAAACATGTAGGGTCAGGAGAAATAAATTCCTACATCGGCCATGTTCAAAAAGAGGTGGCCTCCTTCTGTATCCCGATTCTATCACCTTTCAGCCAGGATGGGGAGAGAATGCTTCACCGGGGGTCCTCTGGCATTATGGTTAGTCATTGTATTGAACAGGATTCTTGGGTCTTTCAGAGTTGTTTGTCTTTATAATGTCAACAAGCATTTCTCATGTGCCAGGCACTGTGTGCTAGGTTCTGGGGAATATAAAGATAAGCATTCAAGATCCCTGCCTTCAAGGAGTTTCCAACGACATAGTGTGTATATAGTGAAGTAAACAGAAAGTCTATGTCCAGTAATAGGACGAGGGACAGGATTTGGGATTTCGTGGTTAGAGGGATGAAGGAATTCATGCCAAGTCAGAGATTCGCCTTCTGTGCATTATATAGTCTGGGACGTTGAAAGGTCAAGGGCCTTGCCTAGGGTCACACAGCCAGGAGGCAGAACTTGAACCCAGGGCTTCCAGGCACCACTATGTCACGTGACTTCTCACTCTGTATACAAAATGATACAAAGGAATTTCCAGAGCTAGAGAGAGCTCTTAGATGAGAGTCTGAGGGGAGTAAGAGAAAGCTCTTGGGTAGGAGGTGGTTCCCTGAGCAGAGCTTTGAAGGGAACTGGGGATTCTAATGATGATGATGATGGTGATGATAACTAACATTTGGATGGTGAACTCCTTAAGATTTGCAAAGTATTTGTGTGTGTGTGTGTGTGTGTGTGTGTGTGTGTGTGTGTATAAAACCTCACTTGAGCCTCTTAACACCCTTTAATGTAGGTACTATTATCATCCCCATTTTACAAGTGGGGAAATTAGTAAGAGGAAGAAGGAGGGGGGAAGGATGGAACGAAGGCATTTCTGTCAAAGGTGACAGCTTGTGCAAAGGCTAGGAGACTGGAGATGGGGTATCATCTAGTAGGTCAATTTGATTGGAATGGAGAGTGTGTAAGTGCAGTAATATGAAAAAAGACAAGAATATTAGGTGGGAGTTGGACTGTGGAAGGCTTTAAAAGATGGGCTGAAGACTTTGCATTTCTCCTATGGAACCACTGAAGATCGAGTAATCCAGGGACTAGGTCATAATGGAGAACACCAGACTGGGTGTCAGAGGACCTGGATTCATATCTAGGATCTGTTGTTTACTACCTGTATGATCTTGGGAAGTCATTTCCTTTTCTAGGCTTCAGTTGATGAGCCTACGATCCTCTGATCTGGGAGCCTCTCACTGTGTGCCCTCCACATTCCCTTCCCACTCTCCTTTTGTGCTTCTTTGGGCAGTGATTTAAGAATGTTATTCTGGCAGCTGGCTGGAAGATGACTGGGAGGAAACAAGGAAAGTAATCAGAAAGCTATTGTAATCATCTAGGAGAGAGGAATGGAGGTCTGAGTGAGGGTGCTGGCTGGGTGTGTGAGGGACAAGAAGGGGATGAATTTGAGAGATGGGGCCATTCAAGGTGACACACATTTATTCAGCACTTAACTGGGTTGAAGAGGAATACGGACTAGAACTGTGATTTTATTGCTAACAGGAATTCCCATGTAAGGAAATTCCCTCTATAGGAACTTGGCCATGGCCCGTCAGGGCCTCTTGAGTGCTTAAGTGACTTACCCAGGGTCACACAGCCAGTTTGAGTCCAGGCCTTCCTGCCTTTCAGGGTAGCTCTCTATTCATTGTACCATGTTGCTCTCCCTAGGGCTTGCTCCCTGCCCACAAGAAGCTTACATTTTATTGCTGGGCTGAGACATTGTGGAGATAGAATCAACACAACTTGGCATTTCATTGGGTATAAGTATGGGATACTAGTTTTTATGGTTTGTTCAGGAAAGGAATTTGGTATAATATCCTAATACAGGTAACTTGTTTGATCTAGTTAGTGTAGGTAGGCAGGTGCAGAATCACAGGATTGCAGAATTTGAGAGTTGGAAGGGTCCACAGCCACCATCTGCTCTGACATCGACACAAAAAGGATTCTTGATACAACACGCTTCATGGTTAGTAATCCAGCTTCTGACTAAAGACCTCCAGTTAGGAGGAAGCCACTGCCTCCCTAGGCATCCCATTCCACTCTTAAAGAACTCTCATTGTTAGGCATCCCCCCCATATGAAGCCTAAGTTTACCCCCCATTGCCTTCTGAGGCCAAAAGGGCAAAGCTGCTCCCTCTTCTGTTAGCTGCTCAAGGACAGGCACTATGTCTACCCCCAGTGTCCTTCTCTTCAGGCTAAATATCACTGGCTCTTTCAATTGCAGGAAGGTACCAGGTTATTTGGTCCATCCACTATCCAGCAGGATAGGCTAGAACCATCTGAGGTCCCTCTGTCATTTTTGTACAAGACTATTCTTAAAAATCAATTTTTAGAGGTTTTTTTTTCCATTTTTCCATTGATTATATTTCCTCCTGTACCCTTCCCCATCTCCCTTCTCAGAGAGCCAGCCTTTATAATAAAGAATTTAAAAGAAAAAAGGAGGAAGAAGAGAACAAAAAAAAAAAGAGCAATACTGTTTAACACATTGAAAAAAAATCTGATATTCTATGCAGTTCTATACTTGTGTGCCCTACTCTCTTCAAAACAGAAGGGGGAGCTGTTTTCACATATTTCTTCTGGAGAGCTCTTTATAATTTCTCAGCACTGAGTTTTGATTGTTTTGTGGTGCACAATACTATTTTTAAAAGCCTCTGGAGAGGACTGACCTTTTCCTTAGGTAGTAGAGGTGTAAAAGCATTTAGTTGATGAAAGGAACAGGAGAAGAAATCTAAATGATGGCCAGAGGATGTTAAGGATCCATTATCAGGAGTCTTAAGCTTCTCTCTCCCCTACTCACTCAGCACCTGCTCAGTCATTTGACAATCCTCTGTCTATGGTGAGATATAACAAGCAAATCAGACGTTTTAGGAATACCTCTTGTGTGTGAGGCATTGTGCTGGACCTTGGTGATGCAAAGACAAAAAAAAAAAAATCAAATGGTTCTTGCCCTTTGATTTGCCAGGGCTCATCAGGGAGATAAGACAGGTAGACATAAACATGTGGAACTGCTGCTGGGAGGGAAAAGCTGCATTTGTATTATTTTAGTGCGGGCTGGAACCATAGGTTGCTGCTGCCTCGGTCATGGTCCACCTGCCGAAAAATCTGTCTCTGAACAGGATGCCTGAAATCTCCCCCACCCCCCCCACATTAGTCCCTGTTTGGGGTTAAAGCATCAAAGATACTTCTGAAAATATGCGTAGGCCATAATTGTCATTATGGCAATCCATGCAGATTAGCTCATTGTCTTCCAACAATTTACTGCATGGAATCATAGATTTAGATCTGGAAGAAGCCATCATGTTCAGCTTCTTTTTTTTACAGATGAAGCATCTGAGGCTGACAGAGGTAGTGATTTGCCTGGGATCACACAGCAGTCACATAGATAATAAGCATCTGAGACGAGATATGAACACCCATCCCAGAATTCTATGCACCAAGCTACCTAGAGAGGAGCTTTCCTTAGTGTTCTCTGATTGAGCCACAGCATTTATTAAACACCTACTATGTCTCATGTAGTGGGCTAGGCACTGGGGCAGGAATTTTTCATCAGGGATCTTAGGGGATCTATAGATAGATTTCAGGGGGGTTCATGAACTTGGATGGGAAAAGAATACATATCTTTATTTTTACTAACCTTTGGTTTCTTTTGTGATCCTTTGTGATTTATTTTATGAATTTAAAAATAGGCTGAGAATGGGTCCATAGCAGACCTGCACAATTTGGCAGTAGGTAGGGGCCCAAATTAAAATAGACTAAACTTCTTCAGGCCACAGATAGGTTTTTAGCAGCTCACTTTCCAGGTAAAAGTAACTAAAGACAGGCTGATGATGGTTGGTTGCCGTATTTCATGTGACAAACAGGACAGAGTGTGCAGTGGCACCCCACCCACCAACTTACTCGATGGGCACAATAGTGACTCGTGGAAGGTGGGTTAAGCAGAGCATGGACGAAGCACTTGTTACATCTTTACTTAATTTTATATCCTCTACATTTTTTGTGGGCCACCCAAAATCCCTTCGTAGGTCACTTGGGCCGTGTGTCGTGCAGGCCTGGTCCATAGGCTTCACCAGACTGCTAAAGGGAGGTCTGTGACATGAAAAAAAGGTTAAGAACACTTAATCTAGAGAGACAGACAAAACTGAAATAGTCGCCTGCCCTCAAAGAGCTTACATTCTATAGTAGAAGACATAAACACCTAACTACAAAATACAGCCAAGGTAACGTGGGTTGTGGGGAACATTAGAAGTTGGGACTTGCCCAAGGTCACATATCTCATAAGAGTCAGAGGGGGGATTGGAGCCTTTGGGAGCCCTGAGTTGGTGACGTACCATGATAAAGCATTGGTGGAGGGCTCCAGTGTAGGCACAGCCAAACCTGTTGATAGAAATAAATTGTATGTCATGTAAAAGGAAAAAGAATGGGGGCTTCCTTTGGGCAGGGACTATGGTGTCTCTTTTGTCTCCATCCATGACTTACTATAGCATTTGACACATAGGGATAGGCATTGGTCCTGGAATTTCACTGGGTTAGGGAAGTCCCAGAGGAGGAAACTTCCTCTCCTAGTGCAAGTCACTACCTTTTTGGTAACCTAAAGTCTTGGAAGGTTGCTTGGAGCAGTGAGTGGGGAAGTGATTGCCCAAGGTCATACAGCTGGTATGTGGTAGGGGCAGGACTGAGGCCTGGCCACTCCAATGCCTGGCGCATAATAAAAGCTTAATATGTGTTGATCGAATTGAATTAACCTGTTTCCTTGATCCTCATTCCTTTATTTTTTTTTTGGGGGGGAAGGAGTATTAATTGGTAAAATAACAGTCTTATAATTAATTTATCGATTGATTTCTTTCCCACTTCTTCCCAATCCTCTTTGTGCCCTTCAGTTGTCCCTCAAAATGACCTTGCTCATACGCATTTAATCCAAATTCTTTGTTCTCCTATGATGGTTCTACTCAAACTCTATTAACACTTCTATTCTGTTACTGATGCCTTTTCTCAAGCCAGACCTCCTCACTCTTTGAAGAAAATTGGGGCACTCTCTATTCTGTATGTCACTGGCTGACAAGATTACAGTATACGGCAGGTAGCTAGGTGATGCAGCAGATAGAAGGCCTGTGCTTGGCATCAGGAAGATATGAGTTTGAATCCTGCCTCAGACATTAGCTGTATGATTCTGGGTTAGTCACTTAAATCTATGAAATGGGTATAATAATAGCACTTATCTCACAAGGTTGTTGTGAAGATTAAATGAATTAAGTGCTTTTCAAGCCTGTAAAGTGAATAATACATGTAAAGTGCTATATAAATGTTAGCTATTATTTTTATATTACTGTGATGGCCTCCTAATTAGTCTATCTGCCTCAAGTCTCTTTACTCCAGTTTATCCTTAGAGCTGCCAAAATAATTTTCCTTAAGTGCAGATCTGACTATATCACATATCACTCCTTGATACAGTAAACAGCAATGGCTCTCTGTTACCACTAGGATCAAATAGAAACTTTATTTTTGTCGGTCAGTCTTTTTTTCAGTCATGGCCGACTCTGTGATCCCATTTGAGGTTTTTTGGCAAAGATACTGGAGAGGTTTGCCATTTCCTTCTCCAGCTCATTTGACAGATGAGGAAACTGAAGTGACTTGCCCAGGATCACATGGCTAGGAAGTGTCTGAGGCTGGATTTGAATTCAGGAAGATGAGTCTTCCTGACTCCAGGCCTGAAATGCTGTCTATCCACTATAGCGCCACCTAGCTGCCCAATCCATATTTCTAGCCTCATTATCCGCTATTCATTCTTCCTGTACTCTGTGGTCCAGCCAGAGTGTCCTTCTCTCTGTACCTTACACATGATGCCTTATCTCCCATCTCTGTGCTTTTGCACTAGTCATCCCCCTAGCCTAGAATGCTCTCCCTTCTTTTATAGCCCCTCTTCCTTCAGGGCATAGCCCAAACACAACCCTCTGATATCCCCACCTGCCCCCTCCTCCAAACAAAATTGTACCTGACTACAGCAGACTACTTTTTTTTAAAGGCAGTTGGGGTTAAGTGACTTACTCAGGGTCACACAGCTAGTAAGTATTAAGTGTTTGGTCTGAGGCCAGATTTGAACTCAGGTCCTCCTGACTTCAGGGTCGGTGCTATATCCACTGTGCCACCTAGTTGCCCCATATAGCAGACTTCTATATGTTTTTCTCATCTCCCCTGATAGAATGGAGTCCTCTTAAGAATAGGAATTATTTCATTCTTTATATTTGTTTCTCTAGCATCTAGCCCAGCATCAGGCATACTCTAGGTGCTTAATCAATGTTTGTTGATTATGATTTTAATGATTTTGAATATAATGGAATATTATTGTACAGTAAGAGACAATGATTATGAGGAATTTGGAGAAACATGGGAGAATGTGTATAAATTGATTCAGACTGACAAGAGAAATATATATATTTACATTAAGAAATATAAATATGTCAAGAGAAGAAAATGTTTATTTACATTGTTGCACTCGTATGTATGTGTATGTATATATGGATGGATGGATATATATGTATGCAGTCATATACATACATATATACATATATACACATATGCACACACATATGTATATATGTGACTGCAACCATGTAAATGAATAGATTGCTAGATGGAAATCAGATTCTGAGTGAATGATTGAAGAACCAGACAGTCCCAGAGAGCATATGGTGAGACACTGTAGTAGAGAGGCGAGGTGCTCTGATGACAGATGATCGACATTGTCCGATCTGGTAGAGAATGTGTTGGAAGGGGACCAGTTCTTAAGATGTCTGAAAGAAGACACGAAAAGTGGAAAAGGTCTTGGACAAAATCTGTATTAGATGGTGGTGTTTATTTATTTATTTATTGTAATACTGAGGTTTTGTTGGAGGTGGGGGGTGGTATTGAAATGGCTTCACTGCAAAGACAAAAAGCATGGATAAAATGGGTTGGTTTGTTTGTTTGCTTTTTTTACACCAGAATGAATAAGGGAAGGGATATGCATCCAGAACCCCAATTCCTGTTCTCAGAGGACGTCTTTCTTCCTGGTCTTGATCCCATCTCTGCTTTACCATCTGGGTCACCTCTATTGGTTGGTGTCTGGTAGCTTTTTCCCTGGCCTCCTGAGGCTTGGGTAATAGCTGCTGTAGCCACAGTCCTGCTTTGCCTTGTAGAAAACCTCAGCAGTTCTAATTCAAGGGCAGCTGTGGCCCACAGTGGCCCACCCAGCAATCAGTGGATTTGGCTCCAAGGGCAGTCAATGATCACCCCAGTCCCCAGCTTGGCAATCAGAAAGCCTGTCTCAAAGGCAACAGAAGGAAAGGGAAGCAGCTGGTGCCGGGCAGCAGTGTATAGATTGCGTGGCTTCTTCCTTTCTTGTAGGCTCTGGACAGTACATTTTCCCTGTCCTCCTTCTGCCCAGAAAAAGATGGAGCAATCTCACTTCCCACTATCTCATAATTCTCCCTCTCTGGAAAATTCTAGGCCCCTTGGATCCCCAAAAAGATGAAAAGGCAACACAGAAATAGCTACTATGCATTTTTCCAGAAATCTTCTTGGATTTTTGATGTGTGCACAAGACACACTGTATATTACAGGAAGCCCTTTAAGGCGGCCTTTTGCTCTGTCAAAGTCAACAAACCCAGTATATTCTTTCTACTGTTCAGTCAGTTGTGTAATTATAAAGATGTGGGCTGCTGTAGAATATCATTTGTAAAAGCTCGCTTATTCTTTTCTCCAATTTTCATCAAGGATGTTGTGTGTGTAGCTTATTTTCATTAAAAGGGAAAAAAAACAGTAGAGATGGAAAAAATAGCCATATTCTCTTTGGGGTTTTGGGGGGGGGCATGAGGAAGAATGTGGATAATAAGGTCTGAGATTTTTTTTCCCCAAAATTGTTTCCACTTTTCATGTTTTCTCTCAGATATCTTGAGAATTGATGCCTCAAGATTGTGTCCCTCCTCCAACACATTCTCTGTTATCATTCATTTCAATGTTCATTTCTCTATCCATTTTCCATTTCTGATACCAGTGGTTTAAGTCTTATTGATGTCTTTTTTTTTTGGCATTACCATCGTTTCTCACAGTGTTCTTTCTCTTCCCTCTTCCAGAGAGCTATCCAATAGAATAAATAGCATGTTGGGGGGGGGGCTTTGTTGGTTTTTTTTTTTTTGCGAGGCAGTTGGGGTTAAGTGACTTGCCCAGGGTCACACAGCTAGTTAAGTATCAAGTGTCTGAGGCCAGATTTGAACTCAAGTCCTCCTGACTCCAGGGCCAGTGCTCTATTCACTGTGCCACCTAGCTGCCCCAATAAATAGCATTTTTAAGGCAAAAGAAGAAAAAGAATGGGGGGAAAAATCAACATAACTGATCAATACATCCAAAAAGTGTGAATATATGTGCAATGTACGACACATGGACCTCCCACTTCTGCAGAGGGGTAGGGTGGGGATGGGGCCTTCTCATATGTCTTCTGAATCCTGCTTGTTCTCTGTAATTTTGCAACATTCATTTTTGATTTTTTTGGTGTGTGTTTGATTCTTTCTTTTTACATTGTGATAGCCATTATGGATATAGGGCAGCTAGGTGGCAAAGTGGTTAGAGCACTGAGCCCAGAGTCAGGAAAATCTGAGTTCATATGGGGCCTCAGATCATTGCTAGCTGTGTGACCTTGGGCAAGTCACTCCACCCCTGTTTGCCTCGGTTGCTCATCTGTAAAATAGGGACACATTGGAAAAGGAAAAGGCAAATCATTCCGGTATCTTTGCCAGGAAAATCCCATGGGCAACATCCAGGGGGTCACATAGAGTCACATACAACTAAACAACTGAACAACAACAATAAACCATTGTGTATATGTTTTTAGGTTCTGCTTACTTCACTCTACAACAATTCACATAGCTCTTTCCATGCTTCTGTATTTATCACATACATAATTTCTTACAACATAGCAATACTCTTTTACATTCATGTTTAGATTTACATTAATTCAATTTGTTTAGCCATTATTCAATCGACTGACATCTACTTTGTTTCTAATTTTTCACTATCCCAAAAAGTGCTGCTACAAATATTTTGGTGTATGTGGGAACTTTTTTCTCATCAATGGCCTTCTCAGATTCCTAGCCTAGTAGTGGAATCTCTGGGTCAAAGGTTATGGACATTTTAGACTTTATTTGAATAATTCCAAACAGTTCTACCAACAATGCACCAGTATGCCTATCTTCCCACAACCCCTCCAACATTGACTATCCCCATCTTTGGTCATCTTTGCAATGACTAGTTTAAAAAAGTCAGTTTGGAGTTTTTAAAATTTACATCATCATCATCATCATCATCGTAGCATTTAGATAGTGTTGTAAGGCTTGCAAAGTGCTTTACAAATATTATCTCATTTTATCCTCACAGCAACTTTGGGAGGTAGGTGCTATTATGATCCCCATTTTATAAATCAGGAAACTGAGGCTGAGAAAGATCTTAGTGATTTGCTCAGGGTGACACAACTAGTAGAATCTGAGATAGAATTTGAACTCAGATCTTCCTGATGCTAAATCCAGCAACCTAGCTCATTTTTTATTTCTTTTTCTACCTTTGTACTGATTTAGGTTTTTGCTCTAACAATTTAATGATCTGACTCTGCACAGACAGCTGATTCTGAAATGATTCCTACACCAGTAATGAGTCTTTTCCTGTTGATTAAAATATAATTAGTTTGATTTGGGGGGGATATTTGTTGCCAGCAGGTCTTGATTTTTTCTCAAAGAGAGTATTTGTGCTGTTGGGACATGAGACTTCTCTAAGTTATTGGCTTCTTTCATTTCTTATTCCTGATGCATATTTTCCAACATATTTTTCTCCAGCCTTCCCCATGCTCACCTTTGCATTGAAATCACCCATTATTGGCATACATGTTGATTTAATTTTGAGCGTGTTTTTGATTTCTTCATACAATTCAACTTCCACTTTATTCTCAGCAACAGATGTTGATGCATAAACTGCAATTATTTTCATGGTGGTTGTTTTGCGAATACTTACCATGAGCCCTGCAATGCAGGCTGACCAAAATGTCCTGTGAATTGAAGTTTCTGGTTGCCTCTGGATACACAATAAAATCGGCTCTTTCACCTCCTTTATCTGCCTCTCCCCAGAGAACCTGTGAGCCACCTGTCTATTTTGTTCCAATTTTCTTTTGCCTTCTGGCTTCATTTATAGTGAGAATGGCATGATTGATGAGATTCCCTATCTTTGGTAATATGTCCAAGTGTTGGTCATCGGAAGAGGACGTCGCATTGCGAGTACCGTTAACCAAATGAATATTTATCAATGGTCTACAAACTGTGATTTTTAGGACCTCCATCCCCTCTTCTTATCACTCTCCCTGTGCCCTCAGAGGACTGAGGCAGCACAGGCCTGAGGACCATATCTATGCACATGCTGTATGTACAAGGATGTGTTGGGTTGAGAATAACCCTTCTCTCTTTTTTTTTTTAAAGGCTTGCCATGGGTGTTCATCTGGACCCAAGTGTGACTGCGGTGGAATAAAAGGGGAGAAGGTAAGGCCCTGAAGGATCTTAGTAAGTTGTTCAGAATGTCTATCAAGACATCTATTGATGTAATACTTTGTTCTTTCTCATTTTATTTTCTCACTTTTATTTCTTCTCTTTCATTGCATCTAGTTCTAATCACCTGGCTGAAACACTTTTCCTCTAAATAAGTGTGAGCCTCCCCAACCACAGACATACTTTACAGATCCTTTACAGAGACATTTATGCTGATATTTATTTGAACAGTGAACCATGGACATGAACATGACCATGGCGGGGGGGTGGGGAGGCTGCAAAAGCACATGAATGGACCTAACATATGGAACCCCAGCTTCCTATGTCACCACGTGGGCTAAGGTGAAGCTGCTGTTTTGTATTGATGACTTTGCTGTGGTTCTTGCTCAGTTTCATAAGGCAGGAAGTACAGGTTTTCTGTTAGCTAGTTCTCGTGCCTTTTTATATCTTACTTGGTTATCAGTACTTGAATATTTCAAGAGTTGGTAATTTCATTAGTGTGAGTAGACACCCTATATTGGGCTATGTTTATGCCTCTCAGAGGACAATGCTATTAATCTTATGGGTTTCTCTATGTATCCTAAAGTTTTCTAATTTCCCTGCGGCTAGGTTGAGCTGTCCTAAGAGAGTGCTGGCTACTGATGAAAATTGTTAACTCCATCTGTATTCCTTAGAAGTCTGTCTGGACTTTACCATCTCTGTCCATTCCCCCCTTCCTTCATTCCATGCATCTATAAAAGGTGTTTAGCAGTAGAAAATAATAAATTTTGCACTCTTCCAACCTGGGATTCTTATCTCCCAAGAGGACCACATCTTCAGTGAGATAATTGAGTCTGTCCTGACCCCAGCTTTCTTTTCCCTGGGCCTCAGTTTCCCCTTCTGTAAAATGAAGAGTTTGCACTGGATAGTTTCTAAAGTTTTTTTCAGCTCTAGACTTAGAATCCTGTGTGTGATATAGGACAAGTCATTTAGCTTTTCTGGGTCTCAGTTTCCTCTTCAGTAAAATAAGTGAGTGGTTTGTACAAGATGGCTCTTCCAGCTCTAGCTCTCAAATCCTATGGCCCATCCTTATTGGCAGATAAATTAGTCTGATTCTGGATTTCAGGGCACAGAAGCAGCCCTTTACTCTGCCTTTACTCTATAACATTTGTAATATCATTGGGGCGGCTAGGTGGCGCTGTAGTGGATAGAGCTCTGGCTTTGGAGTCAGGAAGACCTGTGTTCAAATCCAGCCTCAGACACTTACTAACTGTGTAATCCTGGCCAAGTCACTTAACCCTGTTTGCCTCAGTTTCCCCAACTGTAGAATTGGGATACGAACAGCACACACCTTACAGGGTTGTTTTGAGGATCAAATGAGATAATCATCTTAAAGTGCTTAGCACAGTATCTGGCACATAGTATTATATAAATGTTAGCTGTTGTTATTGTTATTATTATTATAACATACAACTCCCCTAGGGGACACAAATACCAAAAACAGGTATGTATTCACTAGTGTTGAGTGAAGTCAACAAGCATTTATTAGGTAATTACTTAATAGCAAGGCACTATGCTAAATGCTAGGGATACAAATACAAGCAGAAAGACAGTTCCTGCCCTCAAGGAGATTGCAATCTAATGAGGGAAGGCAGTGAAGAAAAGGCAATTGAAAAGGGGTTGAGGGAAGGTGCTGGCTTAGGGAGGTGGTAGAGAAGGTCCAGAAAGTCAGGAGTGGAGCCTGGAGAGGAATGTTCACATGGCTGGCCTGGGCATTTTCCTTAAAATAGGCCTGGTTCTGTGAAATGAAGCCTCCTGTATAGCTCCAGGTTTGTGAATTGACTCTATCCAGACTCTGGATTGATTCAGAGTGGCCTGAGGTATGGGCTGGGGTCTCTGCATTTTTATTATGATGTAGAGAAAATGAACCACAGCCTTCTGCAGTTGTACTAAGGGTCTGTTAGCTGACCCCAAGTACCTGGGAACACTAATCACAAGTAGGTCAGGTAACAAACTACAGGTCCTGGGGTTTGTCAAGTTTCTTCAGACCTGGATACCATATTCAGAGATTCATGAGTAATTCTTGCTGTTTGTCTACACCAGTGCTTCTGAGCCTTGGGCCAATGAACTTATTTTTAAAAAAATATGTTGTTGGGCAGCTAGGTGGCGCGGTGCATAGAGCACCAGCCCTGAAGTCAGGAGGACCTGAGTTCAAATCCAGCCTCAGACACATAACACTCACTAGCTGTATGACTCTGGGCAAGTCACTTAACCCCATTGCCTAACCAAAAACAAAACAAAACAAAACAAAGTATGTTGTTGACTGTATTTCAAAATAATTAGCTTCCTTTGTAATCTGTATTTTATTTTATTCATTTAAAAACATGATTCTGAGAATGGATCCATAGGCTTCACTAGATTGCCAAAGTAGTCCACAACACAAAAAAGGTTAAAAACCCTTGGGCTCCCTCACCATCACCATCATCACTAGCATTTATAAAGTGCTTCAAGGCTGGCAAAGCATTTTACAGATATTATCTAAATTTGCCCTCACATCAACCCTGGGAGGTAGGTACTGTTGGTCTCCCCTTTTTATAGATGATGAAACTGAGGTAGACAGAGGTTAGAAACAAAACTAGTGTTTGAGGTTGAATTTGAACTCAGGTGTTCTGGACTCCAGGGCCAGTTTTCTGGACCACTGCTGTGCCACCTAGTGGCCTATCCTTGTTTCTGTTCTAATCATCCTATATCACGCATCCTGAGACCATATGTATTTATTCCCCCACACGTCTTTCAGGCTGGTTAAGCAGCCCTTTCCCTGTAAAAGGTTTTACATTCGTGTTTGAAAAGTTCATTTCATATCTGATTATTTTTTTTCCCTCCACAGGGAAGCATAATACTACACACACTTAGCAGTTACACATTTTGTTTTTGGCCAGTAAGATCTTGGTGATTTTTCTAGGGCAATGGCAACTGTATGTTCGATGCCATTGGCTGAATTAAAGTGAGAGTTATCTGGGTGTTTGGATTCCATTGTGACCTTGCTTTTCTTTCTTTCTCTTTCCCTCCTTCCCTCCCTTCCTCCTTTCCTTCCTTTCTTCCTTCCTCCCTTCCTTCATCCCTTCTTTCCTTCCTTCCTCCCTTCTTTCCTTCCTTCCTCCCTCCCTTCCTTCCTTCCTTCCTTCCTTCCTTCCTTCCTTCCTTCCTTCCTTCCTCTCTTTCTTTCTCTCTTTCTTTTTCTTTCTTTCTTTCTTTCTTTCTTTCTTTCTTTCTTTCTTTCTTTCTTTCTTTCTTTCTTTCTTTCTTCCTTCCTTCCTTCCTTCCTTTCTTTATTTCTCTTTCTTTCTTTCTTTCACTTGATGATCATTTATTATTAGCAATTACAATGAAAGTTAAACAACCAGCATAACAACAATAAAACTTCCCTAGTCTGGGACAGTTAGGATGCCTAGATAGAAGAAAGAATAGACACTACTCCCCACCTCCCGCCCCTGCTTCTCAGTCTTTACCTGAGGACCCAAATAAACAATAGACTACTTTGCTTGGTACTTTTATTGGTTCTACCCACTTCCTTATGCAATGGTCTTACCTTTCATTTCTTTTTTTTTTTTTCCAGGGAGAGAGAGGACTTCCAGGTTTGGAAGGCCACCCAGGTTTACCTGGATTTCCTGGAGCAGAAGGACCTCCTGGGCCTCCAGGCCAAAAGGTAGGTAACAAGCAACAGGCTTCTCTGGAATTGACTGATTTTGGTAGCATCAGTTGTTATGTCAGTGGTCATCAGTGGTTATAGCTGGGGCCAGCTACTGAAGTGAGGCAGTGCCCCATCATTCATTTTTGTTTTTATTGACTAGCCCAAAGGACCGTCAGGCAGTTGCAGCAAACTGTATAGTTATTATGGTCCCTCTGTCTGTCCCCCGATTTGCAAAGGTTTCCATCCATCCACACAGCTGAGTGGTGCTGCAACAGATAGAGCGCCAGGCCTAGAGTCAGGAAGACTGATCTTCATGAGTTCAAATCTGGCCTCAGACACTTACTAGCTGTGTGACCTTGAGCAAGTCACTTCACTCTGTTTGCCTCAGTTTCCTCATCTGTAAAATGAACTGGAAATGACAAACCACTCGAGTATCTTTGCCAAGAAAACCCCAAATGGGGTCATGGAGAATTGGACACACCTGAAACAACTGAACAACAACTATCATTCATCCATCTATCCAGTTTTATTGATGCCTTCTATTTTTTACACAGTCATTTCCCCACATAACTTCACATTTCCTCTCTCCCTGCCCCAATCACAAGGAAGTATAGACCATGAGTAGGACTCAGAAAGCTTCTACAGTTTTGATGGTACTAGGAAGGAAGAAGCATTCCTCTGTGTATAGATTGTTGGTTAAAATCCACTCTGAGTGGGGCAGCTAGGTGGTGCAGTGGATGGGGCTCTGGCCTTGGAGTCAGGAGGATCTGAGTTCAAATCTGGTCTCAGACACTTGACACTTACTAGCTGTGTGACCCTGGGCAAGTCACTTAACCCCTGTTGCCTCACCAAAAAGCAAAAAAAATCAACTCTGACCATGGGAGACTTTGAAAGCAAACCACTTACAGTGATGTCATCCTGTGCAGAAATCAGAAGTGTAGAGCCACACAGGGAGACACACAGCCCGAGTGATTAGGACTCCCTCTGCTATACATTCTAGGGACTGTGAGGTCTGAAGAAAAGCCAACAGGTGACATTTCTAGTGCAAGTATCCAATGCTGTCAGGAACGATATCGTAGCTTACTCCATGCTTGGTGAGATTTGAACCAAGTGCCATGTCTGCCTGTTGATTGGTGCTTTGCATTCTCAGGAAGAGGAACAGCTGATTGGTGGAAGAAGGCCTACTACCCAGCTGTGCCCTGAGCTCAGAGAGGCTTTGATTGAAACAAGTGATGGTAAAATGGCTAGATTCAAGACCAAGATACCAGCAAAGTTTTGTTAAGCACTCTTGATGTGCATGAAACATAAGATAATGGACTGATGGAAAGGCACCCCATGCCAAACATGGCTGGTGGACAGTTTCTTTGCCTTTGAGATAGGCCCAGAGAATTTTCAGAGCCTCATAGAGATAATATGTCATAGCCAACTACTGCCTGTTGGAAAGTCAGTCAAACTCTCTGAAGCAAGGGAAAAGCAGTAATGGAAAATTAATCATGGAGCCTCTTGAGAGGAAGAGCCTGATTGTCAGTTGTTGAGGGACTGACTGATAAATAGTTTGGATGGCTGGAACTCAGATGAGGAAGGGGTATGAGTCCTGGGACCCTTAGAGAGGCTGGCTTTTCTGTTCCCAGAGGTATATCGTGTTCAGACAGGAAGGGAGGATTAAATCTCAAGGCAGTTCCTTTTCGATGGAATACTCCAGCTGTAGGCATACCTAGGGAACTGGGGAGTGTCCCAAGAGCCTGTAGCTAAGTATAGAATCACTTAGGCCATCCATCCAGGGCTTGGAATTGGGGCTGTAGATGAAGAATTCTCCTGTGCCATTCTCCAGCTCCTGAGGGCACCCTGGAAGTGCTGGCCTATTTGACCTATGACCTAGCTTGCTAATAATGCATCAGAGGAAAGGAGAGAAGTGATTGGCAGATGATGCCCAGCGTAGGAACATACGAAAAATATGTTTTGTATATAGCTGCAACATATGTGACATGTTGTGCATGACCTGTGCAGTGTTTTTACAACTGCATTCACCTCTTTTGTCGCCTCCTTCTGCTGGCATGCTACACTTTGCATGTTCTATTGCTATATGTGTGTGTAGTATGTATTTTCATATGGCCATTCTAAATAATGCATGGCGGCTGCTATTGTTGGGTTGCTGGCATGCACTCACGTGAGCTGCATGTCTTCCCAGTGTGAATGAATTAGGCTTCTGCGTGTGTATTGTGCCTTGAATCTGCGATGATAATAGTCTTCAACAGTTATAGGCTAAATGAAAATGCACACAGATGTTTATACGCACATATGTATTTATGCACATACATAGGTGTGTTCACATGCATACATACCTGTATGTATGTGCATATATATGTATACATATCTGTATGTATGCATGTGTGTGTACACATATCTGTATGTATGTGCATGTGTGTATACATATCTGTATGTATGTATGTATGTGTATCTATATGTATATCCATGCATTTGCTAGGGACTTTCATAGAGGAAGGAGGATATAGCATCCCTTTTACTCTCTCTGGCCCTTCTCCCACTGCATGGAGGGGTGGGGCTTTTGGCTCAATAGGGGAGCAGGAGGGTAATCGATGAGACAAGGGAACAGAGAGAGGTCATGGGCCTCCATAATAGCACCTACCTCTCAGGGAAGTTGTGAGGATCAGATGAAATGATATTCATAAAATGCTTAGCACAGTGGCTGGCACATTTGTTATTGTTCAGTTGTTTTTCAGTTACGTCTGCCTCTTTATGACCCCATTTGGGGTTATCTTGGTAGAGATGCTGGAGTAGTTGGCCATTTCCTTCTCCAGCCACCCCATTTAACAGATGAGGAAACTGAGGCAGACAGGGTGAAGTGACTTGCCCAGGGTCACACAGCTAGTAAGTGTCTGAGGCCAGATTTGAACTCAGGAAGTTCAGTCTTCCTGACTCCAGGCCCGAAATCCGCTCTATCCACTGCGGCGCCACCTAGCTACTTGGCACATAGTAGGTGTTCAATAAATAAATGTTAGTTATCATGATTGTTGTTTTTGTTATGGTTTGGTTCCAGAGTTCTTGCAGAATGAGTCTTCACCCAGTGATTGGCTGGCACTGCTGAATGCAGGATTCAAGTATCAATTTCAAACCAGTTTAATGTCTGTTCTCCTTTGCCTGCTGGCAGGAGGTCAGGCCAGAGAGCACTAAACAAACTGAACTGTGCACTTGCTAGGGTTGCTGGAGTCAGAAGAGTTTGTCTGGGAGCTCCTGTGGGCAAGGACTCTGGTGGATGCCTGGCCACTCAGATGTCCAATTCTGGTTTGTTGACTGCTTTTGTTTGTCCTGCAGTTAAGTATGTTTGGTTCTGTGGCGAGGGACTGCATTGTGCCAAGGTCACATGCCTAGGGCTAGGTTTCATTTGGCAAGGTCAGAGAGGAGCTGATTCTGAGCCACAGCCTCTAGTTCAAGGGTCCACAGACCCAAGATAGAGTTCAGGGAATCAGTGAACTTGGATAGGAAAAATAAGTGACTTCTTTATTTCCTTAATTCTGTGTGTTTTATTTTAGGCATTTAAAAACATGATTCTGACATGAGATCCCTAGACTTCCCCAGTGAGGAGGGGCCTAGGACACAAAAACTGTTCAGAACCCCTAGTGTAGATAGTGTGATCGCTTCACCGCTCTGCAGAGAGAGGCCAAACTGAGGGAAAGAGGGTCAGCTATTCTCAAAGCACCACGAGAAGCTTAGCTGTCACTCAGCATCTATGCCCCATGGGGTCAGGGCACACTCACTCCGGGGCATGGGTATGGGCTCATCGAGGTCCACATCTCTCCTGTTGAATAGGAGCAGGATAGTAGCCATCAGACTTAAAAGAAGAAAAACAACTCACTGATTGGGTCACCTCGCTTATCAATTGATATTTGGTATCCATAATCCCCTTTGTCCCCCCTCTCACCTGCAGGAAGAAAGAAACGGGTTTTATGGAACCAGTGTTGTTGTTCCCACTGTTAGGAGTCTTCCCAAGGGAAGTCAAGGAATGGAAGTTCTCTGTATAGGAAATATTTATTAAACAAATGTTGTGGTAGTAAATCACTGGCACCACAGTGGTAGAGGAACAAAATTATTAGGGCCTCAAAAACACTATGCATAATGAATACAATAATATCAATAAAAAGAATAATAAAAGGAAACCTAAAACTAACCCATTGTAATTAATAATGAACAATCTTGGCCTTAGAGAAGAAATGAAGAAATGCAGCACCCTCCTTTTGTTGGGCAGGTGGGAGACTATGGGTGTGGAGTGTTGCATATGCAGTCAGTTCCAGTCTTATTGTAGCTGCTAGGGGAGTGGGAACTGGGCAGGTATATCCTGAAATGAATGTGATTTCAACCATAAAGCATCACTAAAACTTTTTTTAAAAAGTGAATGGGAGGTGGTGCAGTGGATAGAGTACCAGTCCTGGAGTCAGGAGGACCTGAGTTCAAATCCAGCCTCAGACAACTTACTAGCTGTGTGACCTTAAGCAAGTCATTTAACCCCAATTGCCTAAAAAAAAAAAATGAATCGGAGGTCAGGAAGTATAGCTGAGTAGACACCCCCCCCCCCAAGTTGTGAAAGGGAAAAGAAAAGATAGGCCAATAACATAAGGAGATGGGAGAGTTCCATGAAGTAGGGTTTTGTTTGTTTATTTTCCGAAACTACGGAGATCTGGGAGTATTTGTAGATTGCAAGGAAGGAGCCCATGAATAAGGAGATAATGAAGATGACAAAGAGACAGAAGGTGATGGAAGGGGCAAGTTGGAAGAGGTGAGATCAAGGGCGTATGTAGAGGGGGTTGACCTTGGCAAAGAGAAAGGCCACTTTATGTGAGATTAAAAGCAAAACCTAAAACTGTGTAAGTGTAAGCCATCAGTAGGATGAATGAAGTTGTATTAAAAAGGAAAAACCCATGGAAAATCAAATGAACAATCCCAAAATAAGCACAAAAATCTGAAAATCGTGGAAAAATGAAAAAATACAAAGATCTTTTGGATTGATAAAAATAAAGAGCTGGTTTTTCGAAAACAAAAAAAATCAACAAATCATTAATGTGTTTTTTAAAGGGACAATCAAATTATAAAAATGAAAAATGAACAGGATTCACCAAGAAGAAAAATGGAATAAAGAGACTGATCTAAAATTGCTACACATGAGTATATGCCAGCAGAACTGAGAAGTAAAAGAAAATGGATGATTTCCTTTAAAAATATAAAAAACACCGAAATCAACAACAAAAGAAATTAAATGCACGTTTCTAGTATTCCTTGACAAGGCATCTCATTGCTAGGCTTTCAGCCCCAGTGGGGGGGGGTGCGGTGGGGGGGGGGTGACAGTATGTTTTCCTTAAGCAAATTAGCCAAGCTTTACAGCTTACTTATTCCCAATTAGAACATCAGTGATTAGAGACCTCCCTGGGAAATCATCTCTAACAGTTTTGTGGCATTTTTGCAGGGTGATGACGGTGCTCCTGGGCCACTGGGCCCGAAGGGAATCAGGGTAAGTCAAATGATAGTTATAGAATGTCATATTTGAGGTGCTTCACTAGCTGATTCCAAAGAAAGGTAAGTGAATTGCATCTAGTAGACCATAACAGAACATACTGAAATGCATTGCCAGTGGGAGAATAATTTCTTTTAAAAGTTAAATTAAAAAGTAGGTGCAGATTTCAAGTTGTCCTAAGCAATTCTTTTACATTTGGAGAGCTACTGTTATTTTTTTTTCACCATAGTTTATTTCCTGAATGTCTGTTTCAACAACTTGATATGATTGGAAAAGGCTTATAAAGAATTTGATGTCAGAAAATGTTGGATTTTAATTATGTACCAGCTGTAACATTCCTTTTAGTCAGTGGTCAGGGACAAATATATTAAGCTGTTTGTCTTATATCAAATTTTAACTATTTCTGGAAGTAACTAAACAATAGAACTGTCTTCCCTCCTTAGGGTGACTTGATTTCTATCAGTCAACAAGTGTTTATTAACCTCCTGCTCTGTGCCAGGCACTGAGCTAAGCTCTGGATACAGAGACAATGAAACAGTTCCTCCCTCAAGGAGTTTACATTCTATGAGGGAGACAACATGCCCATATACTAGTGATGTGGTCTAGAGGTGCTAGGAACCCCGAATGCAAGGGTATAGGGCGGGTCTGCCTTGAAAGAATTCAACCATTCAAGCCTTCTTTCAGTCCAAGTAATGAGTTTATTATGATATCAGTCGGGTGGGCGAGATTCCTAGTGAGTCTGTGGTATTTTGTGACACCAATACAAGTGGGCCAGATTCTAAGAATCCATGCAATTTAATGGGGGTAACATTGGTATTTTTATGCAGAAAGACTGTGGGAAGATCTGGATGGGATCTAGGAGTGGCAAGTAGCCTGGGGTGGTCCAGAGGCAATAGAGGAAGGGTCTGGATGGGATTAAGGAGTGTCAAGCTAATTAAATAATCAAGGTGGGCTGAGGTGGGCCAGATGCCTCAGCAGAATGCCAGTGACAGGGTTCCTGAAATCTGTGGGAAAGTTCAGGGTTTTTTTCTTTTAGGGGTCCAGCGTGAATCCCATCCCCCATCATTAGTATATACAGAATAGATAAAAGGCAATTTCAGTGATAAATAAATACAAGACAGTTTGGGGAAAAGGGAGGGGCAGAATAAAATCCATGGCTGGTTAAGGCTGATTTATGTGGCTGGTTTTCTGAGCCAGATAGGAGTCCTTAAGAGTTTCTGATATACTTGCATAAAACATTTGTGGTTGGGAGGATAGATGTCAGCCTTCTTTTAGACTTTTTTTTTGTAACAGACTGGGTCTCCAGATTGTGGCCAGGCTGGATATGCAGTAGTCACTCGCAGGCCTGATGCCACTACTGATTGCATAGGAGCTTTGACCTGTTCCATTTCTGACCTGGGCTAGTTTGCCCCTCTCCCATAGGCAACCTGGTAGCCCCCTGCTCCTCCAGCCTCACTTACTATGTTGGTGTGGACACCTGATTGGCTTAGCATACTCAAGCTCAGAACTCTTAAGTTCAGTTGATCCACCAGTCTCAGCCTCCTCAGAGTAGTGACAGACATGGGAATGTTCTGGGTGGGACCTTACTCATGCCAATGGTTCTGATTCAGGATTGGAATTAAACAACTTATTTGTAGACCATTGAGGATGGTTTCCTTGTTCTTCTGAGGAATACCTAGCTTATGTAGCAGGGACCTTCTAGTCCTTGGGTCCCAATCAGATTAGTAGTAGATACTGCTCCTACCACAGGGAACAAAGCTCAAGTTCAGTGATTATCTTTAAAAAAAAAATAACAACCCCCGACAAGGAATGTTCCCTCCCACCCACATGCTCACACCTGCCTGCTCCATGACCTCCACTGTCATTACTACTTTCAGGATTCTGACATCAGTGAGAGTCTGGAGCCTGAGGACCCAGGGGAGGCCACTTCTGGGAGAATGAATAATGTTTCAGAGAAATAAGTGAGGCTGGGGTTCGAGCTATCTGCAGCCAGGCATCCCCAGAGTTGCCCTCTGACATCCATCCACTGGTCTCTACTAGAAAACCATTCAATTCCAGGACAAACCCTAACAGATAGCCTCAGAAAAAGAGTCGACTAGGATCAGCGGGTATTTATCCATAGCCATCTGAGTTAAGGGCTTCCTCTCTCTCCCCCCTGGGCCATCATAAGAACCTCCTAATTGATTTCCCTGCCTCAAGTCACCAGACAATGGAAACAGAGCTAGATTTGGAGGTGGAGGCCCTTAGTTTGAATCCTACCCTCTGCCAGTTACCGTCTGCATGAAGTTGGGTAAAGCAACTCCCCTCTCTGGGCCTCAGTTTACCCGTCTGTAAAATGGGGGCTTGGACTAGCTGACTGCTAATGTCCTTTCCACCTCTAAGCCTGGGACCCTTTCTGATCTGTCCTGTGTTACAGCTGCCAAAGTGACAGTCACTCCTCTACTCGATAAGCTCTAGTGGCACTAGATATGGACGTGGGATCAACTATTGACCCCTCTGTTCAGAATCAAAAGCTTGGCTCTCCTTTGTGCACTCTGGCCTTGGGCCAAACTGGCCTCCTTGCTTTTCCTCGTCATTTCCTGTCTCCGTGCCTTTGCCCAGGCTGGCCACCATCTCTACCTCTTAGAATCCTCAGCTTCCTTCCTGGCTCCTTCCTACCTGAGGCCTCCCCAATCTCCTCAGCTATTAGAGTCCAAATTGCTTTGGGCGTGCTTGGTGTCCCAAAGGACAATGATGCTTTTGGGAGTTTTCGTACATTAGTTCACGTCTCCCTTGTTAGAACGTCAGCCCCTCCAGGATATGGAGTGGTTCTTTTTTTAGCATTGGGTCCTCGGCACCCAGCATAATGCCTGGCACCTCCTAGATGCTTAATAAATGCTTATTGATAGATTGATTTCTGTAGAAGCCTTTCATTAGCCAAATCACCTTTTCAGGCCTTTTCCTTTCTGCTCCTTCCATGTAAGTTCAGTGTTCCCCGAGACTCCTCATTCTCCCCCACCCCATGTAGCCAATCAGTTGCCTAATCTTGCAATTTCTTTCTCTGTAACATCTCTCGTTTGTGACCCCTTCTCTCCACTCAGACAACTACCACTTTAATCCAGGCCCTTATCACCCCTTGCCTTGATTCTTGCTGCAGCCTCCTAATTGGTCTCTGGGTCTCAAGTCTGTCATCACTCCAATCCATTTTCCTCAAAACTGCCAAAGTGATTTTCCTCAAGCACTGATCCGACCATGTGACTCTCCTACTTCATCAATTGCAGTGGCTGTCTGTCCCTTCTAGGATAAAATACAGACTCCTTCATTTAGCTTTGAAAGCCCTTTGCCACTTTGCCCCAACCTACTTTTTGGTCTTGTGACTTCCCTTTCTGAACTCTGTCGTCCAACCAAAATGGACTTCTTGGTAGTCATCATCCAAGCCACTCCATCTCCTGTCTCCTTTTCTCTGGTGGTCCCCCACCCCAGGAATGCCCTCTCCCCTTACCTCTGCCTCATAGGGTCTCTCTCTTCCTTTAAGACACACCTTGAGCTCCATTTTCTGCATGAAACCCTTCCTCTCACCCTCCAATTGCTCAGTGCTCTCCCTCCCAAACAACCTTGTATTTAAGGACATCGTATTTATTTCCGTGCGTGTGATTTTCAGTTTGTACTATGTGCCTTGTTCTGTGTGCTTATGATCTACCCCATGAGGATGGCAACTCACTAGGATGGGGGATTGTTTCATTCTTTGTACTTATATTCCTGATGCTCACTAAGGCACATTGGCCCATGGTAGGCGACCGAGTAATACACACTTGTTGGTTGATTGACTGTCTAAAGGTTACCATTTACCACAGAATCCCAAGAGGCCCTTTAGTGGCAGGGCAGACACATTCAACCACCCATTTGCCTGTTCCCACTGGACTAAAAGGCACTAGAACTCTCCTAAACATAACTTTCCACCTAGAACTCCCAGGCTGGGTTCTAGGGAGAACTTGAGTGAGCACCAATTTTTTGTTGGAGGTCATAGACTCTCATTTCAAGTTTAAATTTCTAGGGTTTTTTTTAGTTTTTTTTGTTTTTGTTTTTTTAGGCAATTGGGGTTAACTGACTTGCCCAGGGTCACACAGCTAGTAAGTGTCAAGTGTTTGGTCTGAGGCAGGATTTGAACTCAGATCCTCCTGACTTCAGGGCCAGTGCTGTATCCACTGTGCCACCCAGCTGCCCCTTAAATTTCTAGTTTTTAAGAAACCATCCGCAAGAGAGTGGTGAAAGGGGGTATGGATTCAGAGGAGTTGGCTTTGAATCCTGGCTTTGATACTTGTTACCTGGGACTGTGAGTGAGTCACTCCCCCTTTTTGTGCCTCAGTTTCCCCCTCTGTAAAATGAGGCAGTTAGACTGGATGGCTTTTTAAGATTCTTTCCAGTTCCAGATCTCAGATCCTTTGTGGGCCTTCAGGCAAATAATTTTACCTTCCTGGACCAAAGGTTCTCCATCTCTAAAATGGCGAGATTAACTCAGATGGTGTTGGGTCTTTTCAAGGTCTAAATCCATGATGCTAAGATGATGATACTAATGGGACTCGTGAAATACTGTGTTTCTTCTCCTAGGGGCCCCCTGGACTTCCTGGATTCCCAGGGACACCAGGTCTTCCTGTAAGTAGGATTTGATTTCTCATTAATTTTTTTTTCTGGATTTTATTGTTTTTGTAATTATTTTTGGAGAATATTCTTTCCTGAGACTCATTATAGATAAAATGTTCTGTTCTCCCTTACAAGGGAATGCCAGGCCTTAATGGAGCCCCAGGACCTCAGGGCATCCCAGGGTGCAACGGGACAAAGGTGAGTCTACTGTGACTTTACCTTGGTAATATGTTTCCTAGACTGATAATTCTATTTTTTTTTCGATCTAATTTGGTTTTTTAAAATTTTATTAATTTATTTTGATTTATCAACAATCACTTCCATATGCTTTTGAGTTTCAAATTTTTCTCCCCCTTCCTCCCCACCACCCTCCCCAAGACGGCGCACAATCTGATATAGTCTATACATTTACATTCTATTAAACATATTTTCACATTAGTGAAGCTGTAAGTAAAAATTAAAACCAATAGGAGGAACCATCAGAAAGAGGAAACAACTCAACAGAAGAGAAAAACAAAATGATAGCGATTCAACTTCCATAGTTCTTTCTTTGGATGTGGATAGCATTTTCCATCACGAGGCCTCGGGAGATGTCTTAGATCCTTGTATGGCTGAGAAGGGTTAAGTTTATCAATATTAGTCATCTCACAACGTGGCTGTTATTGTATACAATAGACTGATAATTCTAAGGAGAATAAGTGAGCTTTGGGGTAGGGGGGCAGCCACTTATCCAGAGCACTTGGGAATTTGACCTGGGATTGATGTGAATATGCCCTTTGGAAGGTGTGATTAGACTGAGGCTGGGCTAAAGTTTACCCTACAAGGTCATACATATGCTTCTAGCAAGAGACAGAATCCAGAGGAGAATTGAGCTCTTCTGAGGCCAGAGCCAACCTTCCCAGTATCCTTTGCTGCAGTGCTAGTGATGAATCTTTCAGTCAATGAGAGATTTTAAAAGCACCTACTCAGTGCCAAACATCATGCTAGGTGCCTCGGATGCAAATACAGAAGGGGACTCGCTCCTACTCTGAAGAAGCTTATATTCCGGTAGGACAGACAACATCAACATCTAGAGATACATGAGATTATAGACTGAAAAAAATGTTGGTTTTCAGTTGTATCTGATTCTCTGTGACCCCATTTGGGGATTTCTTGGCATAGATATTGGAGTGGTCTGCCATTTCCTTCTCCAGCTCATTTTACAGATGGGGAAACCGAGGCAAGCAGAGTGATGTGACTTGCCCAAGGTCCCACACCTAGGAAGTATATGAGGCCAGATTTGAACTCAGGAAGATGAGTCTTCCTGACTCCAGGCCCAGCACTCTGCACACTGCAGGGCCACCTCGCTGCCCTGAAAAAATACAAGGTGATTTGAGTGGAGGGGGGAAAGACAGCACTTAAGGAGAACAGGAAAGGCCATATGGAGATGAT
The DNA here is from genome assembly GCF_003287225.1 of Phascolarctos cinereus. NCBI lineage: Eukaryota > Metazoa > Chordata > Mammalia > Diprotodontia > Phascolarctidae > Phascolarctos > Phascolarctos cinereus. The sequence goes on along the minus strand of NW_027556291.1, from coordinate 62,890,977 downwards.
GGAACTTGAACTGAGTCTTGAAGAAATCTAGGGATTCCAGGAGATGGAACTGAGGCGGAAATGCATTCTAGGCATGAGAGACGAAGGCATGTAAGTGGGAAATGGAGCCTCGTGAGAAATAGCGAGGTGGCCAGTTTGGCTTGGCTGCAGAGTATGTGAAAGAGAGTTAAATGTAATAAACCTGAAAAGGTCCATTATGTATTAAAGCTCTTCTATTATACATTAAAGCCAGTCCTGGCATTAGGCCCACACTTCGTTAACCAAGTTGCAGTTAACATAAGTGTCTGAAAGGGATCAAATTGAACTTTTTTATTAGCAGATAAAATTCCAATTCAGAGTGTCCTTCCACCTCTTCACAGCCTGCGTTCATTTTTTTCCCTCAGTCACCAAAGGTGTAGTTATATTTTTTAAGTATCGATATCTTTTGTTTTTACATCCCCTTCATGTCTTCTACTTGTAGTCTGAATTTCATGAACAAAAAAGCATTTGCAAAGTAGGACAGAAAAGATGATTACATTTAAAGTCATGAATGTTTGTTATGTAGAACTTGCTTTTAAAGAAAGTTTATCATAAATTCAACCTGTTACTTTCAAAGCTCTCTGGCTTGTCTGTTTCTCTCTGAACTGCTTTCCTTCTCTTCTCTTTGCATTTTTGAAAGTGTTTCCACTATCTTTTGTTTCTTTTCTTTTTGTTTTCTCTCTCAGCATCAGGTTGCTTCCACCCTTCCCTATCCCTCTCCCCAAATAAAAGAAATCAAAACACAATCCTTTTAACAGCTAAACATAGCCAAGCAAACCAGTTCTGCATATTTGCGTGGTCCAAAAATGTTTGTATCATGCTTTCCCTTTTGTGTCCCCTTCATTTCTGAATATGTCCCTCTCCCTTTCCCTCCCCAGTGAGCTGTCTGTTGTAACCAAGAATAAAGAGATCCCCTGTCCCCTAGAAAAAAATCAGCTCATCACAGCCACCTAGCAGAGTGGTCAAATTGGAATATGCCACGTTCCCCACCCATAATTCCCCACCTCTGCATAAAGCCTCCAACTGCTATGATGAGTAAGGTGTAAAAGCTGTTTTCCAGGGGATGCAGAACTGCAGGCGTGGTACAATGCAGGCCCTGGACATGGTGAAAGATCATCTTATCTAACATCCTTTTGGGTCTTCTTGGGATGGTGATAGGCACACTGTATCTTCCACTTAGCACAGTGTTAGAATTCTTTTTTTTTTCCCTTATGAGATGCTGTTTTTGTTTTCGTTTTCTTTTTTTTTTCTTTTTTTTTTTTTGGTGAGGCAATCAGGGTTAAGTGACTTGCCCAAGGTCACACAACTAGTGAGTGTTATGTGTCTGAGGCTGGATTTGAACTCAGGTCTTCTTCACTCCAGGCTGGTACTCTATCCACTGCGCCACCTAGCTGCCCCTGAGATGGTGTTTTCTAAGGGATAAATACACCATTATCCCTAATCTGTTTTGTTTTCTTTTTTTTATACTCTAGCCCAGGGGTGGGAAACTTGTGGCCTCAAAGCCACATGTGACCCTCTAGGTCCTCAAGTGCAGCCCTTTGACTGAATCCAAACTTCACAAAACAAATCCCCTCTAGGTCCTCAAGTACAGCCCTTTGATTGAATGCAAACCTCACAGAACAAATCCCTTCTGGGTCGTCAACTGTGGCCTTTTGACTGAATCCAAATTTCACAGAACAAATCCTCTTAGCAGTTCAGTCAAAGGGCCACACTTGAGGACCTAGAGGGCCACATGTGGCCTTGAGGTCACAGGTTCTTCACCCCTGCCATATAGTATCTCACCTGCAATACACATTGTGGTTTATGTGTTTTGAAGGGTTACCGTTTCAAGAAAAAGCTAGCAGTTCCTATGGGTAGTCTGTATGAAGAGTCCAAAAATTGGCCACAATTTGAAAGAAACTTACTATGCTCATTAGGGGCAGCTAGATGGTTTGGTGGATAGAGTGCTGGGCCTGGAGTCAATAAGACCTTGAATTCAAATCCAGCCTCAGATGCGTAATATCTGTGTGACCCTGGGCAAGTCACTTAACCTCTGTTGCCTTCATCCACTGGAGAAGGAAATGGTGAACCACTCCAGTATCTTTGCCAAGAAAACCCCCTGGGTAGCATTGGTGTGCTACGGTCCATGGGGTCGCGCAGAGCTGGATATAACTGAACAACAGTAACAAGTGTGCCCATTAGGGGTAGCTAGGAAGGCAAGGCCTTTGCTTCTTTGTTAGTGTCAGACTTTCAGGGCATACAATATTAATATTCATACCTGAGAGGGATTCATTTCTTCTAAGAAGAAAAGATTTAGAAATAATAATTATAGCTACCATTTATACAGCACGTTAAGATTTGCAAAGCACTTTACATGTATTTATCTTGTTTGATCTTTACAACTGCACGAGGTAGGCACTATCATTACCCCCCATCTCCGTTTTTACAGGTGAGGAAACTGAGCCTGAGAGAGGTTAAAGTAACCTGCCCAGAGTGACACAGCTTGTACATGTCTTTGCATGGGCTATCCCTCAATGTTCTCCCACTTCACTTCCCCTTTTTGGAATCACTGGTGGCCTTCAAGGCTTGGCTCAAGCATTACCTCCAACACAAGTCCTTTCCTGATCCTCTCCCTGCTGTTTGTTAGTGTTTGCCCCTCAAATTACTTTGTGCCTATTTCATGATTATTTGTATACATGCTCTCTTCCTTTGCGATATAAGCTCCTTGAGGGCAGGGACTGTCAGATTCTTGACTTTGTTTTTGCCTAGTGACGAATTAATTCATTTATTGAGTAACGGCTACATGTCAGGCTCTGTGTTGAGACACTGGGGAATACAAAGACAGAAGGAACAGTCCCTGCCCTCAAGGAGCTTACATTCTATCAGAGCAGATGACACGTGCCCATAGAAGTATATACGAAATATGTACAAGGTAATTCTTGGGGAGGCCCTAGCTGAGCCTGGAAGGTCACGAGGGATTCTAGGAAGTGGGGGTGAGAAGAGAGAACATCCAGAAGTCGGCAGACAGCCTAGGCAAAGGTGTGGAGGTAGGAGATGGAATATCCTTGTACATAGTAGGCCCTTAATGAATGTTTGTTGAGTTGCATTCTTGATTATTTCTCCCCTTTGTTTTTTTTTTCTTTCTTTTTCTTTTTGGTGAGGGCAATTGGGGTTAAGTGACTTGCCCAGGGTCACACAGCTAGTGAGTGTTATGTGTCCAAGGCCAGATTTGAACTCAGGTCCTCCTGACTCCAGGGCTGGTGTTCTATCCACTGCGCCACCTAGCGGCCCCCCTTTGTTTTCTAAACTGGCAATGTAGGCTAACACTTGACAACGGGATCCGAGTTTGCAGTTGTTAGAATGATTCTCTTTTGGGTTATAACAGTTCCCCTCTCCTGCCTCTGGGGGGGAAAAAAACCCAACCCAACAAAAGAAACCCATACTCACCCAAGTGTTTCCCTAACCCAGAGGTGGGGAACCTGTGGCCTCAAGGTCACAGGTGGCCCTCTAGGTCCTCAAGTGCAGCCGCTGACTGAATCCAAACTTCACAGAACAAACCCCCTCTGGGTCCTCAGGTGTGACCCTTTGACTGAATCCAAACTTCACAGAACAAATCCCCTTAATAAAAGGATGTGTTCTGTAAAACTTGGACTCAGTCAAAAGGCCCTTCTCGAGGACCTAGAAGGCCACATATGGCCTTGAGACTGCAGGTTCCCCACCCCTGCCCTAACCCTTATAAATTGGAAGGTGGCTATGGGTATGAGTGAGGAGGGGAGCTGCATGCAGAGTAAACGGAAGGGCTAAGAAAGATGCTTTCTCTCTTTCTGCCTGGGTTTGATCAGAAGGGATGAGGGTTTGGTGAACAGGGCTGAGTAGGGCCCCTTTTGAATAATGAATGGAGAGGGAATAAGGAAGTGATAAGCTTGGAGAGAAGGCAACTGATAAGTGAGGGCAGGCTTGTGATTGATTAGTGGCCAGTCAGGTTCTAAAAAATATGCCGATCTTCATTTGTTCTAATCTGACTTTTTCAAAAGTCTTTTAGAGAAGTAGTTTAGACCGTAACTTTCAGCCAACTTGTATATTCACAAAGTTACTTCATATTCTTGTCTCTAAGTATACATTTTCATTCATTTGTTCATTTGTTTGTTCGTTCATTCATTCATCCTCCTACCCTCTTTTTCTTTCCTGTCTAGGGGGAACGTGGATTCCCAGGCATTTCTGGTGTTCCAGGTTTACCAGGTCCCCCAGTAAGTTACAGGTGTTGAATTTGAATAATAAGAAACCCACATTAGAATCAGTGAAGAGGCTGGGGTTGGGAGGGGAAGGGAAACTGGTCTCTTGGTTCACTGAAATGCAGCAGGGGTGGGCTGGCACATGGGGAAATAAGAAATTAGACGAGGATTGAGAAGAATCCCCAAATGGAGAATCGTGATAGATTTCCCTGCAGAGTTTGAATGGATTTTCGAATGTCATAGTCATGGGTCTTGAGCTGGAAAAGACCTTAGGGGCCATCTAGCTAACTTCCCTGTTTGACAGATAGGGAAACTGAGGGCCAGGGAGATGGAGTGACATCAGATCAGAGGATCCTAGCTCTAGAACCATGAGGAGCCTCAGAGGCCATCTAGTATGGCCTTCTAATTTTACAGAGGGGAAAACTGAGGCCAAGAGAGGGGAAGAGACTTGTCTAAAATCACAAGTAGGATCTAAGTACTCTAGAGGTTCTGAAGCTTTGTTGTGTTAGGGACCCTTTTGGCGGTCTGAAGCCTAGGGATTCTTTCTCAGAATTAGTGTTTTCTAAAATGACTGATATCAAGCACAGGATTGCACAGGAAACCAATTATGTCGAAATACAGTTATCAAAATACTAGAAAAACAAGTTCACAGAACCCAAGTTAAGAATCTCTCGACGATTCTAACTCCCTTCTTTTACAGAGGGGGATACTGAGGCCCAGAGAGGGGAAGGGGCTGATCCAAGGTGACACAGAGGATCCTCACTCTAGAGCTGCAAGAGACCTTAGGGACCATCTAGTCCAACCTGTTTACTTTACAGAGGGGGAAACTGAGGCCCAGGGAGGGGAAGGGGCTGGTTCAAGGTCACAAAGGGAATGAAAGTCAGATGCAAGATAGTAGTAGTAGTAGAAATTAGATTGTATTTTCAGATATGATGACCTCCTGGTCCCACTACTGTTGGAATAAACTTCATCTGTGGTACATTGGCTCTGTAGGCTTTTGGGGGAATGTTGCAATACAGTCTGCTGATATTTTTTTCCCTTTTTCTCTTCAACATAGGGTCCTCTTGGGATCCCAGGGATGAAGGTGAGTATTTGCACTAATTCAGCTCTGGGGTATTTTTAGAGGAATTGGGATGCATGACTCATCTATACAAGGGAAAAATAGTTTACAACCAATAGCAAGGCCATGGGAACTCTGAGAAGATGAAGCTTTCCCATTGTTTCTTAATATTGTGCTATTGTCTCTGTCCCCTTTTGGACACCCCTATCGGTCTCGAGTCCCTGGCTTTTGTTGATAAGGCAGCCCTGTCTTTGGTGACATTTAGAAGGAAGCTTGGGTCCTCAGATCATTTCATTCCCCACCACTGCCAGTTTGGAGATGGGGACTGCTGATATTTCCAAGGGCCTTGTGTTTATGGTTTTCTTTTAGGGGCTGCCAGGGAGTATAATTCTGTCCACACTGCCAGGCCCGAAGGGGGACCCAGGCGATCCAGGGCTTCCAGGAAGACAAGTAAGTGCATTTGAAGGTTTTCTTGCTTGCCACATTTGGGGCTATCCAAGAAGCACTCCCCAGTTTTCTCCTCCACTTTTTCCTCCTAGCTTTCATCCATAGGCACTTTCAAGTTGTTACATGTGCAAATTAGCATGTAACTGGCATCTCAACAAAACGTTGCCTAGATAACACCAGTGAGGATCAGATTTCCTTTGTTTTATTCTTTCTGCTCAGTTTCCATGGAAATTTTTGTTTGTGGCTTTGGCTGTAGATTTATGCTTATATTGTGCTAAGTGAGTGTGTTAGAAAGAGCGTTAGGGACAGGAGTGTTCTTGGTAAGTGCTGGTGGCCTGGTTAGAACAAAAGAAAAAACCCAGGATGCTGTCGATTAGCTCCAATGCTGACTCCAAATGGGCCTACCTGGAAATGACTCTAAGAGAGACTTCTTTCATTTGTAATCCTGTGCCCACACAGAGCAGTGAATTTTGACTTTATTCAGACTGGGGCTAGGGAGAGGAGGGTACAATTTCTGAAACATAGCACAGGGCCCTCTCTGAATGGAAGGGGATCACAGAGTCATGTAATATTGGAGCTGGGTGGGATGTCTGTAGTCTGGCCAACCTGTGACTGCTACCTTGTGGAAAATCTGAAATTGAAGGGGGGGGGTCCTCTAGAATCACAACTGATAGGTACATGGGGCTTTAAGTTGGCAGAGTATCTAACACAGGGGAGCTGATTTGGGAATCTGAATGACCACCTATCGGGTTTGGGGCCAACCCGAAATGGAACAAGAACTTCCTCTATCACCTGCCTTCTAGCTTTTTCTGGTAGATTTCCAGTGAGGAAGAACAGTGTGGCCCCCAATGTGTGACCCCCCCCCAGCTTTGCCGCTTGCTAGCTGTATGACCTTGGTTATCACTTAACCTTTCTGAGCCTGTTTTCTCATCTGTAAAATGGGGAAGATAACATCACCAATCTCACAAATGAGAAAAATATCTCTAAGGGCTTTGCAAACCTAAAAGCACCATATAAATATTAATTGCAGTTATTAACATTAATGTTACCTTCCAAGGCAGGCCATTCCACTTTAGGATGGCTTTAACTATTAGGTAGTTTTCCTTTACCTCATACCTAGATCTGCCTCTCTGCAAGTTTTTTAATTTTTTAATTTTTTTGCTTTTTTTTTGGTGAGGCAATTGGGAATAAGTGACTTTCCCAGGGTCACACAGCAAGTAAATGTCTGAGGCCAGATCTGAACTCAGATCCCCCTGACTCCAGGGTCAGTGCTCTATCCACTGTGCTACCTTAACTGCCCCCCCCCCCTTTTTGTTTTTGGTTAGGCAATGGGATTAAGTGACTTTCCCAGGGTCACACAGCAAGTAAATGTCTGAGGCCAGATTTGAACTCAGATCCTCCTGACTCCAGGGCCAGTGCTCTATCCACTGTGCTACCTAGCTGCCCCCTCCCTTTTTTTTTTTTGGTTAGGCAATGGGGTTAAGTGACTTGTCAAGGGTCCACACAGCTAGTAAGTGTTATGTGTCTGAGGCTGGATTTGAACTCAGGTCCTCCTGACTCCAAGGCCAGAGCTCTATCCACTGCACCACCTAGATGCCCCTCCCCCCCTTTTTAATTGACTTTGTTAGGTTTTTAAGCCTTGAGCCATGTTTTTCTTTGTACCTGGACAGGTGTGTAATGAATTAGTCATGTCCAACTCTTCGTGATCCCATTTGGGGTTTTCTTGGCCAAGATACTGGAGTGGTTTGCTGTTTCCTTCTCCAGCTCATTTTACAGATGAGGAAACTGAGGCAAACAAGGTGAAGTGAATCATCCAGGGTCACACAGCTAGTAACTGTCTGAGGCCAGATTTGAACTCAGGAAGACTGACTCCAGGCCTGGTGCTCTATCTGCTGCATCACCTAGCTGCCCCAAGGTTATGTGACTTGCCCAGGGTCACATAGCTAGTAAGTGTCTGAGGCTGGATTTAAACTCAGGTTTTCCTGATGGCCTAGTCATAGATCTCTGGAGTCAAGCTGAATAGGTATACACAATCTTCCATGTAGCAGTCCTTCAGAGGCAGTGTGGTATAGTGGATAGAACACTGTACTCCATTAGAGCTGAGAAGCCTAGAGCCTGTCTCAGATTTAGCAGCTGTGTGACCCAGAGCAAGTCACTTAGCTCTTCTGGGCCTCAGTTCTCCCTAAAGCCTTCTCTTCTCCAGGTTGAACATTCACCTGACCCTTATCTCCTAAGATCTTAAGGTTCTTTCTTCATTTCCACTTTCTTTGGCTTCTTGGTGATTTCCAGCTTGTAAAAAGCAGTCCTAAAAATGCTTCCCCCAGACTGAACACAGTGCGGTAGAAGGGGCCTGATGAGGGCAGAGGATGGTAATGTTAACATCTCTCCTGGGACTCCATTAGAATTCAGGTCAGACCCTATTAAGCAGCAAGGCACTATGCTAGCTGCTAAGAACACCAGGATGCTTATGACATGGCCCATGCTCCTGGCATGCTCCTGGCCTTCTGGGAGCGGGAGGGAGGGATGGCACAGAGGGAGAATCTGGGATGGTATATGAGGGAGAGGAGTCCAAAAGGACTCAGAGATTTCCTGCCTGGGCTATGGGGAGGGTGAACCACTGACATTTAAGGATTGAGAAAGAAGATGGAGAACCTGCAATGAAGACATAGAAGGAGCAGCCTGAGAGGTAGGAGGGAATCCAGAAGAGTGGCATGCAAGTCAGAGTGGGCTGGAGGACCAGTGTGATCAGAAGATCCCAGATTTAGAACTGGAAGGGAGCTTAGAGGTCATCAAGTCCAACCTCCTTCATTTTACAGAGGGAGAAATTGAGGCCCAGGAAGGGGAAGGCACTGGCCCAAGGTCACACACAGGATCCCAGATTTAGAACTGGAAGGGAGCTTAGACATCATCAAGTGCAATCTCTTCATTTTAGAGAGGGAAACTGAGGCCCGGGGAGGAGAAAGGACTGGTTCAAGGTCACACAGCTGTGTCAGAGGCAGGGTTTGAACGCTTCAGAGTCAATGTCCTTTCTGCTGACTCTCCAATGAGACCTTTCTCAAGAATGTTAAGACCCTTTTCATAACTGAGAATTTTTTTCCCCGGGAAAATGAATGTCCTTCCCCTAGTTTACTCCCTTTTCTTTCTTGCTTCTATCACGGCCTCCTTATACCTTTTGGCAAGTGAACCCATCCAGGCCCATTCCCTTAATACTCTCGGCCTTCACTCTTACCTTTTGTTCCTGTTATCCCCTCACTACTACTCACCTTTGACCCCTTTCTTTTCTCCTTCACAATTTATTTTAAAAATTGTTATCGATGCCCCCTACATATCCTTTATAATAAAGAATGAAAAACCAGTTCAACCAACTCACCAACAGCTTGAACAAGCCTGGCATTCTCTGCCGTGTTCCACCCCCACTATGAGCCCATGTCTGCAACCTCTTCATTGGAAGCCCCAAACAAAGCATCCATCCCATCCCTTCCCTTCCCTTTGTCCTCCAGCTACTACTTGAGAAACAAGCTCAGTTTCTTTGCTTTTGCATCATATGCCATGTGGATGCTTGAGCACCCAGAATGCCTCTGAGTTCTAGAGCAGAGAACTCTCGCAATGGTGCCATTCTTTGAGAGGCTTGGCTCTCCTCTCTCTGATGCTTTCCTTTTTTTGACAGGGCCCAGCTGGTGTGACTGGAAGTCCAGGTCCTCTTGGTTCCCCCGGCCTACCAGGGTGGATGGTAAGCTTTCCAGAGGATCTTGGAGCAAGGGCTGGAGCCTTTCTTTTCAGCATACGTGGCATTTGTAAGCTCCTTCCAAGTGGGAGATAGTGTGATTTCTTTTCCCTACTCGCCCTGGAGGAAGGTGGAAGATGAAAGGGTTCAGTCTTCCATTTTACTTTCTTCAACCAGTCAATCAGTTGATGGATCAGTCCATAAAGGTTCATTTATTAGGCACCCACTGTGCCAGTCAATAACGATATGGTACAAACGTCAGACTGTTGGCTTTGGTTGCCATTTTGGAGGCTGGCAGCTCTTCGTGGGTGGGGGCTGCTTCATTTTGGGCTTTGTATTGCAAGGCCTAACTCAAAGTGGGATTGTAGGAGTCTAGAGCTAGAACTGGAAAGAAACCTCAGAGAAGAAAACTGAGGCCCAGAGAGGGGAAGGGACTTGTCTAAGATCACACAGTATTCTTATCTAGAGCTAGAAGGGACCTCAAAAATCCGATCTCCATGTTTTACAGAGGGGGAGCTTGAGGCCCAGAGAAGGGAAGGGTCTTACCCCAGGTCACAAAGGTAGTAGATGGTTGTGATGGGACTCCTGGTGACAGAGTCAGGCATCAAATAAATGCTTATTGATTCATTTTGTGGTGCCAGGCCCACCTTTGACCCCTCGTGGCCATGTGATCACCAGGCTCTTTAAGTGTTGCAGAGAAGGTGCCCACCTTCACTGGTAGAAGAAGTTTCTTCACTTTGGGGTTCCCTGGGCCAATGAAATTACAGGTTCAGTCCTATCCCTCTATCTTGAACTTATTCACATTGGAAGGAAGAGTAAATATTCGAATAGTTAGAGAATTTTCAGAAGAGGACAGACTCCTATCTGTCAGAGCTCAAGGCCTTCATCAAGGTAAGGGGCAAAACCAGATGATAGTTTCTCAATTAGCATGTCCTGACCCTGAACAATGAAGATGGCTTGGGTTTGGGACACAGTCTTCCTTTTTTGCATTCTACCTCCCCTTATCTGACACATCATGGCTTTCTGATGGTACCTGTAATATCAGTGGACTGTGGAAGCCATATGTGATGTTGTTGTCCTTTGTTCTCAAAGAGGACCAAAATGGCATCACGATGTTGGGGTCAAGGTACAGTGTATCCAACTGTGGCTAATCAGACCAACACGAGCTCAGAAGGCTCTACCACAGGCTGGGCACAGATAATGGTGATGTGTAAATAGGCCCTGATCCAGCTTCACTTTTATCTTGTGCCATGAAGTTTGCAAACCCAAATACATTCTTGAAGAAAGGCTAAATAAGATTTTAAAAAATTGCTTCAAGAATAAACTGGGGTCTTTCTGCAAAAGAATGTATTTTGTCTTTCTAGCCCTAGTGGCCTGCTGGTATGATACATTTGATGATATATTTGAATGTGACGAGATTTTCCTTAAAGGCCCTGGAACAACAGTTAGCCCCAGAAGTCATTGGTGCTGCTGAGATTCTGGCCATAAGCTGGATCCCCAAAGGCTTGGGGTCCTAGGGCTGGTGAAGCACAGATCATTTGAACCCGAAGATGTTTTGATATCAAAGGACATTTTGATTAAAAAATAAATAGAACTTTTCCCCTTTTATTCCTTGATTAATTCATAGGGGCCTCCTGGGCCACCAGGAATTCAAGGACCAAAGGTAATTTCTGTTTTCTTTATATTCTTTTTAGCTCTTTCAGGCTATTTTGTAGTTGTTGATACTCGAGTTCTTATCTGAAAAATGTTCATTTCAGGGGAATATGGGCTTGAATTTCCAGGGCCCCAAAGGTGAAAAAGTAAGTCTTCTCTTTTTGTAACTTTCTGACCTCTTGCTTTGATCTGATTTCCTCTTCTGTCATCCTCCATGCTTTACATGTCATATGCTTTAGCCAAATGGAGTGATCTCAATATTTTGTTCTCTTTTGGGGGAACTAGGGTGAACAAGGGCTGCAGGGCCCACCTGGCCCCCCGGGGCAGATTGGGGAACTGAAGGGATCAAATGAGACGGAGCTGCTGAAAGGAGATCAGGTGAGGTAGGGGGATGAAGATAACCATTGCTGCTTGGAATGGGACTTTGCATAGGCTTACAGATGAATATTATTTTAAAATAATCCCAAGACCTGGAAAACATAAGGGACCTTGTAGACCATCTAGTTCAGAACCTTCATTTTACAGAGGAAGAAACTGGGGCCCAGAAAGGATAAGAGACTTGCTCAACATCATACGTAAGATTCTACATCTAGAGCTAAAAGGGCCATCAGAGGCCCAGAGAGGCTAACCTTTCCTCTAAAGACGATAAGTGACTTGACCAAGGTCATGCATAGGATCATAGATTTTGAGCTTAAAAGGTCCTCAGGAGCCATCCAGTCTAGTCCACTTTACTCATTTTATGGATTAGGCCCAGAGAGGTTAAGTGACCTGCCCAGAGCTACACAGCTTATAAGTATCTGAGGCAGGGTTTAAATCTGAATTTTCTTGATTACAAATCTAGAACTCTGTTCTCTATACCTTTCAAATATCAAAATTTTAATTTATCAAAATTTCAAATTTGATATCAAGTATTAATTATCAAATAATTGTTAATTATAAAATAATTATCTAATTATTAATTTATCAAATTATCAGATAATTAAATGGCTGAAGTCTATGGTTTCATTGGAGTGGATACTCTGTTGACCTCTATACAATCTATATGTAGGTGGTCTTCAAGAGATGCTTTGACCAAACATCTTTTTCCCTTCTGGCTGACCTGGTCTTGGGCCTCTTCAGGCTTGGTTACACTAGTCCTCAGTATACCAACAAAAATCTATCACTGGGTCCATGCTATAAGCTTGACTCCCTGCCACAATGAAACATTGGAGGAGGATCAGTCACCTAGCATTTATTAAGCACCAGCTATGTGCCAGGCACTGTGCTAAGTGTTGGGGATACAAAAAGAGGCAAAAGAGAGCCCCTGCCCTCAAGGAGCTTATAGCCTAATAAGGAAGATAACATAGAAACAAATACATACAAAGCAAGCTATATACAGGGTGATGGAGTGTTATGAAGAATGGCAGGAAGGCCAGTGTTACTGGATTGCAGAGTAACTTGTAAGGTGTAAGAAGACTAGAAAGGTCAGAAGACAGCAGGATTTAAAGGAATTTACAAGTGAAACAGGGTTTTCTATTTGATCCTAGAGGTAGTAGGGAGCCACTGGAGTTTATTGAGTAGGGGGGTGACGTGATCAGACCTGTGCTTTAGGAAAATCCCCTCAGTAGCTTAGAATAAGAGGGATTGGAGTGGGGAGAGTCTTGTGGCAGGCAGCCCCACCAGCGGCTACTGCAGTAGTGGGGAGAGCCTTGTGGCAGGCAGCCCCACCAGCAGCCACTGCAATAGTCCAGGCAGGAGGTGATAACAGCCTGTACCAGGGTGGGGGCCATGTCAGAGGAGAGCAGGGGGCATATTTGGGGGATGGTGCAGAGGCAGAAATGACAAGACTTGGACATGAGGGTAAGGAGTTGAGGGCATCACTAGAAACACATGAAGCCCTTCAAAAGCCTGGATAAGGAGTTTGAGAGTGACTGAGCACATCACACCATACATAAGTTTCCCTTCATGAATTGCCTCTGTTTACACTTTGCATGCTATGGCCCCTTGAGGTTTTGTTATTGTTGTTCAGTCGTTTCAGTGGTGTGTGACTCTTTGTGACCCCATTTAGGGTTTTCTTGGCCAGGATACTGGAGTGATTTGCCATTTCCTTCTTCAGCTTACTTTACAGATAAGGAAACTGAGGCAAACAGGGTGAAGTGACTTGCCAGGGGTCACACAGTTAGTAAGTGTCTGAGGCTGGATTTGAACTCAGGAAGATGAATCTTCCTGCCTTCAGGCTAGGCACTCTATCCACTTCACAGCCCCATTTCTCCTATGAGGCCTTTGTCCCTTTCTTACGTACTTGGCCAGCATTAATTTATACCTGTTGTCTTTGGAACCCACTTCCTCGCCCATAGTGGTTGCTTGCTTCATAAAGCTTGTAGCTATGTCTCCCTGTGAGACTGAGGTCCTTGAAAACAGTGACGATAGATGAGACAGAATGGCACTTTATTCCATAGAGTAGCTGTTTAGTAAATGTTTGTTGAATGAATGCTTGATTTATGGTCTTGCTCCAATTTTTTTTTTCCCCAGCTAACACTCCACAAGAGATGGATTGATCAGTGTTTGAGAGACAGCAGTGCAGAGGGGGAAAGCCTCACTTGGTCCTGGAAGACTAGTATCAGGAAGGCAGATGCTAAGAATGGGTGCAGCGTTGGAGAGCTAGATTTGAACAATAAAAAAGGGGTTTGGGGGAAAGCTAAAAGGAGACATAGGACCAATTGTGCCTTAATGACTGAGGACCAAAGAATAGAACTGCTCAGCTCCTCTCCTCTTGCTTCTTTTTTCTTTATCCCAAAGAATGATTCTTTAAGGCCTATCTAAAATGCCCCCTACTCAGTATTACAAGAATCAGCATAAGTGATTGCTGATCTGTTGTTGGGGATCTAGAAGAAGGTCTTTGGTGGAGTGCCTCAGGTCTCTATACTTGGCCCTTTGCTATTTCAGAGAAAGGCATAGATGGTGTGATTTACAGGTGATACTCAGCTGAGAGGAATAGCTAACACTGGATAACAGGCAGGATTCAAAGAGGGGGGATATGTGGCTAGACCACAGTTTGCCTGAAAAAGATTTGGGGGTTTTAGTGGTCTTACAAAATCAACATGAGTCCTCAGTGTGATATGGTAACTAAGAAGAACTAATGAAACTCTAGGCTTCATTAAGAGAGGCAGAGCTTCTCAGTCTAAGAAGCAATTATTGGCTGTCTTCTGCCCTTATCAAGACCTCAGCTGTAGTATTGTGTTCAGGTCTGGGAAGTAAGGTTTAAGAAGGACATCGATAAGGGCATTGATCAAGTGGAGGGCATCTAAGGAAGGGGAGCTAGGATGGCGGAGGCCCTCATGACCATTGGCGCACCAGCTTTGGTGGAGGTAACTGGGGTAGGACTGTTTGGCGTGGAGAAGAGACAGGAGAGAGCTGCCTTTTGGGTGAGAAGGGTTGGTCTTGTTCTGCTGGGCCTCCTATGGCCAGAGCAGCAGTGATAGGGGGAGGCTGTAAGGAGGCCTGGGGAGGCTGTAAGGAGGCTGATTGAGGCTGGAGGGCAGCAAACAGGCAGAAAGCTAGCCAGGAGTAAGGTGGGCCCCTCATTGGAGGCTACAAGCAAAGGCCACATGACGAGCTTGGTGCAGGGGACTTGTTGCCGAGTAACGGTTGGACTCAGTGGCCTCTGAGGCCCCTTCCAACTTGGAGTGCAAGAGAGTGGATGGACACATGGTCCATGTGCAGCAAGCTGGCCTTAGGAGCCTCTTGGAAGAATATCCAGTTGCCTTTTTATATACTTAGAGACATAGTTGCTATCTTTTTCGAAAGTAGTAACCTAAATGAGCCCCCAAGCCTTCCTCTCAAAGGCAAGTAGGTTGAAATGAGAAAATAAACACACACACACACACACACACACACACACGTATATATATATACACACATATAAAATATTATACACGCATATACATACACATATATACATTCACACACATATATAATATGCATATACATATGTATATACACACATAAATACAAAACATACACTTATAAATATATACACATTTAAAATACATATATGCACGCATATACATTTACAGTACATGCACATGCACATGCATGCGTATATATGCACACAGATATACACATATACACACATATACACAAACATAATATGCATACAACCACATGCACACACATGCATACAATACAAATATACCCACACACATATACACATGGATACACATATAACACACACATACCCATGCCCACACACATGTACATGCACATGCACATACTACACATATTCATACGTGCACAATACAGTGCATACATACATATGTGTACATATATACATACTTGCACAAATATACACATGAAACCGTACACACATATACACATACACATATATATGTGCACACATACACATATATATATACACACATGAACATGCACACATAACACACGCACCGTAATTAACCTCTTGAGAGGTATCATGATATAGTGGATGGAGCATTAGACTTGGAGTCAGGAAAACCTGAGTTCAAATCCTGCCTCAGTTTCCTTTTCTGTAAAATGGAGGAACTGTGGTCCCTTTTGGTTCTAGATCTCTAGTACAATGTGGAAGAAGCAAGTCACTTAACCTCCCTTTGCTCCGTTTCTTCCATGATTGGGCTTTTCAAGCCCTTCACAACCTTTCCAGTCTCCTCATGCTTTACTCCCTTCCGTTTTTGGAGATACTGGCCTGTTCTCTCTTTCTTGCACATGATACTACCCTCCAGACTTTTGCCCTAGTAGTGCCTCCCTCAGGCCCTCCCTCCTCACCTCACCCTTCTGGCTTCCATGGCCTCCTTTCAAGACTCAATTTAAATCTCACCTCCTGCAGCAGACCCTTCCTGGTCTCCTCCCATCTTCAAAGTCCTTTCTTCTGAGATTACCTCCCATTTACCCTGTATTTCTCTTTTATGTACACAGTGGTTTGCATGTGTTCTCTCACATTAGAATGTAAGCGCTTTGAGGGAAGGGACCATGTTTTTGCCTTTCTTTGTATCCTTAGTGCTTAGCAGAGTGGTAAGTGCTTAATAAATACTTGTTGCTATTGTTGGAAATTGATGAGGAAACTAAACTTCTGAGGTTCCTTTCCAACTCTTGATGGGGAATCCTTTGTGTGACCTTGGGTAAGTCACTTCTTTTCCTGGGGCCTCCACCTCACCTCTAAAATTAGGGGGTTTTAAAATGTAATTGCCTGCAAGATCTTTGGTCCTATAGCATCATCCTGCTAGTCAGGGGTGGGGAGCCTATGGCCTCAAGGCCACATGTGGCCCTCTAGGTCTTTGGGTGTGGCCTTTTGACTGAGTCCAAGTTTTACAGAACAAATCCTTTTATTAAGGGGATTTGTTCTGTGAAGTTTGGATTCAGTCAAAGAGCCGCACTTGAGGACCTAGAGGGCTGTATGTGGCCTTGAAGCCACAGGTTCCCCACCTCTGTGCTAGATGATTTCTGAACAGCTAGGTGCTAGTGGGTCTTCTAACTAGCTAGCCAAATCAGTTGGGTTGGTGGGTGGACTTTGTTCCCCTCATTAAGCATTATTCTTTTCCCCTCTTTGATAGGGTACCCCAGGTGACCGAGGCTCACCTGGACTTCCTGGGCTCCGTGGGCCTCCTGTGAGTAACTAGCAATGTTTTGCTCTTAATCTGTAGAATACTGTACATTTGTCTGTTGGCTGAATGGAAAATCAATTTTTTTTTTTGTGCCTTCAGGGTCTTCCTGGTGGTATGAAGGGTGAAAAAGGCCAGCAAGGGGAACCAGGCCAGAAAGTGAGTCTTGTGAGATTAATAAGTTGGTATAAGTGGGCTGGTGATGAGTCATTTTCTTTTCATCTGAAGCCAAATGTCTGAAATCAATATACACATATATATCACATATACATATATACACAATACACACCTACAAACACCTACACACATACACATACATACACATAAACACATATACAAATACATACATGCACACATATAGACATATACTCATACACACATACACAAACAGCCCCCAGTTCTAAAGATGTTTGCAGTATCCCAAGGTGGGGTGGGGGTGGGAGGAAATGATTAGCTTCTAGTTGTATATTTCACTTCTAACAAAGTCCTTATTTCCTTTTTTCTGAAAATCTCTTTGTGTGATGAAGGGTAGGCCAGGCAGAGATGGAGCCAGTGGCCTCCCGGGCATGCAAGTGAGTAGCCAGTTGGCATGGGGGGGTGTGGGAGGAATGCCTTAAAGCATAGGGGCCAGGGACAGGGAGGGGCTTAGTTTGCAGTGCCTGCTTACACAAATGCCAGGGAGCAGGGTAGAGAGGGCATACATTTATTTGTCTCCTTCTTTTTCCAAGTTTCCTTTTTTAGAGCACTCCTCCCTGTCCACTGCACCCTGCCCAGTCTCCTTATATAATGCACACCCCCAACCATCTTCCAAAAGTCATGGGCCACGCCTTGCAACACTTCCTTAGGAAAAACACATCCTGAGTTCAAAGTTAGCTGTGGTCCTTCTAGTAATATTTTAATGAGGTTTAATGACTAGGGCAGGTCCTGTGATTTGCTTTTTTTGTATGCATTTTTCATAGTACAAATGCAGAATTACTGCAGTGTGGAGTTTCCTGGATCTCTGGTAATTGCCAAGGTCGTTTTTTCAAATGAACAGCAGGTGGCACAAGAGCTACTTACAAAGGAAAGAGCCAGGCTCCCCGCCCTTCCTCTGTGTGGTGCAAGGAACAGGGGCTTAGTCCTGATATGTTTTCTCAATATGTAATTGCCTGATTCAGAGGGGTGGGTGAGGTAGACTATGCAGAGGAAGGTGCTGATGAATCAGGAGGCCATATTGTCTGAAGCAGGGAGAAGCTGGGGGAGAAAGGATTTCTCTGATCAGCTTCTAGGTTCCAAACCTGTTTGGGCATTGGGGGAGAGAGAGAGAGAGAGAGAGACAGAGGCTCCCAGATAGCAGCAGCAAGGGTCTGGGCCGGAAGGGGAGAGCTCGGGAGGAGGAAAGCAGTGGCTGAGGGTGAGTCCGGAAGGCAGGTTTGGTGTCATGTTCCTTCCCCTGGAAGGAGCTTTGGTCAGGCAGGGAAAGAGAAGAAGCAGCCTGCCTTGGGGAGGGCTTAGGGAGGAAGCCTAGAATACTAGGCCCAGAGTTGGCAGGGAGGGGCCCAGAGGCCACCAAGTCCAACACCTTGATTTTACAGAAAAGCTGAGGAAGAGGTCTGGGATGAAGGGCCTGGGGTTCAATAATAGAGGAGGATTCCTGAGGGTACACTGGAGAGGGACAGGACAGGGTTAGGGCTGAGTTTGTTATGTGGGGTTGGGGTGCTGGTGGCCCTCCCTGCTGATTCCCATTCCCACTCCCACTTGATCTTGGGCAAGTTGGCATCAAAACATTCTGCCCAGGTGGGTAGGCATAAGCAGGACTGAGAGAGGGGTGAGACTTCTGACAGCCATGGGATCCAAGGCAGCGAGGAGACAGGAAAGCCTTGCCTCGATTTCCCCATGGTAGTTGCAGCTCAGACTCAATGATCATGTCTTGCCTTATCTTCATGTTTCTAAGGGTGCTCTTTTCCCTTTCATTTCCAAGGGCTTGCCTGGTGATCCTGGTATTCCTGGTAAACCTGGAAGGGGTGGTGAAAAGGTAAACACTGGGCACCAAGCAATACATCTAATCTTAGTCTCAACCACAGAGTAAATTCAAAATGGGAATGTTCCAAGACACTGGATTATGTAATTCCTCTCCAAGTTAGAGCATCATTGTAGCAATGGCTCAACATCAGAGGATTTGGGTTCAAATCCCATCTCTGCCTCTTACTACCTGTGTGTGACCTTGGGCAAGTCACTTCATGGCCCTGGGACTCAGTTTCCCCCTCTGAGAGGGCCTGTCCAGCCCCAGAGTTAGGATCCTATGCTCCCATGAGCCTCTGAGTTCATTTCCATTCCCTTAAATTGTAACTCATAAGGAAAAGGCAAAATACTTATTTGATTTTAAACAAAGCATTCCCATTGTGAAAAGAGTGATTTAGTGGGCCTTGAGCATGGCCCACCAGAAGTGGGGACTGGGAAGGATTTTCATGGCCCATCCTTGAAAGCATCCTGCCTGGTTTGGGCATAAGAGCATTCTCCCCACCCCACCCCACCCCAGCAAATCAGTCATATCTATCAAATGGTTGTTTGCAAGTCTAGGACTCATTCTTTGCAAATGCTTCCATGTTTCCTTTGGAGCCTCACTTTGACTAAGGCTATTCATTTAGGGATTCTGTAAACACTCTGAGAGACAATCAATCAATCAACGAGTATTGATTAAATGCTTACTGTGGACCAGGGACTATGGTAAAGGCCCAGGATACAAAGCAAGATAAAAACAGGCTAGTGTGGGAATAGACAGTCAGGCAGCCCTGGGCCTAACTCAGGCCTCTCCTACTCAATAACTACTTGCTCCTGGGTAAATAACCCCTCAGCACCCGGGGCAACTGCACAGCGGGTGCCCTGTCATCCTTGGAAAAGGGAGTATCCTCTTCTGGAAGTTCCCCCCACCAAGCCAAAGAACAAAAAATGATCACGACCAAGATTGAGCCCGGAGAGGAGTTGATAAAATGCTCCTCCCTCCCTTTTTGTTTTTGCAGAGATGGGGGGGCTATGTGCATGAAATATTACATAAATGATCAGAGCTCAATTGGACTATGGCCCTGTCAAGCCCCACCTTCCCATTTTACAGAGGAGAAAACTGAGGCCCAGAGAGGGGAAGGGATTTGGTGAGGTCTCTCTCAGAGGTGAGATCTAAACCCATGTCCTCTGACTCATTGGCTCCTGGCCATCAAACCCAACCCTCTTATTTTATGGATGGGGAAACTGAGGCCCAGAGAGGTGGTAGGTTCCTCTTCTTTGGAGGCTGGACAACCACCTGTTGAGTATGTTACAAATAGAGATTCTTTTCCTGGGTGGGTGGGTGGGCTAGATGGCTTTCAACCCTCTGGTTGCTTCTGTAAAGAAATCTGGCCAAGCTCACACAGCTAGGTATTGATGGTGGGGTTTGAACCCATTTTTTTTTTTGACTCATAGGCTTGTAAAAATCTAGAGCTGGAAAGGACCTCAGAAGTAATCAAGCCTAACCCCCTCTTTTTGCAGATGAGGAAACTGAGGCCCAGGGAGTGGAAGGGCCTTAGCCTAAATCACACAGAGAGGAAGCAGCAGGGGCAGGCTTTGAGCCTGACTCCAGGGCCAGCACTGTTTCTCCAGTGCTCGGCTGCCTCCCACGATGTATCGATCGGCTTTGCCGAACCACTTGTTTTTCTCTTTCTTTTCTTTCTTTCTTTCCTTCTTTTTCTTTTTTTTTTAATCTCTGTTAAGAGGGATGGCTCGCTTGGTGGGGGGATTGTGGTGGGAGGGGAGGAGGGCTAGAGTCACGACTGGAGGTGACAAAAAACAAAATAAAACACTTAGAACGGAGCTCTCTTTCTAAAAAGCAGAGAGAATATACACAGTATAAAAATTCCCCCAGTTCTAAGAGACCATAAAATGTCTGCTGCCAGGCTGGAGAAAGGAGTTCAGCTGTATAGGAAGAAGGGTGTTGGCCTGTGGAATAAGATTTCAGGCGTCTGGTCCCTGATGCTGCCGCAGATTTCTGCATGGCCCTGCAAGGTCTTTGTCTTGCTAAGCTGTGACCATCTTAATTCCTCACTGCAGCGTCTAAGGGCAGAGCAGAACCAAATCAGCGGCATGGATTATTGGCCGCCGTTGACGACGGGGCTGGAGTTGTCCTGCCGGTCTTCAATCTCTGTCTTTTGTCTAAACAGCACTTTTGGGGCCTTCCTTACCCCCTTCCCAAAAAAGTTATGGGATGCCATTAAAATTCACCTGTAGAACATGGCTCGGGTAACACCCACGTTTTCATTCCTGTTTCTAGAGTGCTGAGAAGCTAACACTCAGCTACTTTAGTATTCTAGGGTGTCAGACCTGGGATGGGGGGTGCTTAGCAGTCTTAAATACCAACTTCCTCATTTTACAGGTAAGAAACTGGGGCCCAGAAGGTCATTCATTGATCAGGGGCTCGGAGCTGCTTCCTGGCAGCCTCAGAATAGAGCCTAGCTTGGCTGGCCGACACCCCTGTCCATGACTGCAGGCTACCTTTCTTTTGTAGGTGGTTTGTTCAGGCTCCTGACTCTTTATAAAAACCACTGCATCTCTCTCTGTCTCTGTCTCTGTCTGTCTGTCTGTCTCTCCCTCCCTCCCTCCCTCCCTCTTTTCTCTCATTTTCTCTTCTCTTTCTTTTTTCCTCTCTCTCTTTCCTGCTTTCCTCCTCTCCTTTTCTTTTTTCCTTTCTTCCTCTCTCTCTTTCTTCCTCTCTTCTTTCTCTTTCTTTTTTCTTTTCCTTTCTTCCTCTCCTTTCTTTCTTTCTTTCTTTCTTTCTTTCTTTCTTTCTTTCTTTCTTTCTTTCTTTCTTTCTTTCTTTCTTTCTTTCTTTCTTCTTTCTTCCTTCCTTCCTTCCTTCCTTCCTTCCTTCCTTCCTTCCTTCCTTCCTTTCTTTCTTTCTTTCTTTCTTTCTTTTTCTTTCTTTCTTTCTTTCTTTCTTTCTTTCTTTCTTTCTTTCTTTCTTTCTTTCTTTCTTTCTTTCTTTCTTTCTTTCTTTCTTTCTTTCTTTCTTTCTTTCTTTCTTTCTTTCCTTCCTTCCTGTCTCTCACCTTTCTTATGCCTTTCAGTAATCTGCTTTTAAATTTTATTAACAGGGTCAAAAAGGTGATACTGGCCCCGCTGGCCTGCCTGGACTTGTAAGTTGTGGGGTTTTCCCTCTCCTTTTATTAAGTTTTAGGTTTTTGGAGTACTCTCTCCCTCATTGGCCCCGCCCCACCCAGTCTCCTTATATCACAGACAACCCAATTCCTCTTCTCAAATCAACCAATCCATCACCAATCCTTTAGGAAGCACTCCCGGGGTTGCCGGGCACCCGGCTCGGCATTGGGTTGTGGGGGTTACAAAGGAAAAAAAACAAACCAGCCCCTCCCATCACCAAGTTGACATTTTCTCAAGGGAGATGACCTTCTCTAGAGGGAAACATGACAATCAGTCAAACAAGAAGCATTTAGTGAGAGCCTACTACGTGCCCTGAGCTAGGTGCCTGGGCCAGAGAGACAGCAATGGAGGTACAAGCCCCTATTCTGGGGAGCTTCCATTCCCTCAGGGGAGACGCCTCCGTATTCACAGTACAAAGAAGGTAAAATTTCCAGTGCCTCCCAGTCCCATGAAAAAGAATTGCGATGGGCATTATGTGAACATTTTAGCAATGGCCTAATCCTCAAGGAGGCTTGTGATTTGCTTTCTTTGTGTAACTTTTCCATGGTACAAATGCAGAAATACAGCAGCCCTTGTTTCCTGGGTCTCTGGTAGTTGCCAAGGTCGTTTCTCAAATGGCCAGCAGGTGGCGCAAGAGCTACTTACAAGGAAAGAGCCAGGCTCCCCGCCCTTCCCCTGGAGGGCCCCAGGGAAAGATGGATTTAGTCCTAATAGGTTTTCTCAATTTGTAATTGCCTGATTTCAGACCTCCCCAGCTCCGAGTGTGTGCTTTCTGGGCGCCCTTAGTAACAAATGTAGAAAATGGTTCCGCGAAAGGCTAATTGTGGGATTTAGGGATTTTCACTGTGAAATTGACATTCCCCAATGTATTTCTGACTTTGTTAAATTTAATTGCGTAGGTTTCAGTTGTTCTTTATTTGGCCAAAAGTTGGTGAAACTTTAAACTCTGAGAGTGAATTGAAGCCGTGAGGGGAAGGGAAGCATGAAAGCTTATGTTATGTATGCAGACATTGAACTAACATGGCTGGACGCTGCCTGCCTGCCAGGAGGGCAGTGAGCAGGAGAGCAGGCTTGGGAGGGATTCTGCAAGGAGAGAGAAGATGGGGTCCCTGCACCCAAGGCAATTAATGGACAGGTTTCTATTTTTCTCCTTCTCTGGGCCTGTCAGAATTCTGCCCATGCAGTTCCTGGGGCTTTCCTTTCACAAGACTGCAGGTTTAGAACTGCAGTCTTAAAGGCCTTCTAGTCAACCCCCCCTCCCCTAATTTAACAGAGGGGGGAAAATGAGACCCAGGGAAGGGGAAGGGACTCATCCAAGGTCACACATAGGTCCTAGATCTAGAGATAGAAGGGACCTCAGAGGTCATAGAGTCCAATCCCCCTCATTTTATAGATGAGGAAACTGAGGCCTGGGGGGGAAAGTGGCTTGTCACCCAGGTAGTAGTAAATAGCAGATGTGAGCAAGGGTTCTCTGATCCAAGTTCAACGCTATTTCCACTTACACCACGGTCCTTCCATTTGTCCCTGGCTGCCTTGGGCAAAGCCATTGACCTTTCTGAGACTCCCTTTTCCTTAGCCAGTGCTCTTAGCAGGCCAGTTGCCCTCCTTGGTTTGGGGGCCATCAGTGTTTTTTCTCAGATGTGGTAGAGGGAGCCCTTTGGTTAGCACCTTGGACACTGGGAAGTGTTGGCCCTGCTGGAGAGAACAGGTCGCTGGTATCTAATGAACTTGGCTGTCACAAGGTTCTTCCATACATGTCACAAATAATATTTTCTAGAATCATGAAACTGAGGGATTTAGAGCTTGATTATCCAACCCAATTCCTCCTTCTGGGGGGAGGGGATTCTCTGGGGACCAGAGAAGTCAAGTGACTTGTCTAGGACCATACAGCCAGGCCCTGGCAGCGCCAGAGCTGATCCCCAGTACCCTGTGTTATTTTGTTTCCATTTAATCTCTTTCCCTATTTTCTGTCATTACTGGAGATGGACTAGGGCTGAGCATTCTCCTCCCTATAATACCTATCCATTTTCTGGGAAGCTTCTTTTAACTCTATCTCCCACATTTATGAAATATCCCCAGCACATGGAACATCAGGTATAGATAGTGAAGCACTCTGGAGGGAGTCAAAATATACAAGGCCTCAAAGAGCCATCATTCTAATGGAGGAGACGAGGACATCTAGAAATGCATGCCAAATAAACATGGAGGGACTAAATATTAGATTCAAGGTAGTTTGGGAAGGAGGGCTCTCGGCTCTTGGGAGGCCTCAGAAAGGGTGATGCTGGCACTGGGTCTTAAAGGAAGACAGGGATTCTCTGATGGATATGTAGTAAGCACTCAGCACAACCAGCTGGAGCTGCCTGGATTCTCTCACTGAAGTGTTAAGACATGCTTACTGTGACTTGCAAAAAACCGTTTTTGAAATCAGAAGACCTGGGTTTAACTCCTCCTCTGACACTTATTTCCTGTATGGCTTCAGGCAGTTGTTTTGTTTTTTTTTTTTTTGAGGCAATCAGGATTAAGTGACTTGCCCAGGGTCATACAACTAGTAAGTATCTGAGGCTGAATTTGAACTCAGGTCCTCCTGACTCCAGGGTTGGGCAGTCATTAAACCTCCCTGGGCCTCAGTTTCCTCCTCTTTGAAATGAAGGGATTGAACCACATGATTTCTGAAGTCCCTTTCACCTGCAGAGCTATGATCCTGGGTATGATCCTGGACAAGTGACTTTATTTCCCTGGGCCTCAGTTTATCCCTCTGTAATTAAAGGGAGTTGGACTTGATGGCCTCTGAGGACCCTTCCAGCTCTAAATCTGTGATCCTGTGTGTGACCTTGGATGAGTCCCTTCCCCTCCCCATGCCTCAGTTTCCCCTTCTGTAAAATTAAGGGAGTTGGACCAGAGGACCTCTGAGGTCACTTCTAGTCCTTTTTCTAGGATCCTTGCTATATTCTGCTGCATTAAGGTGGATTTTCCAGAGTAAATTCGATTCCATATTTATTGAATTCCTCCTATTTGGTGTTTTTTGTTTTGTTTTTGGGTGACTTGCCCAGGGTCACACAGCTAGTAAGTGTTATGTGTCTGAGGTCAGATTTGAACTCAGGTCCTCCTGACTCCAGGGCCAGTGCTCTGTCCACTGCGCCACCTAGCTGGCCCCCCCCCTTTTTTTGTTTGTTTGTTTGTTTTTAATTCCCATTATGTCAAGGCATTGAAGTAGATGCTATAGGAGAGACAGATCTGGGCTTCCTAGCATCCTATGAGGCCTAGAGACCTTTGTCCAAGGTCACAGAGGTAGTAAGTGACAGTTTTGACATCTGTAAGATGAGAGGGTTTGACCAGAAGTCCATTCCAACCCTAGGTCCCTGATCTTAAGAGGGAAGGAAGAAGGAGGACCCCAGATTGCTATTCTAAGGGCAGAGGGGTATGCAGAGGCTGACAAGGAGTTTGACTTAGCTCTAATAATAAGTTCCTGGCTAGGGGTAAAAAGAAAGGACATCATTGGAATTGGGTGTGTCTTACTATAGAGTCTCAGAATCAAAGTTGAGGAATTTGCATTTGATAATGTAAGCAGTAGGGAGCCATTGCCCATCATTGAGCAGGGGAGTGACCCAGTGGAGGTTGAAAGCATTTCTTCCTCTGTGTGGAGGGTGGCTTGGAGTCAGGGAGGGAGGCTCAGCTAGGACATGTACAGAGGTGAAGGGAGGAAGGTACTTTTGGAAACGAAAAGTTGAGAGAAGCAGTGAGGGAAGGAATGGCTGTAGAGCCCATTAACAGTGGTGGTGGGTAGGTCTGATGGAAAGCAGGGTGATTGTAACATAGAAAGAAATCACCATCTGAGTAGTGGGTTCAGCAGTTCATGTTGAAGTTCCTTCTGGAAGTCCTGCTGCTCCATGGTCCTCCATGTGTGTCCACACCCTTTGGACATCCTGGAAAGTTGTGCTAATGCTGTCTGATCTCCATGTCCCTCCCTCCCCCCTTCAGCACTTACAAGGCTTCACCTTCCTGTTATAGGTAATTCCTTGGCCTGGGACTGGTGAAAAAGGGAACCTGGGCTTGCCTGGTTTGCCTGGAGAGAAAGGAGATCAAGGATTCCCTGGGGTACCAGGTCTGTCTGGCCTTCCTGGGCCTCCAGGTAAGAAATGGTGCCTGAGATCAAAGATCTTAATGCAGACCAGGAATCAGTCAATTAACAAGCATTTCTTGATTAAGGACCTACTATGTGCCAGGCACTGGAGATACAAAGACAGAAGTGAAACAGTCCCTCCTCTCAAAGACCTCATTTAATCAATCAGTCAATCAACAAGCACTTATTAAGTGCCTACTATGGGCTAGGTACTATGCTAAGCAGTATAGAAATACACAAATGAACCGATCTCTACCCTCAAGAAACTTATATTCTAAATGGAAAGACAATAAGCACATATATAAATGTATACCCCAAAATGTTAAGAGAATAAATACAAAGTAATCAAGGAGGGAGGGCATGCATAATTGGGGGGGGGAATCAAGAAAGGTTTTGTGTTAGGATTCAGTCAAAGGGCTGCACTTGAGGCCCTAGAGGGCCACGTGTGGCCTGGAGGCTGCAGGTTCCCTGCCTCTGTTCTAGAAAGTTCAGGAAACAGTCAACACAAGGAGCTTTTAAGGATTTGGGGAGGGTAATGGATAAGCAAGATGGTGTAGTGGAAAGAGGGAAGGATTTGGAGTCCAAAGCCCTGAGTTCCAATCCTGGCTCTTCCATTTACCTTGGGCAAGTCATTTCCTTTCTGTAAGCTTCAATTTCCTCCTCTGTAAAAATGAGGGAGGTTGGACTCTATGGCCTCTGAGGGCCCTTCCAGCCCTAGATTCCAGGCCTATGTGTGATCTTGGGCCAGTCACGATCCCTCTCAGGGCCTCAGTTTCTTCATCTGTAAAAGGAGAGGGTTCGACTCTGCATCCATGAAATGGACAGTTAATGAGTTATCTGATTTCAGCTTCCTCTCCCACCTCTTGACAAGAAGGTCGATGAACACATTTGAATTGCATCTTTTTACCATCTTGGCCCTTGGTGACCATTCGTCACCAAACAACACAGTTGAAGGAGCAGTTATTAACCTCTCGTGTATTCCAGGCACTGTTAGGTGAAGGGGAGAAAGATAAAAATGAAATTGCTCTCACCCTCAAACAGCTTCCATCCTACTGGGAGGAAATACATAGACACAGACTAGTCAAAATAGTTTTGTCTGCACTGGTCCTGTCATTTCATTGGCATTAGGGAGCTCCCAGGGAGGGAACTCCCTTTACCAATGCAGATCAGTACCTGCGCTACCTTAGCCTTAGAGCCTAATGGCTTAAGTGACTTGCCTAGGGTCATACATATGTCAGAGGTGACACTTGAACCTGGGTCTTCCTGACTTAGGAATTAGCTCTTTTTTTTTTTTAATATACTACACTTGTCTCTTTGGGGTTTTTTGGACCAGACCTGTGATTTCATTGGTATAGAGAACTCCCAATGAGAAAACTTCCTCTCCCAATGCAGATCAGTACTTCTTTTACAACTTAGAGCCTGGGGCACTGAGAGGTATCAGGGGAAGGACTTGTACCCAGGACTTGCTGGCTATGAGAGCAGCTGCCTATCCACTAAGCCATGCTGAATACACATGTATTCGGTATATAGAGTCATTTCCACAGGAAGGATGCAGTTTGTTAACAATTGATCAGGGCACCGTGAAAGGGTAGGGCAGAGTGGTCTGGGGACATAGGAGGAACAAGGCTGCCATGGATAGGCATGAGGGTTCTAGGAATGATGGCCAGATAAAGGAGCTTCTAATTCAGAAACACACAGGTACTGAGTGAAACCAGAGGGTACCTAGGAGGCAGTGCCTCAAGCACCCCCACCCCTATCTCTTTGCTAATGCCCTCTGTACAGTTGGGCTACTGATGATCTCCACATGTGATTTCCCATAATGATGTTGCCAAGATGGAAATCTTGGGTGATCACCACTTCAGTGAATAGCCATTCTGGGCTCCAGCCTGGGGGCATTCTGTCTGAGCAGCAGTAAATATGCCTGCTGTCATCCCTCTCCATTTGGGGAACACATCCTCATGTTTATGCTGAAGTGAGATTGTGGAATGTGTAAAACCTGTTCTTTGGGCTCTGTAAGGCTATTTGGCTAATGGAATCATTGTGCCATGTACCCAGTAATCCTCAGGAGAGGCCTAGGAGGAGAAATGTCATGGCCCTACCCCAGCGTTGTGTTAAGCTGGCAACTACGTCAGTTTAATAAACTGGCGGATTATGGTGTGGCTGTGGAGATCACAGAGGTGCGGGCTGGGAGGGCCACCTGGAGGCCAGCTAGTCTGGGCCCCGCCTCCCTCCAGGACTGCCCGCAGCTTGTCTCAGATCGATGGTGTCTGTCTGTTTTCTTTTTAATGGTCCCCAGAAACTAGTTCCAGGATTTGAGTTTGAGCCTTCCTGAGCTTGCGAGAAATGTAATTATTTTTGTGTCAAATGAGGAAAGGCAGAGATTTTTCAGCACATTTCTAAAAGCATGGAGCACACTTTGAAGACTGTTCTCTCTGCCACCTCTAAAGGTGATTGAAATGTTGACACTTCCCTCCTTCTTCTCCCAAAGTAGAAAATAGCAATATAACCTGGCGTGTGGGCTAGGGTGAATGACAGATTCTGCCATCACTTGCTATGCTAAAGAGATAGCAAGTAGCCATTGTAACATGCTAAGGCATTGCTCATTGTAACATGTGGTTTTCCTTGTTTAGGGACCATTATCATAGGCCCTCCTGGACCGCCTGGCTTTCCTGGGGAAAGGGGCGAGAAGGGAGCTAAAGGTCTGCCTGGCATCACCATACCTGGACAGCCTGGACTTGACGGGCGGCCTGGGACTCCTGGTCTCCCTGGGACTCCGGGCGAACCAGGACCTCATTTCCCTTCTAGTAAGTGGGATGTCTGCTCTCCCCTACTTTGAATCTAAAAGAAGCCCTAGCAAAATGGGTGGGTCTTGCACCCTCTTTGTGGTCTATTAATCAATCAGCAAGCAGTTATTAAGTACCTACTGTGTGCTGGGCACTGTGTAAGGCCACAGAGATACTGTTTAATAATAAGACCAACAGTCTCTGCCCTTAAGGAACTCATATAACATCTACCACCTTTGTTATCCGAAGGAGTCTGCTGCCACCCCTGTGTTGGAAATCGTTGGGGAGTCCCTGGTATTTAAATTTGCCCTTAGGTAGTTTTCATCAAGCATTTGTCCTCCCTTCTTTCGGCCCCTTTGGAGCTGCTTTTAGCTAATGGATCTGCATTTACTGTTTACTTCTGCTGACTGTTTACTTCATCATATAACTCTCCCTGGAAGGAAGTCTTGCCTCTTTTTAACCTGTTGAGATTTCTTTTGGTTTAGTTCAGGGATTTCTAATATTTTGGGGGTCTCGTGAGGCCTGTGGACTCCTCAGAAAAATGTTTTTTTACATGTGCAGAATAAAACATATAGGATTACAAAGGAAACCGATTATATTGAAATTGATGTCATTTTTTTCCTAATCAAAGTTCATGGACCCCCTGAAATCTATCTGTGAATCCCTTGGGGATCCTTGGACCCTAGGTTACAAACCCCCGGCTTAGACTCTTGGCTGAGTGTGGACAACTCTAAAACCCAACCATGGGGGCTACTGGTCTCTACTTTTAATTTAGATGGTGAGATATGTGAAAAGGGAGCTCGGGGCCCACCAGGATCTCCAGGGGACAGAGGAATGCCAGGAGAGCAAGGAGTAAAAGGTACAATCCTAAACCTTGGTCTTGTCTTAATTTGCTTGAACTCAGGAAGTAGAGCCCTTCCATTAATTAGGTCCATTAAATTGGGCCCATGAGAGCTGCCGTAAAAAAATACACGCTCACGTTTCTTACCAATGTTTCCAATACAATGCTTTCCAGGAGACAAGGGGGACACCTGCCTCAACTGTATTGAAATTGGCCTTCCTGGATCTCCAGGGCAGCCTGGACTGCCAGGACCTCCAGGTCTTACAGGTAAAGAGTTCTGGGGTCTGCCATCCTTCTGGATTTCTGTTGGTTGTGTTTGAATATCTGTGAAGAAGTCAAGTCCCTACCTGCTAGGAAGAATCTCATCACAGCTCTGACTTACAGTAGACACCTAGTCTTGGAAGACTCCGGCGTTTCTACCAACCAGACCATGGTGGGACTATGGAGATTTCTGTCTTCCTTCCTTCCTTCCTTCCTTCCTTCCTTCCTTCCTTCCTTCCTTCTTCCCTTCCTTCCTTCCTTCCTTCCTTCCTTCCTTCCTTCCTTCCTCCCTTCCTTCCTTCCTTCCTTCCTTCCTTCCTTCCTCTCTCTTTTTCTCTTTCTTTCTTTCCCTTCCTTTGTTCCTTCCTTCTTCTTTCTTTCTTTCTTTCTTTCTTTCTTTCTTTCTTTCTTTCTTTCTTTCTTTCTTTCTTTCTTTCTTTCTTTCTTTCTTCCTCCCTCTCTCCCCATTCCTCCCTCCCTTCCTCTCTGTTTTCTCTTTCCTTCTTTGTTCTTTCCTTTCTTCCTTCCTTCCTTTCTCTTTCTTTCTTCCTCCTTCCCTCCTCATCCCTTCCTCCCTTCCCTCCCTCTCTCCTTCCTTCTTTCCTACCTCTCTCTTTTTCTCTTTCTTCCCTCCTTCCTTCCTTCCCCTTCCTTTTTTCCTTCCTTCCCTCCCTCCCTTCTTTCTTTTCCTTCCCTTCTTCCCTCCCTGCCCCCTCCTTCCCTCCCTCCCCCCTCCTTCCCCTTCCTTCCTTCCTTCTTTCTTTCTTTCTTTCTTTCTTTCTTTCTTTCTTTCTTTCTTTCTTTCTTTCTTTCTTTCTTTCTTTCCCTTTTGTTTGCTCATTCTTCCTTCCTTTCTCTTTCTTTCTTCCTCCCTCCCTCCTCATCCCTTCCTTCCCTCCCTCCCTCTCTCCTTCCTTCTTTCCTACCTCTCTCTTTTTCTCTTCCTTCCTTCCTTCCTTCCTTCCTTCCTTCCTTCCTTCCTTCCTTCCTTCCTTCCTTCCTTCCTTCCTTCCTTCCTTCCTTCCTTTCTTTTTCTTTCCCTTCTTTTGTTTGTTCATTCTTCCTTCCTTTCTCTTTCTTTCTTCCTTCTTCCATCCCTTTCTTCTTTCTTCTTTCCTTCCTTCCTTCTCCCAGTGCAAGCTGGCACCTGCTCTACACCTTAGCGAGGGTTCAGAGAGTTACCTGGGCCAGCACTGACAGGCGAGGTCCTGGTCTAGGGTCATCCAGATCAGCACCTGCTCCCAACCTTGACATCTTACATAGAGTTACCTGTGGCAGTGGGAGTCTTTGGAACTTGTCCAGAGCCAGGCAGCCAGTGTGGGGCAGAGGCTGGACTTGGCCCAGATCTTGCAAATTGCTCTCTAGCCACTGGGCAACAGTGTCTTTGTGAAGCCGGCTTTCAAAGAAGCTTTCATTTTAGCTGCCAGATAGAGGCAATGCCTTCCTAGCTTCCTCTTCCTCCACCCTCCACCTTCCAATCTTGCTGCTTCTGCTCTTTCCCGTCAAGACCTCTCCTAAGCCAAAGCAGAGTGTCAAACCAACAGCAGGAAGGGCAAAGGCCAGAGAATGCGCAGCTGTCCAGAATAGCGGCTGGGATGTGCTTATGCTGCTCTCTTTCCTAAGAGGGGATGGCTGTTGGCTACTATATGTACTGCACAAATTGTCTCATCCTTGGTGGGCACGAATCCTCGAGGAATGAATAGCAGCCTAATGAACAAACCCATGTGTTTGTCATGTACGCGGGGACTTTGTGCTTGCCTCAGAAGGATGTGACCCTGATTTCAAGAAGCAGAAATGATTATTTATGTGAAAATTAAGTCTCTGCTAAAATAGGGACTCTTTTTCCAAACTATATGGGATGGTGGTAAGATGCCTTGAGCATTTCCTGTTCTTGTGACCCTGGGCAAGTCCCTTCCCCTCCCTGGGCCTCAGTTTCCTCCTCTGTAAAATGGGGGTGGGGGGGTGGACTCATGGGCTGCCAAAGGCCCTGCCGACATGCAATTCTCTTTGTATGTGTGTGTGCCTGTCAGGAGCTCGTGGTTTCCCTGGGCAGAAAGGCGCCAAAGGAAATGTCGGTGCCACTGGCCGGTAGGATCACCAGTAAGTATCACACACATTGCAGGGAAAACGGGTAGAGGAAATGATTCCTGTTTCAGAAGGG
The DNA here is from genome assembly GCF_003287225.1 of Phascolarctos cinereus. Taxonomy (NCBI): domain Eukaryota; kingdom Metazoa; phylum Chordata; class Mammalia; order Diprotodontia; family Phascolarctidae; genus Phascolarctos; species Phascolarctos cinereus. The sequence continues at coordinate 62,858,923 of NW_027556291.1, read as the reverse complement.
GTGGGGGGGGGGGATTCACATGTCAAAGCGTATTTTAAAGGTGGAGCTTTTAAATGAGTTGAAATCAATCACTCACCAAGCATTTCTTAATTGATTACTCTGAACCAGCCATTCCGAGGCAGTGCCTCTTAAAAAAAAAAGTTCTCTTGTTTGTCTTCATTTTTATTTCCCAGTTTGTTTCTCCTACCACTTAGAAAGTCATCCCTTGTAATAAGGAATGAAAAAGAAAAGAAAAAGAACCAGTTTAACCAAACAAAATAACACAGCTAGCAGATCTTAGAGTGTATGCAGTATTCCTCATCCCTAGCCCCCTGCCGCTCAGACATAGCCTCTCACAAGGCTCTGTACACAGTAAACATATCCGTTGCCTCTGAGAAGGTGAAGGGAAAACAGCATTTTTTTTTCTCTTTTTGGGTCTCAGGGCCTTCCAGGAGTTCCAGGTACCTCAGGATTACCAGGTCCAAAAGGAAGTCCAGGGGACACCCTCACTTTCCCAGAAATGAAGGGTGACAAAGGAGATGCTGGTTCCCCAGGGGCTCCAGGGATTCCTGGTTTGCCTGGCACTCCAGGACAAGATGGATTGCCTGGGCTTCCTGGCCTCAAAGGAAAACCTGTGAGTTAATTCATTATTGCTTTTCTTTCTCTGCAGATTGATAGTTAAGGATTTTTCTTAAGCCAGAACAGAGATTCAGGCTGATGCTGACACAGACTATAATAATGATAATACTAATAGTAGCCAACATTTCTGTAGTGCTTACTATGTGCCAGGCACTGTGATAAATGCTTTACAACTGTTAGTTCATCTAATCCTGACAATAACCCTGGAAGGTAGGCGCAGTTATGATCCCCATTTTACAGATGAGGAAACTGAGGTCCAGGGAGGGGAAGGGACTTGCCCAAGGTCATATAACAATAAGCATCTGAGGCTGGATTTGAACTCTGATCTTCTTTTTTTTGTTTTTGTTTTTGTTTGTTTGTTTTTTGCTTTTTGGCTAGGCAATGGGGTTAAGTGACTTGCCCAGGGTCACACAGCTAGTAAATATCAAGTGTCTGAGGCCAGATTTGAACTCAGGTGCTCCTGACTCCAAGGCTAGAGCTCTATCCACTGCACCACTTAGCTGCCCCTTGAACTCAGATCTTCTTGACTTTAGGTCAGATGTTCTATCCACTGGGCCTCCTAGCTGTGCTTAAGAACAGACCCCTAGTTCTTAAAAGGATGGACTCATAAGTCAAAGTAGGAGATTGACAGAGACTGTTAAGACACCTCTTCCATCTGGAGTTACTGCGGGTCAGTGGGAGGTTCTTTTTCTCATTTGGGGTACTGGGCCCACCCCTACACCTTTAATAAATGACAGAGACAAGCCTGGAGTCTTCATCATGGTGAGATTGCGACGCAGGGTATTCAGCTGTAGGACCTTGTTGAAAGTCACTTCATCTCTCCGGGCCTCAGTTTCCTCACCTGTAAAATGAAGATGGCTTTACTAACTTGGCACTGAGGTCACTTCTGGCTCTGGATCTCGGATCCTGTAAACTATGAATATTGAACATAGACGAGCAGATTTTAGTGTTATCCCCAAATCAGATTTATAACAAAGTTAATCTGACACCTATTTCATGATATGCATAATTGTTTTGCGCTGCAGGGTAATTAGACATAAATGACAAGCTGTTCATGTAAATGATTATAATTATGACTCCGTTAATGTAGTCAAAGAAAGCAATTCTCAGGTCAGTTGGACCAAATGATAAGGGGAATGGATGGAGCCTGAAGTCCTAGACCACTAACTCGGGATGCCTAGACCTTTATCTCTTTGAGATGAGCCTGCCCATGGCACAGGGGTCTTAGCTTCTGGCTAAGAGGTATGCCAACCTGTCGCCTGTTGGGAGCCCCTCCAGGTGGGTAGAGACCCGAGCCACCCTTGGCTTTGGGTGGGGCAGCTCCCTCCACCTTCGATGGGACTGCTGAGGGAAGTAGATGTCATTGAGCCACAGGCATAACCATGCAGGGAGTGGAGGGCCGGGTGATATCCCCATCTGGGAAGGTGGCTGGCAACCCAACCTCACCTTCCTCTGCCGCATAGAAGAAGTAAAGTGAGGGATGGGATTGGAGAGAGTAGCCTGTATATTCCACCCCTCCCCCCCCCACACACACGCACCCCATTTCTCCAACTAGACATTAATTTTTATTAACTAGCAAACACCATGGGATAGTTCAGGGTTGTTAGTCATTCACAGCTTGGTGTGAATTAATTTAATCAGCTTGCTTTCCTGCCATTTAGCTGAGGAATGGGAGTTTGGAATGGTGGGAGAAAATGGGTTGTGGTCATTTTGTAGCGGTGGGGATGAGAGGCAGTGTGACACAGGGGAGAAAGCACTGGATTTGGAGTCCATGGGACCTGGACATGCCACTTGCTACTTATGCGAATGACTGAATGACCCCTGGTTCTGGACTCAAAGGACCTAGGTTAAAATCCCATCTTTCACACTACCTACCTATATGACCTTGGACAAGGCCCCTCCCTGGGCCTTAGTTTCCCCTTGTGTAAATGAAGGGGTTGGACTGGGTGGCCACTAAGATCCCTTTCAGCTCTAGATTTAGGGTCCTATGTGTGACCATAGACAAGTCCCTTCCCCTTTCCGGGGCTCAGTTTCCTCCTCTGGAAAATGAGCAGATTATATTTGATGATTTCTAAGTCTATGATTCTGTTGTCTTCCTACAGGGCTTTGGGGAGGATGTTGTCATGGTGGGTTTGGGACAGCTATAGGGCATTAAGGTTATCTGAGGTTTGGGGAATGGGGAAAGACCAGGATAAAGTATAGGAGAAGTTGGGAAAGGTTGCGCTGAAATTGCTAGGCCTGGGATCCCACGGAGTAGGACAGATGTGTGCATTGGGTTAGCTTATAATGTGTAGAGGTAAGGACAGCATATGGACAGCTTAGTGGGAACGATGCTGGGGCCCACTGTTCCTTTGGAGTCAGCTCTGTCCTGGTGGCTCTGACCAGTAAGGCTTTTTGTTTCCATTTTCTATCTTTCCCTTTTCAGGGTGGCTTTGCTTTAAAAGGTGAAAGAGGTCTCCCTGGGAAGCCAGGTTTGCCAGGTCTCCCTGGGAACAGAGGGCCCATGGGTCCTCCTGGTTTGGGCCCACCAGGCCCTGTGGGTGAAAAAGGCATGCAAGGCATGGCAGGAAATCCAGGTCCTCCAGGAGTCTCAGGTAAGTTCAGTCAGGTTTTACCTTGGCGCTGCCAAAGGCTTCAGTTTATTTAGGATCTCACTGATGGGACAACTCCCTCCAGTGGGTCGAATCATGGTCTATCTGCGCCTTTTCATGGTGGGCAATTCATTCCTCCATCTTCCCATCAACCCTTCATGATGGCTCTACTCAATGTGCTAGAAGCTCTTCCACAGGTCTTTTCACATTCCATAGAGACCAGGGCAATCTCTGGGCTATTGTTTATCTGTTTAACTCCTCCTTCAAAATAGGACCAGTTCACTTCCTTTTCCAAACCTGCATTTTTTTTTTTGGTACATATACATGTGTAGTCATGCAAAACATATTTCCATAATAGTCATGTTATGAAAGAAAACATAGACCAGAAGAAAACCTGAAGAAAAATAAAGAAAGTTAAAAAAAAAACATGCTTCAATCTGTATTCAGACACCATCAGTTCTTTCTCTGGGGATGGATAGCATTTTTCATCCTAAGTCCTTCAGAGTGGTCTTGGGTCACTGTATTGTTGAGAAAGCTAAGTCATTCACAGCTGATCATCTTACACTATTGCTGTTACTTTGTGCACAGTACATTTCACTTTGCATCAGTTCATGCAAGTCTTTTCAGGTTTTTCTGAGAGCATCTTGCTCATCATTTCTTGTAGTACAATAGTATTCCATCACAATCACATACCACACAATCAGCCGTTCCCCAATTGATGAACATCCCCTCAATTTCCAATTCTTTGCCCCCAGAAAAGAGCTGCTATAAATATTTTTGTACATATAGGTTCTTTTCCTTTTTTTTAACCTCTTTTTGGATACAGACCCAGTAATGGAATCGCTACATCAAAGGGCATGCGTGCAAACCTACATTTCTTGAGTGACATCTCTTGCTTCTTGTGTGCCACTCCTTGTTGGCAACATACCCTAGCAGCTTACATCTGCCATAAATGTCTCCCCTATCCTTCGGATCACCCACAATTTCAATTCTTATGTGATTGTGCTGTTCCTTAATTCACGGCAACCATAAAGCATCAGTGAATAATACTTGTGTTAAAGAGAGACATTTCCATGTGAGATCAGCTTGGGATCACTGAAGACACTGCCATTTCCCAAAGACACTCCAGCTGACTCTTTTCCTCCTGTTCAGTTCTGGGCTGAACTCACTGTCTAGCTACAGTGCCCATTCAAGCACTCTCTCTCCTTCTCTCCCTTTCTCCTCTTTCACTCTCTCTCTCCTTGTCTCTTTTTCTCTGTCTTTGTCTCTTTCTTTCTCAGCACACACATATACACACACGTGTGTATGTATATTTTACATACATTTGGCCTGTCTCTGAGTCCTGAAACACTGATAGGTGAGCTCTCATCTTCCCTTGCCCAAAATCAGGCTTCTACACCACTTCCCAGACAAAGGATATGAACAGGCAGTTTTTCATAAGAAGAAATCTAAGCTATCAATAAACATATATGGAAAAAACGCACTATTGAGAATTGGTCCTGCCATTCTGGAAAGCAGTTTGGAACTAGGCTCCCAAAGTCACTAAATTGGGCATACCCTTTAACTCAGTGATAGCACTGTTAGGCTTAGACCAAAAAGAAATTAAAGAAAGAGGAAAAGGACCCAAATGTACTAAAATATTTATAACAGCTCTTTTTGCAATTACAAAGAACTGGAGACTATGGAGATGTCCGTGCACTGGGGAATGGCTAAACAAACGATGGCATGCAAATGTAATGGAATACTAATGAAATAGAAGGAATGATGAAAGAGGGAGAGTTTCAGAGAAGATTGGGAAGACTTATATGAACTGAAGCAGAGCGAAGTGAGGTGAACCAGAACAATTTTAATTTTAATAACATTGTAAAGTCATGCCACCATACCCTCCTCCTGTCCCTTTTATGTGTTATCTTCCTTTATTTTAATGTAAGTTCCTTAAGGGAACAGACTATTTTTCTTTCTTGTATTTGTATCTTCAACACTTAGCACAGTGCCTGGCACATAGTAAGAACTTTATAAGAGGTATATCATTCACTCATTCATCATTTATTTATGGTCTAACTCAATGGGCTGCCTGGCTACCTATGTGCCAGTCTGGGTTGTTGCCATTCTTAATCCATTTGGTTTTTCCTATGTGGATTGTTAGGCCGATCTCTTTTGAGTGGTTCTGATCTTCATCAAAAAAGGTTTGTAATATTCTGGTGTTTGTTGCAAGCAACACATCATCCACAGGTAGGAGCATTTGGAGGACTTCATTTGTAGGTCAACAAATAAACAGGTACTTATTAAGCACCTACTGTGTGTTCAGCATTGTACTAAGTACTGGGAATACAAATACAAGCAGAAGAAGGACAGTTCCTGCCCTCATGGAGCTTACATCGAGTCAGGAGTGGAGCCCAGAGAGGTAGGGACCAAGTGTGTTTCCAGTGTGAGGAGGCCAAGGGTGCGGTGCGATGGACTCCCAGGGTAAGGAGATCTGGGGGAATGGTGGAGCAAGTCCGGAAAGTCAGGAGTGGATCTGAGAGAGGAATAAAGATTCCTTTATTGGGTATCTTTCTTCCATTTGTACTTTGCCCTGGAAATCTTCCTCAGCTGTGAAAGGCATGTTTGGCAAGTCTACATCATCCTGTTTTCTGTGCATTGTGTGATACCAATGAGCTGAGGATCATTGAACAAAGTTCTCTTTCTATGGCTGCATCTCCCAAGGAATCTTGTATAAGCTTTATCGGCACAGGTGGCATCTTGGCCTTGAAGACTGCTTTTTGCTCTGCAACACCGACTGTTTCTTAGACTCAACAAACAACAAACGATAAATCTTATATTCTCTCTACCTCTTATTCAGTTGTGTGAGTGTGAAGATGTTCTCCGCTGAATAAAATCATTTGCAAAAGCTTGCTTACTTGTTCCCTTCTTATTTACATCAAAGATCCCGTTGGTGTTGTATGTAGATGAAAGAATGAGAAGATCTCGGATCTAGAGCTAGACACAATCTCAGCGACTGACCTCCTTATTGTACCTATGAAGAAACTCAGGCCCAGAGAGGGGCATGCTCAAGGTCGCACAGATAGTAAATTATCAGAGGCAGGAGTGCCAAGTGCCAAAAGAGTAATTCTCACAAAGATATTATGGACATAAGGAAGTAGGCATATGGGTCAGTATTTATTGATTTCCCTTCACTTGCCTTTTTATTTTGGAAATAACACTCTCTGCGATTATTTTTCTCAGCCATTTGATATCTTCTCCTCTTTCAGATATCTTGAGAATCGATCCTTCCGATGCTTTCAAAATTGTGTCACCTCCAGCAGGGGTTTATTCTGGGCATTCTGGGTCTGGTACAGCTGCTTTCCTCTTTTTTTTTTAATTGTCTTTAGTGTCATTTCCACTTTCGCATATGGCATGTTGGGAGCCGAGGAGTTCGAGTCCAAATGTGGTGATTCCACTGTTGTTGATGATGAAAATAGTTTGTTATAGAAATGCTAACAAATCTGTTCCATTTTGGTGTGTCTGTTGTCCTTCCAGTTTCATCTCTAAACGCCCTTGGGATGATGTGGCCTAGTTTGGTCTCAAGCCAAGCTTCCTGCAGCTTTATCTTCCTTTCCACCACTCTTCACCCTTCTATGATGTGCTACTGCTTAATGATCTTTTTTAAAACATGTTTTATTGATGCTATTTTTTTCATCACTGTCATTTATCAGTAACTGCCCCCAATATATCTCTCCCCTGTAACAAAGAAGTAGAGTAAAGCAGAACAAACCAATTCATTGACACCTGTAGTCCCTCACCTCCCAAGAGGAGGCAAGCATGTTTCAACATCAATCCTCTGGTATGGAGGTTGGCTCTTACATTGATCTAAATTCAAATATCTTTTAATATTGATTTCCTTTACATTGTTATGGTAATTGTGTATATTTTTCTCTCTTTTTCAGAAAATTTAGTTTCATTGATATCTCATTTTATATTAAGGTCATTTCTGATTATTACTTTCCCCCCCCGACCTATTTTGAATCTCTCTCAAAAGAAAAAATGCCAGTTACAGCAATTAGACGCAAAAAAGAAATCAAAGAAATAGCATAGGCAGTGAGAAGGTTGGTCTTGTAACAGAGAAAAGCACAGTGACTTTGTCTGAGAATGTAGGCAACATCCCACTCCTACTTCTCTACCAAAAAAGAGAGCGTTTCATTTGATTAGGCTATTCTTCAGATCCAGTATTTATCATCATAATTGCTCAGAGTTTGACTTCCTTTTAGTATTCTCTTTGTTTTCATTATTGTAGTCTTTGGGTATATTGTTTTCTTAGTTCTGTTTATTTCACTATGTATCTGTTCATATAAAACTTCCCATACTTTTCTGTATTCTTCATATTCATTGTTTCTTAGAGTATAATAATATTGTATTACATTCATATGTCACAATTTGTTTAGCTATTTTTCATTAATGGACACCTATTTTAAATCTAGCTTTTTTTTTTTAAACTACCATAGAAAGACTACAATGATATTTTGCTGTATTTGAGAACTTTCCCTTTGTCATTGACTTCTCTAGGGTACATACCCAGTAGTTGTATATCTGAGTCAGAGGATATGAACAATTTAGTCCCTTTTCTTACATTGATCCGTATTGTTTTTGAGAATAGTTGGACCAATTCAGCTCCATTAACAATGTTTCAGTGTTACCGTCTTCCCATAGTTCCTCCAACATTGATTATTTCCATCTTTTGTTGTCATTTTTTGGGTGCAAGGTAAAACCTTAGAGTTACTTTAATATGTATTTATTGTTAGTGGAGTATTGTTCATATGGTTTTTGGTAGTTTGTGGGGTTTTTTGGAAATTCATTTGTCATCATTTCAGATCATTGAAAAATAATTTCATCAATTATCTATTGGAGAATGGAACTTAACCTCACATATTTATATTAGTATATTCTGTATTATATCTCGAATATCAGACTTTTATACGAAGACTTTCCCCTAATAGACCTTTCTCTTCTTAGTCTAATTACTTTGATTTAATTTGTGCAAAAACTTTCAGCATTTTATATCATCAAAATTGTGCATTTTATCTTTTGTAACCACGGCCCCTTGTTTAATTTTGGACTTTCTGAAAAACCGTAGTTCTGAAAGGTACCACTTTCCATTCTCCTCTGATTTTTTTTTTATGTGACCAGTCATATTGAAGTCCCATATCCATCTGGAGCTTAATTGTGGGACGTGGTGTAATGTTGGTCAGAACCTAATTTTTGCCAAACTCCATTCTAGTTTTCCCAGCTGTTCTGGTTAAATAGGGAGTGCTTACCCCAAAAGTTATGTTTTGGGATTTAATGAACCATAAGCTACCATGTTCAGTTGTTTTTGGATCTTGCTTACCTAGTCTATTCTATTGATCAACTTTTCTGTGTCCTACCTAGTACCAAAGAGTTTTAATGATTACTACTTGATGTAGTTTGAGATCTGGTAATGCCAGCTTTGCTTTCTTCTAACTTTTTTCATTGTTTCCATTGAGATTATTGACCTCCACCAGATGAGCTTTGTTGTTATTTGGTCTAGTCTTATAAATGAACCCCTGTAGGTATAGCATATCACTCCAATTTTTTAAGCCTTTATTTCTGTGGAAAGTGTTTTGTAGTTGTAAGCATATAAGTCTGGAGTGTGTTTCATTAAATTAACTTCCAAATATTTTATGTATTTCGTAGTTACTTTGAAAGCACTTTTCTCCCTGTTTCTGCTTTTTATTAGTAATATACAGAACATCTGGTTATTCTGTGGGTTTATTTTGAATTCTGCTATTTTACTGAAGCTGTTAATTGTTTGGATTGATTTTTTTTGTTGTTGAATCTCCAGGATTTTCTAAGTAAACCATCATGTTGTTTTGAATGCTTTTGCCTCCCCATAACCTATGTTATTCCCTTAATTTCTTTTGTGTATCTAATTGTTGTAGTTGGCATTTCTATCACTGTGTCAAATTAGAGCCGAGACACTAGACATCCTTGCTTTATCCTCCTTCTTAATGGGAAAATTTCTTACGTTTCTTTTTCACAAATAGTGCTAGCTTTTATTTCATATAGGTATTGTTTCTCATATGAATGGAAGGTCCTTCCATACCTAAGCTTTTTTTCTTTTAATGTATGAGTGCTGTATTTTTTCAAAGACTTTGTCTGCAGCTACTGATATCATCATGTAATTCTTATTTCAGTTGTTAATATGATTTATTTATAATTTCCCAAATGTTGAACCTTGAATCTTGTTAAAAGTTAGACATGGTTATAGTGAATACTTTTTTGAGTTCATAATTATAGCCTTTTTGCTGGTATTTTAGTCACTATCTTCCATTGCCTTCATGACTGCCATTCCCTCAAGGTCTTATCCTAGATCACTTCTGCCTTTCAGAGCCAAACTCCTAGAAAGGGTTGTCTAGTCTGTTTCTTCCACCCCTAAGTCTCTTGAAATCTTGATTGAAACTCCCTTTTCCAAGGTTATCTTTGATCTCTGACCTGCTCAACCCAATAACCATTCCTTTGTTCTCATTCTTCTTGTCCTCCCTCATCCTTTTGTGTTGTCATCATCTCCTCCCTCCTCCCACCTAGGCTCTTAGAACACTGCTTTCTTTAGGGACTCTTCCTGCTTTCCTGACTGGCCGTTTTAATTTTCTTTTGCTGGATAATCATTACCTTCTTGGTTGCTAACCAAGGATAGCCCCCAAAGCTCTGTCTTGGGCCCTCTTCTCTCCCTCTACTGTCTCACTTGGTGATGTCATCAGCTCCTATCATCTCTCTACAGATGACTCCCAGATCTACATATCCAGCCTTCATCTTTCTTCTGAGTCTCATATTTTCAGCTGACTACTGTACACTTTTACCTGGATGACTCATAAGCATTTAAAATACAACATTTCCAAAACAAAATTCATTATATTTTCCCCCAAATCCTTCCTCTAAACTTTCCCATTTCTGATGAAGAATTTGGCTCAACCATCTACATGGGAAAAACCAAATGGATGAAGAATGTCTATTATCTAGATTATAATTTGCAATTGCATTGACTAACTGAGAGAAGTTACCTTTCAGTGTACATATCTTAGACAGATGCTAAAAGTGGATGACCTTGGCCCGGAATTGAACAGGAGTAGGAGAGTGGGCTGGCTAGCCTTTGGGAAACTGGGAAGTTCTTTTAATGACTTCAAGTTTCTTTTTGAAACAAAAGCCCATCTTTTAAATATCGCTATTCTTTTGATGATGTTGTATTACTGGGAGTTTACAAAGGATTGAAGTGGGAGATCACTCAGGGCAGGGGTGGGGAACCTGCAGCCTCTCCGCCAGTGTGGCCTTGTTAGATCCTTGGGTGCAGCCTTTTGACTGAGTCCAAGTTTTACAGAACAAATCCTTTTATTAAGGGGATTTATTCTGTGAGATTTGGATTCAGTCAAAAGGCCACACCCAAGGACCTTAGAAGGCCACAGGTGGCCTCCAGGCCATAGGTTCCCCATCCTTGACCCAGAGTATAGCAGAGAGGTAGACATCTGAAACAGTATAAACAAAACAGAGGTCATTATTTTTTCCCCTAAACCAGACCCTATTCCAGACTTCCCTGTTACTGTCGAGGACACCACTATTCTCCTAGTTCTCAGACTCACAACCTAAATGTCATTCTCAACTCCTCACTATCTCTTATCCCTCTCACATCCAATATGTCACCCAAACCTATCAATTCTACCTTCATAACATCTTTAATGTACCCCCCCACACCTTTCTTCTTTGACATTGCCATCAGCAGTGACCTACTACTTCAAGTCTCTCCCCACTCCATTTTCCATTCCGTCCACCCTCCAATCCATCCTCCATTTAGCCACCAAAGTGATCTTCCTAAAGCCAAGTCTGACAGTGTCACCCCCTCCCTCAATAAACTCCATTGGTCCCTCATAACCTCCAGAATCAAATATAAAATCCTCTCTTTGGCATCCAGATCCCTTCATAACTTGGCCTTCTACTTTTTCAGTCTTCATATACCTTACAACACACCAAGTTACTCTGCAGTCCAGTGACACTGACCTCTTTGCTGTTTCTTGCACAAGATGCCCTGTCTCCTGACTGGCCATTTTCTCTAGCTATTCTCCATGCCTGGATTTCCTCCCTCCTCATCTCCATCTCCTGGCTTCCTTCAAGTTCCAGCTAAAATCCCATCTTTTACAGGAAGCCTTTTTCATTCTCCCTTAATTCCACTGACTTCCACTGTTTCTTCTATCTACTGCTTGTTTGTGTTATATAGCTGTTTGCATCCTCTCTCTCCCATTTGACTATGACATGCTTCTTGAAGGCAGGGACAGCTTTTTACCTTTCTTTGAAACTCTAAGACTTAGCCACATAGTAGGCAATTGCTTGTTGGCTGACTGTGAGCAGGCTGCAATCTAGTACAAAAACGGAAGAGGCAGAAGCAACAGAAAGGAGGGGACACAAAATGTGTACAATTTATAAAAGCAACTGAGCTGGTCATGTGGCAAAAGTGAGGGTCAACTGATGGGTCACTGGTATCCTTGCAATGTCAGGAGAACTGGGAGGAAGGCCTGATCTGGGGAACTGTTGGGAGGACATGTACAAGAGTCCCATAGGTTGGAGCGATCTGCACAGTAGAGGGAATGCCTACATTCATTAGATCACATCCAGTTGAGTATTTGAGGAATTTTAAAAAGTGTCTGTTGATCATTTAATGTCGCTTAGGGAGAAACCAACGGACCCTCAGTCATATGAGTGCTCTCTCATTTTCAGGTGCCAAAGGTGATCCAGGTCCGACTATATCCCAGCCAGGGCCTCCTGGCTTGCCTGGCTTACCCGGCAGGGATGGTGATGTGGGTCTTCCAGGTAGGAAGGGAAATCAGTGTCACTCCAGCATCTATACCTTTTGGCATCCCACAATGGAATGTAAGCTAGGTGTTCCTCAATAGAATATATGCTCCCTGGGGGTAAGGGACTATTCTATTTTTGTCTCTGTAGCCTCAGTGCCTACCACTGGGTGAAGGCTTAATAAATACCTGATGATTGATTGTGTCTCATTGATACCCTCTTAAAATGCCTTTATTTCTCTCCAGGTGACCCAGGGCTTCCAGGGGTGCCAGGCTCACCAGGAATCCCTGGTAGTAAAGGGGAACCAGGTAGCCCTGGCATTGGTCTTCCTGGACCACCAGGTCTCAAAGGTATGTGGTAAACCTTTCCCCACTTCCCCCATTTCTTTTAGACAAGCTGCTGGTCTAACCCTCCTGTACTTATGAAGCCAATTTCTTGAGGCCCATCACTGACAAGACATGGATCTACAGGCCTATGATAAGGGGGGGGGGGTGACAAGCACACTTCTTGCACATAGAAACGAAAATAATATTTTCTTTTGGCTCTGCTTCTCCTCTGAGTTTCTTAGGACTGTTGTTTTGAGGAATTGCCTGCAAATTCTTCTGTGTTCTCACAGCATTTGTTTTCTTGAAGTGGTTGAGCTGAAAACAGTTCCCAAATGTATCCCTAAAGGGTTTGGGAGAGAGCAGATTTGATTTGTGTGTGTGTGATTTGGGAGATTGATTTTTGAGCTTTATTTACCAGAATGTTATGTGGGAAGTTAAGCTCTTTACACAGGCAGGCCTCAAATGGGAGGGGAAATGGTTCCAAATCCTGTTGACGTAATTCACTTCTTTTTGGTTTGACATCACCTTCATTTCTCAACGTATGCCTTCCCCATCCCGTACCCAGAGAGCCACGCCTTGTAACGAAGAATGGGAAGAATGGAGGGAAAAAACAGTCCGGGAAAACTAACCAACTCAGAACCAAGCAAGCTATTGGCCACAGGGCTTCATGTTTCTGGTTCCTCACCTCTGCAAAGAAGGGAGGCTCTCATAGCTCTTCTTTGGGTCTAAGCTCCACTGTTATAACGATGCAGCATCCAGGGGGATTTTGTTTGTTTGTTTGTTCGTTCTTTTTGTTTACATTGTCAGCATCATGGCATCATTGCTTATATTGTTTCCCTGGTTTGGCCTAGTTGACCCTGCAACATTTCTTCTAAGTCTTCCCATGCTTCTTGGCATTTATTTCTCACAGGGTGGGAATATTCCATTACATTCATGTACCACAATTGCTTTAGCCATTCCCCGATCAATGAGCATCTAGGTTGTTTCCAGTTTTTTTCCAGCTACCACAAAAAGGGCTGCTATAAATATTTTAGATAGTCATCGAACCGATGATATCATTGACATAGGGAACTCCTGGGTGAGAAGACACCTTCTACCAGTGCAGGCTAGCACTTTCCCTACAGTTTCAGTGGCAGGTTGAATCACTTACCCAGGCTCACACAGCCAGGACATGTAAGAAGTAGGACTTGAAGCCAGGTCTTCCAAACTCCAAGGCTGGTTTTCTACCCACTATGTCACATTGCCTCTCATGGTACCTGCTGGATATAATACCTTTTTTTGTGTCTGTCTTTGACCTCCTTGGGATATATGCCTAGCAGTGGATCAGATCTCTTGGTCAGAGTGTATAGACAGTTGAGTCATTTTCTTAACCAAATTTCTAATTTGTAGCCCCCATTTTGTTACATGAGCACAGTTACTAGAATGATACGGTTGGATTGTAAAATATTAGTGGGGTGGGCTATCCAGTGAGCATCCTTACCTAATAGAGTGTCATATTTGTCCTGAAAGCGTACTGTTCTTGTTGGGGCCAGTATGTGGCAGGGGGTAGACATATGAACTTGGTCTCTTTTTTATACCAACTGGAACATTCTCTCCTTTGGGAATCTGTTATTCCCTATTTTTCAGGTTACCAGGGAATGCCGGGGCCTCCGGGAACCCCTGGGGCACCTGGAAGACGTGGTCTACAAGGCTCTCCTGGGCATCGTGGCTTCCCAGGTCCAAAGGTTTGGCTTCCTCTTCTTCCACTTGTTTTGGATTCCTCCTCACTATTCTTTGTTACATATGTTGGGGTTGTCCTTTCTTTCAACCCTTGAACCTCTAAAAATTGTCCCAGTGGTCATGTCCGAAGTACGGCGCTTTGGTGCCTGTTGTTAGAATCCTCAGTTATCTGATTGGATGAACGAACAAAGATGTCTGGGCCGTGTCAGTGAACCCTTGCCAGATGGCTTTCTAATGAGGAGGGAGGGTGATGATGAATGTGTTTCTGAGACCTTCCCATGCTGGGGCCCACCCTCCCCACGCCATTGTGGACACACTGCATACCACTGCAAGTGGCTTCACAACAGTTTAACCCGACTTCTTGGAGCATGTTATCTCCATCCCCTAATTATAGCTTCAGTAATCTCCAAGGCCTTCTCAGCTTCCTAAGTTAAACCACAGTGGTGTTTAAGTGACCAGGCTGTTGAAATGTTTTTCCCCATGTTGAATCTAAACTTCCTCTCCTTCATCATTACTCCATGCTCTGGAAGGGTAGAACAGCTGGCCCAGAGCCCTAAACCTCAGGGCAAAGCCCTTTGTTGGTACCCCCTGCCCCTCACTTAGCTCCTGCTTCTTCTGACACCAGGCTTTCTCCCAGGGCATGTTCTTTTCTCCAGTACCCCAATTATCTTCCCTCCTGTCTCTCTCACAAAAAGTACCAGTAATTGCTGAGAGACAGCCTGGTATAGCGGCTACAGAGTTTTACCTCTGCTGCATACTGGCTAGGTGACTTTGACAGCAACTGAGGCATAACCTCTCAGTGCCTCTATAAATGGCAGTAGAGGGAATTTCCTTGCTGGGAGCTCTCTATGCCGGTGAAATCAAAGGACAGAGTTCCCTATTACCCTTGCTCGTCTGACACCAATGGCATGGTTACCTTTCTTTGGCATATCTATGGCAAGGCATAAATGCTAGGGAAACAATGTCTGACTTTGTTCTTTTCTTCCTTCCCCACTCCCACGTGCTGATTCTCAAGGGAGAGCCAGGGCTTGGCCTGCCTGGGCCACCTGGGCTCAGGGGACTCCCAGGTCTCAAAGGAACACCTGGTCCAAAAGGCAGTGCTGGTTTCCCAGGGCCCCCAGGCATCCCAGGGCTCCCTGGCTTGGATGGGCTGGCTGGACCAAAAGGTATGGAGTCTACTGCTTCTTGTTAATTTGCTGAGCTTTTTGTCTTAAGGAGATTTATGCGGGGAACATTCCAACTAGCTGAGAAGCTTACCTTTCCTGCCACATCCATGTTTATAGGATTAACTAACCATCTCATTTTACATATGAGGAAACTGAGGCCCAGGGAAGTAACGGGACTTGCCCAAGGTCATGTGTCAAATCCTAGATCTAGAGCTACAAGTGACCTTGGAGGCCACGTAGTCCAACCCCCTTATTCTACAGAAGGGGAAACTGAGACCCAGGTTGGGAGGTGACTTGCCCAAGGTTTTGTAGAGAGTAAGTGAGAGAGCCAGGAATGAAACCCTGGCCTTCTCATTCCAAAGCCAGAATACAGTGCACCACAATGGCTCCTCCTTGGTTCCCCTAGGTATTCGGGGGAGTAATGACAATTTAGCTGGTTTGACATGCCTTTATTGATTCCAAGTTATTACTTTTCTTCTGCCCCCAAGCTAAGGGGAGGCCTCAGTTCCTTGCAGCAAGCAAGGCTGACCCATACCATAGAGGCCCCCAAGTCTGACATAGCCAACGTAGCTGCCAGAGAAGGCCCCAACCAGAGACCACGTCCTGTTCTTGGTTAAAGCTGCTCATTAACCTTCCTTGTTTAAATAGCTCGAGACTTCATGACCCGCAATACTCAATGAGCTCCCCCAGCTGCAGAATTATGATCCCAGTGTTACAAATCCAGACGTTCTGAATGACAAGCCATGTAATGAATGACCTTCTCCTTTTGTGAATTCCACAGTCCCTTCAACTCCCTTGTATTATCTATTTATAGCATGACCTTGAGAAGGGAGCTGGAGGCCTATTTGAAAATTCTGGGTACCTGACCAGGCTCCTTGTCAGTCTTAGGCAGGAAATCCAGGGTCCTCTCAAAGGAATCCTTGAATACTAAGAGACAGTATAGTATAGAGGAAGGAGAGGCTCCTGGGTCACACCCCTGCTTCCTACCTACCCTGTGCCTCTGGAGGAACATAGGAGCACAAAATCAGAGTTAGAAGGGATTTCACTGGTGATCAGTTCCAGCCAATCCCCGATCCCCACTGCCACATGCTTAGTAAGTAGCCATCCATGGTCTGCTTGAAGAAGCCCACCTTCCGGAAGCAGCTCATCCCACTTTGGGGGAGATCTCATTGTCAGGAAAGCCTTCCTGACAGCAAGCTCAAATTCATCTTCTTAAAAATTCTACCCACTGCTCCTGCTTCTGCCTTTGGAGCCCAAACAGAACAGGTCTGATGACTTTATTCATATGATGGGCTTTTCATACATGTGACCACACCTAACACATCCCCCTAAGTCTTCTCTTCTTTAGGCTAAATATCCCCTGTTCCTTCAACCATCAGTAGTCAGCAAATGTTTATTAAGTGTCTACTATGTGTCAGGCACCGTGCTGGGAACGCAAAAGACAGTCCCTGGCCTCAAGAACTTATAATCTAATGGGAGAAGATAACACATAAAGAGAAGCTGGAAAAGTAGAAGAGGAGGGGGTACTGATGAAGTCCTGCAGCCAGATGGGAAGTGATGAGGTGTCTGCCCTGGACCACCTCCTTAAACAGAGGATCCTTATATGGCATGAACTCAAGGCCCTTTGCCATCCTGGCTGCCTCTACCATATCTCTGTCCTTCCTAACTTGTGGTGGCTAGAGCTGAACAGAAGACTCCAGATGGGATCTGACCAAGGCAGGGTCCAGTGGGACTCCATATGTCAGCGAGCCGCACCCCCTGCTGCAGCCTAGCACTTCCCTTGGCTACCCAATCAACTTGCTAACTCACACTGAGCGTGCAGCAACACGGCCCTACATCTTTGGCCAACTGCTCTCTACTCTGCTCCCCCCACCCCCCACCCCAGCCCAGTAGGTGCTTAACACACATGTATTGATTGATTGACTGATTTTTTGATCAATCTTATATTTGGAAAGTCGATTTTTTGAGAAGCCAAATGTAAGACTTGACATTTATCCCAATTAAATGTAAGCTTATTCGGTTTGGCTCTGTGTTCAAGATTTCTTTGGATCCTGGTGGGTTTGTTCTGCCTCTCAGCTTGGTGTCTGATAATCATGTCATCTATCCTGGCCTAAGTCATCGCTAAAGATGTGAAACACTTAGACGGTCCAGGGCCAAGCCCAAACCCCTGGGGCACTCCACTGGAGAGCTCCTGCCAAGCTGATATCAAATGACTAATAACTCTTGTTAGAGTCCGCTCATTCAACCGGTTTAGAATCTGTCTAACTATAGTATCATCTAGCCC
This sequence comes from Phascolarctos cinereus, assembly GCF_003287225.1. Taxonomy (NCBI): domain Eukaryota; kingdom Metazoa; phylum Chordata; class Mammalia; order Diprotodontia; family Phascolarctidae; genus Phascolarctos; species Phascolarctos cinereus. Next base: position 62,841,390 of record NW_027556291.1, on the reverse strand, counting down.
ACATTTCTCCACCATTCCCACAGAAATGCCTTGAGAGACCAGTGCTTTTCTGAAACCCAGGTAAATGATGTCAACAGCATTCCCTTCCCCTATAAGTTTATTAGTTGTGTCAAGAAGAGAAACAAGGTGAGTCCAGCATGCCTTGTTCCCTAATGAAGCCTTGCTGGCTCTTTCTCATCCCCACTTCCCTTTCTAGACCTTTTCTGACCACCTCTTTAATAATTCCTTCTAGAATGTTCCCAGAAACTAAAGTCAAGTTCACTAGCTTGTAGTTTGCACTCTCTCTCTCTCTCTCTCTCTCTCTCTCGCTCTTGCTGTTTTTTTGAAAAACAGGATATTTGTCCTTGCCCAGTCATGTAGGTATATCTCCTCTTCTCCAGTATGGCTTAAACCTCCATGCCCTTCCCCTACCCCTAGGCCCCATGGCCTTTTCATTGTTCTTCGTTTCCCTTGCCAGCCCAAACTCATCTTGAGCTTTACTGGGCTTGACCCCATCTGTACCATGCAACATCCTGGTTTTGTATTCATCCTCTGCCCCTCACCCTCCTTTCCATCTTCAGCTCTTTTAAATCTAAGTTGGTTGGTCAATTTCCTATGTGTCCCATTGGTCTCTTCAGACAACAACTGTTTTTCTTCCTCATTGGAATCATTTCTCTTTACATCCTTGGAATTTCGTTCTTGAGCATCTCCTGTCCCTCTTTGGCTGACCGCCCCTGTAGAATTAGTCCATCCAATCCCACCTGTCCTTCCTGTGAACCCTTTGCAATGTACTTTCCCCAAATCTGGGCCATGTGTTAGACTAACCCTGACTTTCTCCTCTCTCACTAGCTCAAGGATGTCTTGGTCACTTCCCTCCGGGGTTCCCATCATTTTCACCCACCCCAGAAACCAGTTCCTGCCTGTTAATGAGAATTGGATCCAGAATAGAATTTCCCCTTGTTAGTATTATATTATCATTAAGGCAGTTTAGGAAGTTCTTAGTTGCTCCATTTTTGGCACAGAGAGAGCTCCAGTCGATGTCTGGATAATGGAAGTCCCCCATTGCCACTCTCTCATGCTGCTTTCTGTGCCAGACTCGTAATCTGTTTCCCAAACTCCTCATCTATTTCTTCTTTCTGTCCAGATGGTCTGTATGACGAGGAAATCGTTCCTGCTTTTCCCTCCATTGATCTTGCCCCAAGTGTTCTCAGCCATGCTTTCTCTGGCTGATTCCTGTTTTTCCTCACCTGAGGACATCCTCCTTATGTGCCACTCCCCTCTCCCCCTTTTAACCTGGCCTGCTTCTTTCGCTTGAAGTCTACCCATCCAGGGCCATCCATCAGGCCTGGACTTCCCCCGACTGTGTCTCAGTGATACGTTGGGGGTCAGTTCTGTCTCCTTGTGTTAGGGGCTGTTATTTCTCTTCTTGTTGCATCTTGAGGTCCTGCTTTTTTCCTCCAGCCCATTCCTTGGGCTTTGTTTCACGTGCCCTTCAAAGGGGCTCAGCTGCTTTCCTTCTTTCACTGTAGCTACTCTAAAATGGGGTCTAGCTTGGTGGATGTACAACAGCAGTTTTCTGCCCCAACTTTGCCTTTGTGAGCCTTAGTTTCCTCTTCTGTTTACACTGATTTCCCTCAGAGGCTCTTTGCAAGGAAAGTGTTCTATAAACCTTATGGGGTCAGAGGGATGGGAGTTATTCTTACCGCTATCTTAGTTTTATTTTTATTATGCACTTTATTTTGAACAATCATCAACAAACGCCGTATAAACATTCTGCTCGACAAAGAAGGACGCTAACGGGGATCATATATGAAACGGAATTATTTTTCATCTAACATGGTGGTAACAAAATAACCTATTTTCAACGTCATGTATGATGTGCTGGAAATGTGCCTGCCTGTGGTTCCCTATCATGAGATATTTGAAAAGATCGACATTCCACCTTTGTCCATCTTTCTCCTGATTTCTCCTAAGGCCTCTCTGCAGAACGCCTTTTGCCTGGAGTGAGTTCTAGGCTTTGAAGAAACAAGGATGGGAATTTAGTTGATTTATTCTTTATATCCTTCCTGAAGGGTAAAATAAAAAAAAAAATCTTGCGGACAGTCAGAAGGCTGACTTGGATCTGGAGGCCCAGCCCTTGGCATATGCCACATAAGATCCTGGTGGCCATGTCTGACTCCTTACCCATATGCCCTGGCTGCTTACCTCTGCTCTTGAAGGCAGCTGGTGGCACAGTGGATAGAGCAGTACGCATGGAGTCAAGAAGACCTGAGTTCAAATCTGGCCTCAAATACTCATTAGCTATGGGACCCTGGGCAAGTCGCTTCACCTCCATCTGCCTCAGTTTCCTCAACTCTAAAATGGGGATCATAAGAACACCCGTCTCTGAAGGTTGTTGTAAGGATCAAATGAGGTAGTATCTAAAATCATTGAGCAAGTCCCTGACTTAATTCCCTACTCCCTTTCCCTTGATGGTTCATGAATGGCAAGCTTTCTAAGGATATGTGTATACTTCCTGCCTCTGCCTGAGCACATGGGTCTTGTGATAGTATATGATATATTCATAACTCCTACAAGTCAATTAGTCTTGTATAAAAATCTTATTATTAACAACTAAACCTGTTCTATATGAAGAAGGACTGAGTTTCTTCCTTTTTTTCTGCGAAGGTGACCCTGGAGCAGTTGGACAGCCTGGACTTATAGGTCCTTCTGGGCCACCAGGAATTGGCCGTCAGGGACATCCAGGACCACCAGGGATTCCTGGACCTCTAGGTCAACCAGGTAGGACTGGGCTAAAGGTGGGTTGTAAATTCCGAAGCCTATATCATATAAGGAACTCATCAACTTGACTCAGTTTAATGTGACAAGCATTCGTTAAGCACCTACTATGTGTCAGGCACATAGTTGTTGTCCTTCATGCTTGAAGAAGACCAAAATGACACCACTCTGTTGGGATCAAGGCACAGTGTGTCCAACTGTGGCTGATCACACCACTATGACCTTGGAATGTTTTACCGCAGGTTGGGCATAGGTAGTCCATGTGAGCATTTTGAGTGGAGGTGTCTCTACATTTGCACATCTCACGTTTCTTTTGAGCTGCTACAATTCTGCTTTGCTCATAGAGCACAGAGCCTTTTTTTGATACAGGCATGCCATACTGGCTTGTGCTGTGCCAGTGTCTTCCATGTCTCATAGTTGATTCCAAAGTTCTTCAGGGAGACCTGGAGAGTGTCCTTGTATCGCTCCTTCTCACCTCCATGTGAGTGCTTGTCTTGTGGGAGTTGTCCCTAAAATAGTCTTTTAGGCTAACGACCATTTAACATTCAGGCTATGTGGCCAGCCCGTCGGAGTTGTGCTCTCTGCAATAGAGTCTGAATGCTTGACAGAGGACCTCAGTGTCCAGTTCCTTTTCAGATGATCTTCAGAATCTTCCTAGGACAATTCACCCAGGTGCATACAAATACAATGAATGAAACAATTCCTACTCTCAAAGATCTTACATTTTATTGGAGGAAACCATGTGTAATTAGGCAACAATTAAGTAAAAATAAAGTAATCTGGGGAAGCAAAAAACCCTGACAATTAGGGGGTCAGAAAAGGCCTTCCATGTAGGCAGTAGGAGTTGAACTAAGCTTTGGATTAGACTGTGAATTCGAAGAGGCAGCTGTGAGGAGAGAGAGCATTCCAGTCTACTCAAAGGTGAAGAGATGGGTTATGGAAGGCCATGCATGAGAAACATTGACTGGATCTGTTTGGCTAGAATGTTGCCTGTGAAGGGGAGTAATGGGAAATCAGTCTAGGAAGAGGGACTTGATCAGATTGTGAAGGACTGGATGTTCCAAACATTTATCCTAGAGGCAATAGAAAGCTACTGAAATATCTTGAGTGAGGGAATGACATATTCGGGCCTGTGTTTTAGGAATATCATTTTGGCACCTGTGTGGAAGATGGGATGGAGAGGGGAGAGACAGGAGGCAAGGAGGCCATTTGGGAGGATGGTGGAGGTGAGAGGCCACAAGGGCTTGAACTGAGGTGGGTGCTAAGTGGAGATTTAAAGAGGCAAGGATGACTTTGACATTGTAAACCCATGTCCCTGGAAGGATACTGGTGAGTGGTACTTGTGATGTTGCTGGAGAAGTTTGTAAGAGGGGTGGGATTTGGGAGGATAGCTTGGGAATTCTGTTTTAAATGTATTGCATTTGAGATACCCATAATAGAGCCAGGAGGATATGCCTACCAAACATTTGGTAACATGGGACTAGAGGACAGGAAGGGGATGCCGACTAGATATGTCTGTCTAGGAGTAATCCGCACAGAGATGATTGAACCCATGGGAGCTGATGACGTTAAGCAAGAGATAGTAGAGGGAGAACAGAAGAAAAGAGGGCCCAGGGCCTAGCCCTCTAGTATACTCATACTTAGAGGGTGTAACCTGGAAGAAGATCCAGCAAAGGAGACTGAGGAGGAGGAGTCAGACAGTTAGGAGGAGGACCAGGGACAAGAAAGAATTCAGGAGGAGTTTCTCAACCCTGTTAAACAATGAGAATGGTTCAGAAGGATGAGGACTGAGAAAAGACCATTGGGTTCAGCAATTAAGAGACTGTTGGTGACCTTGGAGAGAGCAGTTTCTGTCTAGCAATGTGGGCCAAAGCCAGATGCAAGAGGTTGGGAAGTGAGTGGGATTTAGGGAAGTGGAGGCAATGAGTATAGATGGGCTTTTTTAGCAGTGAAAATGAGGAGAGATATAGAAGCATAAGAGGCAGCTGGTGGCTCAGTGGATAAAACATTGGGCGTGGAGTCAGGAAGACCTGAGTTCAAATCCAACACTCCCTAGCTGTGTGACCCTGGAAAAGTCACTTCACCCTGTTCGCCTCAGTTTCCTCATCTGGAAAATGACCTGAAGAAGGAAATGGCAAACCACTCTAATACTTTTGCCAAAAAAAAAAAAGACAAATGGGGTCATAAAGGGTCAGACATGACTGAAACAACTGAATGACAAAATAGAAGCATAGCTTGAGGGAATGACCAGGTCCAGTGGAGGGTTAGTTCTTGTACTTGTTCTGGTTTTTTATAATGGGAGAGCTTTGGACATGTTTATAGGTTGATGGGAATTGCAGAAGGGGCAGAATCCTGGGGGAGATGAGAAGGGATAGAATGAAGGCTATATTGGTGGGAGCAGGGATAGTAAGACTTAGCAAGGATAAGTGTCCCTTTTTGTTAGAGACTGAGGAAGAGGAGGAGAGGATGGGGTATGATGTTGAAGGGATTTGGGTTGTGCAGTGAGGGAAAAGGGAACCTCATGACCATTGGCCTTGATTTCCTGGGACACTGGAAATGAGGTCCTATGAGAGGGAGAGGACAGGGTAGGGTGTGAGTGATTTGAGGAGAGAAGAGAAGGTCTGAAACAGTTGTAGTGGGGAGTGGACTGGGTGGCCAATTGAGAAAGAGTCACAAGACTGCCTCATGGCGTTGAGGGCCTGGTTGAGATTGGACAACACCGTAATTTATAGTGGATCCATTCAGCTTCGTTGTGTGACTCCTTTCAGTAGGGTTCAGCATGCATGTAATCGGTAAAGAACCAGGTAGAAAGGCATAGTGAGTAAAGAGAATCCTACATTTGGAGTCAAGAAGACCTGAGTTCAAATCTGGTCTCAGATACTTACTAGTTGTGTGACCCTGGGCAAGTTACTTAACCCCTCACAGCCTCAGTTTCCTCATCTGTAAAATGGGGATAATGATAGCACCTATCTCCTAGGGCTGTTGTGAGGATTAAGTGAGGTAATATCCATAAGGTGCTTTATAAATCTCAAAGCACTATATAAATACTATCTATTATTATTGTGAAGGAACAACCCGTTCCTCTTCGAGGAAATAGACTTGAGAAAGAATGTGTGTGTGTGTGTGTGTGTGTGTGTGTGTATTTGGATATTTATTTTTATGTTTTTTTTCCATCCATCCTCAGTTCCCCCTCCTTTTTGTTCCAAGTGCCTTTTTCCGGCAGTATAATTCTGGATGTTGGGTGTGGCCATCTATAGAGAAACATTGAAAAATCAAACCGTATATTTTCCAGCCCCCCTGTGATCATCATTTCAGACCTGAGCTGGTATTTTCCAGATATCCAGCTCCCTCCTTGTCTCTCCTCCTCCTCCTCCTCCTCCTCCTTCTCCTCCTTCTCCTTCTCCCCTCCTCCTCCTCCTCCTCCTCTCCCCTTCCCCCTTTATAACCTAAAGACAATCTAGCTTTTCTCCTATTTTTCCATAGCCCTTCTAGAGGAAATTTATCGAGATGTAAACAAATGGGTTTTCTTCCTTAGATAGCGATTCCTATATTCCCCTAGTGTCATTGTTTGCGTGAGTGGGCACTTCCTGAGTTTCTGGCTGCATGGTGATATGAATCCTAATGATCTTAATCTAGGCAGGCCCACTAAGGGCCAACCTGAGGGCAGCATATGCTGTTTTTGTGCGTTTTCTTTGCAAAGCCCTGGAATAATACATCAAATTAAAATGAACGTAGAACATTTAATCCTCCCTTAGAAGTCACATGAATTGATCAGCTAGCTCAGGCTAGATTGAGTTCAGATTTGAGATAGAGAGTATGCTTTCTGACCTTCAGTGGGGGGTTTTACTATTCATTAAACTAAGAGAAAGCTATGGACAGTATTACATATCTGGATGGTCGTTTACTTCTATGGGCATCTGACTTCAGAAATCCAATTTGTGACACGTTGCACCTTTGGGACTTCTCTAGCCTTTCCCCGAGGAGTTCAAAGGTCATGGGTGATTTAAAAGAAAATAACATTAAGACATGAATCTTGAACTGAGTACCTTGAGAATAGCCCATAGAGATGAGTTCCATCCATAGCTCAGAGTAATGAAAGAACTGGTAGGTGGGATTTCAGGGCAGCTGTCTCTAGCGGGGGTCTTTGGCAAGACTGTGGAGAAGAGGAGAGTTGCCACCCAGTTGGAGAAGGCAAATGTTGATTTTCCAAAGGAAGGAAAATGGTATCTGTGAACTCTAGGCCATTAAGCTTGACTTGGATTCCTGGCAAAATTCTTTTTTTTTTTTGCTTTTTTGTAAGTGACTTGCCCAGGGTCACACAGCTAGTAAGTGTCAAGTATTTGGTCTGAGGCCACATTTGAACTCGGGGCCGCTGCTCTATCCACTGTGCCACCTAGCTGCCCCCAAATTCTCCCTTTTTGGCAAGTTTATTAGATTGGTAGGTCAGGGGAACACTGTCAGTACACATGACCTAGATCGTTAGCTCATTGGTTCCTAGACTTAGCCCAGATAGGGGAAGGGACTGGCCCAAGGTCACACAGTCCATAAGTATCAGAAGAAGGATTTAAACCTCGATTTTCTGACTCCAGAGCCAGTGTTTTTAAGCAAAACAATTGATAAAGTCTCTCAGGCTGTTCCTCGGGAAACAGGAAAGAGGTGGGCTAGATACCAGTACAGGTAGGTGAATTTAAAACTGTTTAAATAGAGGAACCTGAACAGTCATTGTTAGTGGTTTGATGTCCCCTCCGCCAGAGTCTCTAGTGGAGTGCCCCAGGGATCTGTGTTTGGCTCTGCCCAGTTTAGTGCTTTTTTATCAATAATTAAGATAATTTAGATAAAGGCAAAGATAGCCTGCTTACTAATTTTGTTCTTTCTTGACCCCAGATCCCACACTCTTTTCCCTACATCGATTCCCATATGGAAGGTTGCTTATCGTCTGTTGGGTTTTTTGTCCAAACCTGTGATTTTATCAGTATGAGCCTCTCCCAATGAGGAAACTCCTAATATCAATGCAGATCAACAACTGTCTTTTGTGGCCTGGTCCTGTGATTTCATTGGTAGACAGGAGAGGAGAGCTTTACTAATACTGTTGCCAGTGGACTGGTTTCAGCACCTCATGGCCTTAGAGAGCTACTTAGGGTTGAAGCGGGGGTTCAAGAAATGAAGGAACTGGCGCGGGGTCCCATAGGCAGAATGGGGCAGAGGCTGGCCTTGAACTCAGGCCTTTGTGACTCCAGGTTGGCCCTCTTTGCACTCTCTTATCCTGCCTCTTTCCTTTCTAGCTAAATCTATACAATTCCTGCTATTTTTGCAAGGAGATTTATCATCACTTTGGAATCCATTTTGAAATTCCTTTTTCTTCCTGGTGCCTATTTCTAACTTTTTTTTTTTATGAGACAATACACAGAGGAAAGTATGCTGTGGACAAGGATGCCATGACAAGGACAGTGCAGTCTTCTTTGTGGGTCAGACTGAAGAGGTGGCATGGTGAGGTCAATAAAGGGTAGGCCTTGAAATCAAGAAGACCTGGGTTCAAGACCTGCCTCTGAAAGATAGTGACTATGGGGCCCTGGGTAAGTCACTAATTGCCCCAGGCAACCTTCTAAGACGATAAGTTAAAGAGCAGGGGCTGAGTTGCTCTTCATCTCTCAGTGCCCCTAAGCAGTTCTCTGACGCTTTATGTTATCCATGAGTTACCAGGCAGCTGAGGCTGAAAACATTTCCCTTCATGGAAGTTTTCATGCCTGGCCCTATTTCTGACTTCCTCTGGACTTCCAACCCTGCTCCCTCTAACACTAGTTCATCCTGGGAGCTCCCAGTGCCTGAGGCCTCCTCTCCCTGGAGTAGTCTACCACCCCTTCTCCCATTGCTGAGTTCGTCCTGGAGCCCCTATTTTGTGGCAGGGGCCAGGCTGATTTGCCTTCATTCTCCTCCTGGCCTTGTTCCTGACTTCATCTGGATTTCCAAACCATGCCTCAAAATGGGTACCTGCAGCTTCCCGCCCCTCCTCAAGCTCCCTTTTGTGTGATGTCTTTCTGCATTAGAATGTAAACTCCTTGAGGGGTCAGGGCTGTCTTCTTTCTTTCTTTCTTTCTTTCTTTCTTTCTTTCTTTCTTTCTTTCTTTCTTTCTTTCTTTCTTTCTTTCTTTCTTTCTTTTTTATCCTCAGTGCTTAGCACAGTGCCTGGCATATAGTAAGTGCTCAATACATGCTTGATCCCTTCCCTCCCTCCCTCCTTCCTTTCTTCTTTCCTTTTTCCTTCCTCCACTGGAGTATGTTGGCATATTGGGGAGAGGGCTCACTTGTTAAACAGCTCAGACTCGTATCATTGATCATGAAATTATAGGTGTCCCTGAATGTGCTCAAAGAATTTATAGCTGGAATAGTCACAGAATGAGAAGATGCAATAATGATGTTCCAAGTGTTGTGGGGAATCCAGAGGCAGGTAACTGAGCCCATCCCATAGGTACTTAGGATCAATGTGGCCTTGCACTGTTGAGTGTCTCCTATTTTCAGCTGTCTGAAGCTTTTAATGCTATAAGGAAAAAAGTTCAACTGAGCCAATCAAATGAGTCTTAATAAAGACTGTGAAATTACTGAAGCTATTATATTCTTAGCAGGCTGGATTTTTTTTTCAAATTTGAATTTATGTTCTTCTAATTCCTGGAAATTTTATCATTCTTTTGCAAATTGGAAAAGATCCTTCCTCAAGTGGCAGGTGGATAGGGCATTCCTTTATACACATTAACCACACTTGCAGATCAGACAATGTCATAGAAATGACTATGCTGCTTTAATTAATTTCCATACTTAGTGCTCTGCCAATCAAACTACCAAGGGGTTACTTTGCAGAACTAGACAAGATGGCAACAAAATTCATCTGGAGGAGGAAAAAAAAAGTCTGTATTCCAGACACTAGACTATCAAGGAAAAGAATGGGGAAGAAAAGCAGGAATGAAGGAGCATCATCAGTCATAGATAGAGGTCATAGAGGGCATAGATTTACAGGTAGAAGAGCCCTCAGAGGCCATTTAGTCTAACCCTCTCATTTTGCAGATGGGGAAACTGAGGCCCAAGGAAGGGAAGTAATTTGCCCAAGGTTACACCCAGGATCCTATATCTAAAGATGGAAGAGACCGCAAAGATCATCCAATTCAGTCCTTTCATTTTACAGAAGAAGAAACTCGGGTGCAGGAAGTTTACTTGTCTAAGTTCATACAAGTAGTCTAAGTACTTCCAGACCTTTTGCCATGTTGTAAAGTAGTAATCATCAAAACTGTTGGGGATTGGTTAAAAAATGGACAAATACATCCGTTGACAAGATTAGATACACAAAAATCAAAAATAGGCCCATTCAGTAGCCCAGTGTTTGATAAGCCCAAGAACATAAACAATTTGTAGAAGGATTCCCTAATGAAGAACTTCTGGGAAAATTGGAAAGCATATTGTTAGAAAACAGGCTTAGGGTAGCATCTCACACCATATACCACAGTAAGGTCCAAATGGAAACACAATTTGAATATAAAAAAGATAGCATCATAGCAAAATTAGATGAGAAGGAAAGGAAGTGCCTTTCACAACTCTAGCTAGGAGAAATTTTTACCAAATAAGGGATAGAGGATATCGTCAAACAGAAATTAGACAATTTCAACTACATAAAATAAAGTTTTGCACAACTACGGTGAATGCAGCAGCTAGGATAAAAATAAAACTATCAATTAGGAAAAAAATTTGCATCAAACATCACTGATAAAAGTCTGACAACCAAGATATAAAGAGAACTAAAAGAACCTGTCCCCAGTGGAGAAGTAGTCCAAGACTGTGAACAATTTTCAGAAGGAAAATTGCAAACTGTCAACAGCCATATAAATTGCTAAGAATAAGAGAAATGCCATTTAAATCATTTCTGAGGTTTCATCAAACACCCAGTACATTGGCAAAGGTGACAGACAATGGAAATACTAAATGTTGGAGGGGCTGTGCAAAGATAGGCATACTCAACTTGAATGAAGGTGGGAATTGACCCAACCATTCTAGAAAATAGTTCAGCATTATATGAGAAAAATCACTAGAAGATTTTGACTCAGTTTTGACTGCTGTACATATACTCCAAAGAGGTCTAAGACAGAAATAAAAGTCCCATAGATACAAAATATTGATAGCAGTGCTTTTGTGCTAGCAAATAAAGGTAAACAAAGAGCCAGAACCAATCATCTTTTAATCTGGCATTATTCAATGTAGTGATCGGTTGATTGGGGGTATCCCCTATCGGGTGATCGGCTGAAAAAAATTTTGTATTTAAATGTAATATAATATTATTGAGCCCTAAGAAATGACAAATGGAGGAATTCGGAGAAGCATAGGAAGACTTACAGGAACAGATCTAGTGAGAAGCAAGCAGTAAGTTAATATACACAGTTACTATAATTCAGTAAACAAAAAGTATGAAAACAAAACCCAACTGTACAATTGTTACATCCAGTCTCCACTCCTGAGAAGAGGTGAGGAAGTGCACCTACCTCCTTTTGTTGGAGAACTAGGAACTCTACCCTCCTACACGGTTGCTGCGTTGGCTGGGTTTGCTTGTTGTGAAGGAAGCCCACTGGACTGGTGTTGTGGGAGGGGGGCATGTTATATCTGGAAATGACTATGAGGTAGAAACAAAAGGCATCGACAAAACTTGTTTTAAAAAGAGCAATGTAGCAGAGACCTTATTGGGAAAGGGTCCTATAATGTCTCCCAGATGGTAGCAAGAGTCATTTGAGCTCAGTGCCACGCTTCGTTATAGGGCTAGGTTAGCCTCCAGGAATTGGTAATTATGGGCTGCAGCAATTCATAGGATCATCGATCCTGTAGAAGGGACCAGTGGAAATTGAGCTGATGTTAGAATCAAAGGAGCTGGCTCAGATGATCGCTAGCTATGTAACTCAACACAAGTCACTTTTTCTTTCTGGTGAAGAGGGGGCTGTTCACTTTTCCTCCTCCTAGATGGTTTCTGAGGTCTCGTCCAGCTTTTGAGCCCTGGCCCTGAGGTCATTTCATTCAGTCTCTTCATTTTACAAAGGAAGAAACCAAGGCCCCAAGAGATGAAGGGACTTGCTCAAGGTCACACGGGTAGGATTTGGAAGGTCTCTCAGAGGCCATTTGGTTCACCCCCTTCATTTCGTAAAGGAAGAAACGGAGGTCTGGGGGGAGGGGGAGGGGAGGGCCTACCTTAAGTTCACACAGGTAGTTAATGCCAGGGCTGGCATTCCAAATCCAACATTCTTTCCACTTCACCAGGAAGCCAGTCAAAAGAGCCAGAACCAATCATCTTTTAATCTGGTATTATTTGATGTAGACATGGCTTAAATTCTTTTATGTACCCTAACAATAACTCCATTGATGTTTTAGAGAAGGTATAATTAAAGGCACAATGATTTAGACTGAACTCAGACGGCTTGAGTTTCGTTTCTTAGGTTACTATTAAGTGTACAAACTCTCCCCTCTTCTACCCACCACAGATTTGTGTGAAATTCGCTCTGTTTCTGTAGGCCAGTGGTCTCCAAAATTTTTTGATTGTGGGATCAGTTAAAAAAAGAATTTGAGGCTAAATCTCAATACATGTTTATTTACTTATTTGCAAATTATATACTTGCACTACTGTGTTAATAATTATGTACATTCTAAAACTTACACAAAAACTAGATGTTGAAAACAGGATGAGATGAAAATGAAATAACATTTGATCATAGGAGTCACTGGAGTTTATTGAAAAGAGAAGGCAGTGACATGGTCAGACCTACGCTTTTAGAAAAATCACTTTGGCAGCCGAGTGAAGAATGGCCTGGAGTGGGGAAAGGCTTGAGGCAGGGGGACCAATTAGGAGAGAGGTAATGAGGGCCTTTCCCAGGGTGGTGGCGATGTGAGTGGAAAGAAGGGGACAGATTCAAGATGTTAGAGAAAGAGAAGAAACGACAAGGTTTGGCAGCTGATCAGATATGTGGGGTGAGAAAGAATAAGCAAGGGAAGACGACTCTGAGGTTGTGAACCTGAAGGATGGTGGTATCCTTGACAGTAATAAGACAGCTTAGAAGAAGGGTGCATTTGGGGAGCAAGATGAGGTAATTAGAACTGTGAAGTATATTGCAACCCATCTATGCCTGCTCATCTTGTGTGGCTCATTCTGTCCCAGTCAAAATGAAAAGGGGTAGGAGGGGACTCGCCATCAGTGCACTGGAACTAGAGTTTTCCCTCTGAGGGGCCTCTGGCAGGGATGATCTGCCGTTCAAGGGGGGGTAGCTTGGTAATTTCCCCAATGGTACCTGCACAGCTGCTGCTCTGTACCCAGGTTACAACTGCCCGAAGGGGTGATGCCTGGTGCAGAAGTGGGGAAATGGGGAGCTTTTGAGGTGGAGGATGGGAGCAGAGTGTGGGGGGGTGTTGGAGGAGGATAAGGGTGGATAGATGTGCTTTTGTGTTAGAGACAAGCCCCATGATTGGCAATCAAAGGGAAGGGTACGCACCCTTCCACCCTCCGTTTGGTTGATTACACACTTCTCGAGATCAGATCACAGCCACTGTAGGGTGAGACTTCCTTGTCCTCACTTTAGAGACCACCACTCTAGACTAAACCTCCAAAAGACCTTCTCCCTCAACCTATTATATACATTTCTTGCCAAGCAGCCATAGCAGGATGGTGTATTAAAATGAGTGATGGACCTGGAATCAGAAGATCAAGGTTCAAATCATCTCTGTGGGACTTAAGCACGTGGTTCTGGACAAATTATACAGTCTCTCTAAGCTTTGACACATTCTCATCTACGAAATGGGGTTAATACTTTCCCCATCTACCACATGTGGTTGTTATGAGGAAAACTTAAATCTAGATGGGCAGTGGATGGAGAACTGAACCTGGAACCAAGAGGACTTGAGTTCAAATGTGGCCTCAGATACATGCTAGCTGTGTGACCCTGGGCAAGTCAGTTAACCTCTGTTTGCCTCAGTTTCGTCGTCTGCAAAATGAGCTGGAGAAAGAAATGGCAAACTACTCCAGTATCTCTGCCAAGAGAACCCCAAATGAGGTCATGAAGAGTTGGACATGCCTGAAAAACACTATGTAAATAAGAGTCAGTACATTGTGAGCTGGGCATCACAGAAAACCTAACATTGATCCCTACATATAAAGTATGCCTAAAGTCTTAGTGCATACTTAGTGTTATTAAAGTTAAAAAAATATAAAATAGTACTTTTTATTCTATTCTTAAGTTTTAAATAAGATATTTTATTAACGACTTTTTATATTTATATCAAATATACCACCCTCTATCAGTACTTCCCTTTAATGAAGGAACAGTTAATCAAGTCAAATGACAAGGAGACTGGGACTAATAGTGTATACCACTTTCTGCACCCATAGTACCCCCCTTCTCCCATGAGAGGAAGGATATGTGTTTCATCATTTATTTTCTAGCTCTGAGATTGGTGATTGTAGGTCATCAGAGTTCTGCTGCTTTATGGTGTTTCTTTCATTTGTATTTTTGCAGTCTCCTAATTCTCTTTCACTCTATCTGTCAGTGCAAGTATTCTCATATTTCTTTGAATTCCTGATGCGGTTGGCTTTTTTTACAGTCCAATAGCATTCCATTGCCTTTATGTATCACAATTGTTGTTCTTTTTTGAAAGCCTTTTCATTGAAGTCTTTCCAGTTTGAACCAAGCCAGGATATTTTCCCCTAATTTGTTGTCTTCTGTTTATTTATTAGTGTAGTTGTTAACTTGAAGCCTATTTCAATCAATCAAACAAATATTAAGCGCCTACCTGAGGCAGCTAGGTGACACTTTGCACGGAGCAATGAGCCCGAAGTCAAGAAGACCTGAGTTCAAATCCAGCCTGAGACATTTACTAGCTTTGCGTCCCTGGGCAAGTCACTTCACTGCTGTCTACCTCAGTTTCCTCAAATGTAAAACAACACCCACTTCTCAGAGTGGCTGTGAGGATCAAACAAGATAATGTTTGTAAAAGGGGCTTAGCATACTGCCTGGCACATAGCAGGTGCTTAATAAATGTTGATTCCCTTTCCCCCTTCCCTCACAGGGGGAGACAATGTAGGATCATAGCTCCAGAGCTGAAAAGGGTCTTAAAGACTAGCTAATCCAACCCCCTCACTTTACAGATGAGGAAACTGAGGTCTAGGGAAGAAACGTGACTTGCCCAGGGTCATACAGTAAGTATCTGATACAGGATTTGAACCCAGATCTTCCTGACTCTAAGTCCAGTGCCCTATGACATCTTCTTGTACAAAACAGAGGCCAGAGCTAACTAGGGACAGCGATGGACTGCAACAGCTGGACCTGTGCTTCAGGAGCGCCCCTTTGACAGCTGTGTGGAGGATGGGCTGGAGAAGGGAGACATGGGAGGTGTGGAGACCAATTAGGAAGCTAATGCAATAGTCCAGGCAATTTGCATTTATTCATTATTCGAGGTATTGACAGCTCTGACATTGCTAGAAAAAAGCGGTTTTTGAATGTAATTTCAGCAGTCAAAGATAATCTACACTGGGTTTCAGTGGTGTTCATTAGTGCAGAGAGCTACCATTTCTCTTTTTGCATTTATGTTTTTCTGTTGCACGTATACAAAACATCAAGCACATTTTAGGCCTTCTGATGAAACAGTAACTATCACCAATGCATCGCTTTCCCCCAAACTCAAATTTTGTTAATAGCATCTGGTTCATTTGAATGAAAGGTTTGTGTTTCAATATAGGCTGAAATACAGAGCACTGGCTAGAAGGGAGCAGCACCAGTGGGGGGGGGAGGGCGGGGGAGCGAAAGGAGGGAGAGAAGGAGGGGAGAGTGCAAGGGGGGCAGGGGCAGCGGGGAGAGAGAGGAGGATGGAGATGGAGGGAGAGACAGACAGCGGGAGATGGGGGAGAGAGAGAGAAGGAGAATAGAGGAGAGGAAGGAAGAGAGGGAGAGAGAAGAATGGAAATGGAGGAAGAGACAGATGAGGGAGAGGGAAGAAAGAGAGAGGGGGAAGTGGAGGGAGAGAAAGGGGAAGAAAGATGGAAAGAGAGGAGCAGAGGAAAAAGGAGAGGAGGATGGAGATGGAGGGGGGGAGAGACAGACGGCAGGAGATGGGAAGAGAAGAAGAGAGGAGAGGAGGGAAGAGAGGGAGAGAGGAGGATGGAAATGGGGGAAGAGACAGATGGGGGAGAGGGAAGAAAGAGAGGATGGAGGTGGAGGGAGAGAAGGGGGAAGAGAGATGGAAAGAGGAGCAGAGGAAAAAGAAGGGGAGAGAGAGAGGAGTAGAGGGAAGAGAAGGAGAGGAGGAGGATGGAGATGGAGGGAGAGATGGGGGAGAGGGAAGAAAGAAGGGAGAGAGAGGAGGTGGGGAGGAGGGGAGAAAGAGATGGATGGAGATGGAGGGGGGGAGAAGGATGGGGATGTAGGAAGAGAGATCGGGGAGGGAGGGAAGAAAGAGAGAAAAGGGGAAGAGAAGAGGGATGGGGGGGAGTGAGAGAGAGAGATGGAAAGGGAGAGGGAGAGAGAGACAGCAAGAAAGAATAGTCTCTCTGCTTGGTGTTGTAGTGGTGCTTGCATACAGGTTCCAGTCTGAATTGCATTGAACATTCCTCTAAACCCTAGTTTTTCTCCTCTTTCTCGCTCAAATGTTTCAGCCCAAACCCCTTTCAGATGCCTAAAGGGGCACCTCCATTTTATTGATGAGGGCCTTGTTGTTCAGAGAGGTCCTGATTCGCTCAGGGTGACCCAGCTTGTAAATGGTAGAAGGAAGATTAGGATCACAGGTTTACAGATCTCAGGCTACAAGGAATGTCAGGGACCATTTAGCCAACACCCTCATTTTATAGTCAAAGAAACTGAGGCAGAAGGAGCTTGTAACTTGCCTCAGAACCCTGGTCTTTTATCTTACCAAGTTGGGTTTCTATAGAAATAGATGCTGTTGTCTTGTCAGGTTGGGATGACGTTCTGTGGCCCCATCCTGTGGTTCCTCACCCTACCCCAAAGGGCGTAGGGTTTGGAGTCAGAAAACCTGCGTTGAAATCCCAGGCCTAACCCTCCTTGTTGCCTGGGGGACTTTAGGCAGCTCCCTGGGCCTCAGTTACCCTCTCTGTAAACCCAGGGGGTTGGGCTCCACTTCAAGGGTCCCTTCTAGCTCTGTTTAGAATCCCATGAATTGACTCTTTTTCTTCGAAATTCTTATTTGCTATCTTTTGGGTTGGGCTCACCTTCTTTTCTGAATCTATCCCTTTCCCTTCTCAGAGAGCCATCCCTTGTAACCAAGAATAAAAAGTGGGGGTGGGGAGAAGCAATTTAGAAAATCCCAGCACATCAACTATACCTAAAATATATATGCAATATACACCACACGTAGCCCTCCACCCACCTTTTGAAAGAAGGGAGGGAGGTACATTTTTTTCCTGACTCTTTTCCAGGGACACGTTGGATCATTATAATAGCAGTCAGAAGTAATTTAATTTTTCAAAATGCTTTATTGATGTTTTTTTAAAAAACCTCGTTGTTGCTTCCCAATTAGTTCCCATCCATTAGAACTGTCCCTTGTTACAAAGAGTTGCAGGTAAGCCATACTTCCTGATCCAGCCTAGGGGCTGGCATCCAAATTGAGGAGAGAGGCCCACTTCCCCATGAGCCCTCTGGAGTCCCCTTGGTCACTGTATCGATCTGAACTCTGCCGTTTTTTCCTCCCCATCCCCCTTTTACGTTATTGTGATCATTGTCTACTGCTAATCATTAATGCTCTCTGTGACTCTTCTCTAAAATCTTCATGTTACAAAAAAAGAATGCATGCTTCCTATACCTTTTTTGCTCACATAATTCCTTGGGGATTTATAGTAATGTGTCCTAGAAAGAAATGGTAACCTTATACATGGTCTTGAAAAAATCGAAAATAGGTGATTCTGAGATCATTTTTATCCTTCCACATCCCCAAATGTGGCTACCTTCAGGCTGGGTTTACACTGGGCAGTGTTCTGTCAGGGTTTGCTGGGAGAGGTCCTTTGCTGGAAAGTAAGCATGGGTCTTCGAATGACGGAGCAAAGCAGAGGTTGATCATATGTGTATTATATCATCCAGGCTTGCCGGGAGCCCCAGGAGGAAAGGGAGACCCAGGACCCCCTGGGTTTGATATCTCAGGGCCTCCTGGTGAGAGAGGCCCTCGAGGCATTCCTGGAACACCTGGTATCATGGGGCCTCAAGGTTCCCCAGGGCCCCCGGGACAAGATGGTGCCCCTGGGCTTTCAGGTAATTAAAAAATGTTTCTTTCTGATTACTGCGAATTGTTACCGTTGACAGTATGTAGGTGGGTTGGTCTTACTCAGCATGTGGCGTTACATATGGCTGGCTATCCTTTAGGAACCGTTAGGGAGTTGGATGGGACTGCTGTGTGAAATAGGATCCCAGACCTAGGGCTGGAAGGGATCTCCAAGGCCAACTAGGACAACCCCCTCATTTTACAGAGGGGGAAACTGAGGCCCAGAGAGGGGAAGTGACTTGCCCAAGGTCACGCATAGGCTTATAGATCTAGAGTTGGGAGGGACCTCAGAAGCCAGCTAGGCCAACCCCCTCATTTGACAGAGGGGGAAACTGAGGCCCGGAGAGGGGAAAAGACTCATCCAAGATAACAATAAGATTATAGGTTTAGAACTGGAAGAGAAATTAGGGGGCATCTAGTCCAGTCTTCTCACATACACATAAGGAAACTGAGGCCCAGATCACAGAGGTGGTAGAGATGACCATTTTATTCCACATCCTGGAATCTTTTTGGCTCCCAAGCACATGGAATAAAATGAGCATCTCCAATGTCTCTGTCATTTCCTACCTCCTTGACTCCAGGCAAGTCTCTCTGGGGCCTTGGTTTCCTCATTTGTGAGATGAGGAGTGAGTTAGCCGTCAAAGTCCCTTCTAGATCTGTGTGTTTCTTCCTCTGCGAAATGAAGGGAAGGGGTCAGACTAGATGGTCTCTGAGCCTCCCTCCACCTCTAAATCCATGTTCCTGCTATGTCTTTCTCTGGTCAGAGGCAAGTGAGAATCCCTCACAGACATTCTTTGAGGTTTTGTCTAGAATAACTTTGCTGATTCACTGCTTCTAGGTGCCAAAGGTGAAATGGGGAAGTTGGGGCCTCCAGGACCACCGGGACCTTTAGGAATTCCTGGAAGGAATGGTATTCCTGGCTTGAAAGGTAACATTTGGCTGCATGTTTTATGTGAGAGGGCATGTTCTCTTCCCCTTGCGAAAATGAAATATGAGAGAGATTTTCATTGGACAACATAAGGGGGGGGCGCATCTGCTTGACATGCTTTTCTAAGCGACATGAACTATTTCTGTTGGACACAAACATTTTGTTGCAAAATTAATGTAGATCCCATATGTTTTTAAATGGGATTTTTAGGTTAAAGTCATAAAATGTAGGGCTCGAATGTTATACCCCTTCTCATTGATACCTAGAGCCACTTGTAAGCAGGCACACATTATTAAAAAAAATCACAGCCATCTGTTGTGAGCTCCTTCTTCTCCTCAATCCCACCCTTCATAACCCCTCAGCATCATCCCTCGCTTTTTCATCTTTTGCTCCAGGCTTTAAGGAAGAGGTTATCCTTCGGGGCATGGCCCCAATCCTATCCTTCATCCCATCTGCTCCCATCTTCTCCAGGAACTCAGCCCTTCTATCATCCATCTCCTGTCTTCTCTTCATTTTCTAGCTCTCCTTATCCACTGGCTCCTTTCCTACTGCTTGCAAACATTGCCAGGTGGTCCCTCATCCTTGAAAAACCTGGCACCCTCTCAAAATGCTCTACAGTTTTACTACCTCTTACAGCCAAACTCCTACAAGAAACTTGTCCCTACTCATTGACGCCACTTCCTATCCTCTTCTGATCTCCTCACTCTCCCAAAAGTGCTCTCTCTCTCTCTCTCTCTCTCTCTCTCTCTCTCTCTCTCTCTCTCTCTCTCTCTCTCTCTCGACCTATGTCTTGCCATTGGACTCCGATGACTTAGGAGGAGACAGTGAGGCTGATGCCTTTGCACAGGCCTCCCTCACTTAAATCTAGTTCACTTGCAAGCCCTGTTGTCGTTGGTTCTCTTCGAGAACAAAGGACAAATAGTGATAATCACTGTTTGCTTATTTGCCTAATCTAATGTCCTTTTCTCAATTCTCATCCTTCTTGCCCTTTCTGTAGCATCTGACGCTGTTGACCACATATGCCTCCTGGGTCCTATCTCCTACCTGGGTCTTCTTGACAGGGCTCTCTCCCCATTCTTTTTTCTTTCTTTCTTTCTTTTTTTTTTTTAAGGCAGTTGGGGTTAAGTGATTTGCCCAGGGTCACACAGCTAGTAAGTGTCAAGTGTTTGGTCTGAGGCCTGATTTGAACTCAGGTCCTCCTGACTTCAGGGCCAGTGTTCTATCCACTGTGCCACCTAGCTGCCCCCAATGTTTTTTTTTTAGGCAATTGGAGTTAAGTGACTTGCCCAGGGTCACACAGCTAGTAAGTGTCAAGTGTTTGGTCTGAGGCCTGATTTGAACTCAGGTCCTCCCGACTTCAGGGCCAGTGTTCTATCCACTGTGCCACCTAGCTGCCCCCAATGTTTTTTTTTTAGGCAATTGGGGTTAAGTGACTTGCCCAGGGTCACACAGCTAGTAAGTGTCAAGTGTTTGGTCTGAGGCCTGATTTGAACTCAGGTCCTCCTGACTTCAGGGCCAATGTTCTATCCACTGTGCCACCTAGCTGCCCCCAATTTTTTTTTTTAGGCAATTGGGGTTAAGTGACTTGCCCAGGGTCACACAGCTAGTAAGTGTCAAGTGTTTGGTCTGAGTCTGGATTTGAACTCAGTTCCTCCTGACTTCAGGGCTGGTACTGTATCTACTGTGCCACCTAGCTGCCCCCTCTCTCTCTCTGTTCTTCTCCTATCTCTCTGGCCATTCCTTCTCCATCTCCTGTGCTGCAGCATCTTTCAGATTTCACTCTTTGTGCATGCATATACCACAGGGCTCTGTCCTCGGCCTTAATCTACATATCCAGCCATCATCTCCCTCTCGAGTTCCGGCCTCACCCCACTAACTGCCTTGTAGACATTTTTAACCAAATGTCCTGTCGGCATCTCAAATGCAACATGTCCGAAGCAGGCCTCATTATCTTCTCCCTCTCCCCAGGCTGCTTCCTGATTTCCCTATTTCCATTGAGGGCACTACAGCAGCGTTCCCAGTCACCCCAGCTTCCAACCAAGGTGTCATGCTCTTCATCCTCACTCATCCCCTCACTCCCGATCATTCACCAAGTTTCATTATCCCTCCCCAACATCTCTCAAATCCACCCTTCTTGTCTCCACTCACATAATAACCACCCTTCTCTAGGTTATACCTCCTAATTGGCCTCTCAGCCTCCAAAGCCCTCCCTCCATTCCACTGTCTACCCGACACTGAAGTGTTATTCCTCTAACACAGCTCTGACATGTTCCCCTGTCACAGAAATTCCGGCAGCTTCCTTTGGCCTCTAGCAGCAAATACAAGCTCCGCTGCTCTGTTTGGCATTTTCAGCCTTTCATAATGCTTGAAATAGCCACTCACTTAAGGTGAGTATTCATGTATTGCTGCTGGTTTAATTTCTTTTACAGCCTAATTAGGGCCTGGAGAGTATGATTTTTTTAAATATTTAAAAATTTCTGGCACATATTTATCCTCATCTTTGCAAAATTGACTTTTGCAAAGCTGCCATAAAGACACTTCCTTAATTTGTGTGAATTCCAGTGGTAATTTGGAAAATCTATCCCTCTAAGTTATTGCCAAATCCCATTAGCTTTAAAGAGTCATTCAAATATGTTTTGATAATTGAACAGTTAGAAGCCCAAGTCGAGGGGCAGCGGAGAGAAAAGACTTCTAGTGTCCCAGATAAGGCTGAGCTGAGGGGCACGCTGCTGGGCTCTGTGGGGGGCCACTAGAGAGACCCTAAAGAGAGCTTCATTGAGTGGACTGAGCCCATGCTTGGACTTCTCCTCAGCCCCATTGGGACCGGGCAGCCTGAAGGAACCAGAAGTGGAGGAGGAGGAAGGTGATGAGAGCTGGTACTTATTAGACACTTACTGTTTGCCAGGCACTGTGCTATGTGCAGGACATGGAAAGAAAATGCAAAAATAGCCCCTGCCCTCGAAGGGCTTCCATTCTAATGGGGGAGACAATATATATGTAATACAAAAATAGACCCAAGGTGGTTCCTCCTATTGGTTCTAATTCTTACTTACAATATCACTAATGTGAAAATATGTTTAATAGGAATGTATATGTATAGCCTATATCAGATTGCGAGCTGTCTTGGGGAGGAAGGGGGAGAAAAATTTTAAACTCAAAAGCTTATGGAAGTGATTGTTGATAGATCAAAATAAATTAATAAAAAATTAATAATAGAATAATAAATAAATAAATAATGAAACATAAAATAATAATAAATTAATAATAATAATAAAAAAAAGAATAGACCCAAGGGAATTTTGTTGGTGGGGAGTATTAGCACTGGGGGAAGAAGGCCTCCTAGAAATGTGGGGGAGTCATGAAGGAAGCTGAGGATTCCAAGACACAAATGAGGAGGGACAGCTTTCCAGGCATCTGTGGCTAGACTGGAGAGTGTATAGAGGAGGGGATGGTGTCAGAAGATTAGGCAGGAAGAAGGCCGTGAAGAACATTGCCAGCTAGCTGAGTTTGTATTTGATCCTGGAGGCAATAGGGAGCCCCTGGCCCTTCTTGGTCAGACCTGGGCTTTAGGAGGATCACTTTGGGGACTGAGTGGAGGAGACTGGAGGCAGGAAGGCTGATTAGAAGACTCTTGTGATTGTCCAAGTGAGAGTCAATGAGGGAGGGCCTGCGCCAGGGGGCTGGCTGTGGGAATGGAGGGAAGGGGATGCATATGAAAGATGTTGTAGTTAGAAAGCCTATGATTTGGCAGTTAATCAGATGTGCGAATGAAGACTGGGCTAGGCCCTGGGCTAGACGCTGGAAATAAAAGACTGAAATGAAACATTCTCTGTCCTCAAAGAGTTTGCATTCTATAAGCATGTAAAGAGACTGTGTCAGGAAATGACCTAATGCAAGGAGGCATACAAAGGAATTGGAGGAGATGAGAAGCCCAGAAGTTGTAGGCATGCTTTTGCAGTCAGAGGATCTGGGTTCAGGTCTCATGTATAACACTGACTACCTGGATCAACTTGGGCAAGTCACCCTTTCTGGGCCTCGTAAAATGGAGTTGCTCTAGCTGACCTCTGAGGATCTTTCCAGATCTAGATCTAGATCCTATGTGTGACCTTCAACAAGTCTCTTCCCCTCCCTGGGCCTCAGTTTCCCCATCTGTAAAATGTATTGGACTAACTGGCCTCCAGAAAACGAAACAATCCCCTGGCATTTTGCAGGAAAGCCTAAGATAGGTGGTAGAGCTTGGGCTGTATTCTGACCCCCCTCCCCAATCAAGGACACCAGTCGAAAGGAGCCATGATGAGAAAGGGCAGCCAGATTCTGAATGACCAGTGTAGAGCTCCTCTGTGGGGTCCTTACAGAAAGCATGTATGCCTGCCTGATGGGGCACAAGGGACTTTGGGTGATGTGCACAAGTCCCTAACACTCCAGAACAATGTGTGTGTACATATATGGATATGTGGATACATGTATGTGTATATGTATATTTGTGGATATGTGGATATGTAGGGACCACGAACAGTGTGTGTCCATATGCATGTACCGTGGACAGTACATACACATATATAACAATAAATACTGGGTGTGTATGCACAATAATACATCCCAGGTATTTCTTTGTCTCTGTGTCTATTCTAGGTGAGGAGGGTTTGCCGGGTCAGGCAGGATTTCCTGGTCCTGTAGGACAAAAAGGTGGAAAAGGCGAGCCTGGTGTTCCAGGCCCTCCTGGACAAGTGGATCCGAACTGTCAGACAGTAAAGGGGGAGAAGGGAGAACCAGGCTCACCAGGTAAGGGAATGGAGTCAGCTAGGCCAGAGTGTTTATAGTGGCCTTGAGTTTAGATTATGTTAGGTTAAAAAAGATGAATTTCATGACTGATTTAAAACCAGGTGAACATAACCTGGGCAAGTCACTTAACCCTCTTTGCCTCAGTTTCCTCATCTGTCAAATGAGCTGGAGAAGGAAATGGCAAACTACTCCAGTATCTTTGCCAAGAAAACCCCAAATGGAGTCACGAAGAGTTGGACAGGGCTGAAAAACAACTCTACAATAATGAATATACATTTAGATAGAGAGGCTGTATGGTGCAGGGGTTAGTGCCCTATACTTTCTTCAGGGTCAAGAAGGCCTGAGTTCCAGTTTTGCTCCTGATACAAGTGTGAGGCAGTGTGACCTTGGGCCAGTCCTTAACCCCCTTAGTGCTATAGAGCAGATACTGACATACATTGCTAGAAGGAGTTTGCTCACTGGGAGTGCCCTCTACCTGTGGAATCACAGGTTTAGTCCAAAAGCCCCTCCAAAACAAACTATAAATAATACACACTGAAAAAGATTTACATCTTAAAAAATGAACTTCATCATAGAAATATTGATAACAATATGCCAGTAACTGTTACTCTATGTAACATATATATGTACCTATATATATGTGTGTGTGTGTGTGTATATATACATATATATACATATATATATGTATATATATAAAATGCCAATGTACATATATAAAATATCAATAACAACACTGCTTATACCCTTCCAGTCTTAATGATAATAACTAACATTTCTATAGCACTTTCAGGATTGTAAAGCAGTTTACATACAAGGTGTCCCAAAAGTCTCAGTGCAGTTCTAAACTTTACTAGCTTAAAACTGCATTAAGACTTTTGGGACACCCTCTCTACTATCATTCAATCCTCACAACAGCCCTGAGAGTGGATGCTGTCTGTTGTCAGCTCCATTTTCTTTTAACAGATGAGGAAACTGAGGCTAATCGCAGTTAAGTGACTTTCCCAGGGTTACATTGCTAGTAAGTGTCTGAGGCAGGAGTTTGCTTTTGTATTTGCACGTGCATTATTCCTTTTGTATAAAGTTGTCCCTTCCACATTGTGACTTTCCCCATCGTTTGGATATATCAAGGGTCAGTACAAGAAATTAAATGGGAATTTGGGGGGAGTTTCACATGAAGGCCAGCAAACGACACAGAAAAAGTTTAGAAACTCAGACATGCATAAAATATATGCATAGTATCGTATCATGTCAACATATTTTATCTTTTAATACCATAATTATTCAGAATTCTTCTCTGGTACGAAGGAAAAGCCAAAAAAAATTTTACAGGGATTTTCCAGATCGCGGGGGTGCCACACCCCTAAGCCCCAAGATGTGGAAGGGATAACTATTTGCTTCTTAATTTAAGGGTAAAGGGAATTCTTTTTGAGGCTAGGGGTTTACCAGATAATAAAGAGGCAGTTCACTAATGAATGTCTTATATTTGGGTGGTGGTAAGAGTTCAGTTTCGATTTGAACCAACGGAGGGAGCATCTAAAGGGCCCCCTCTCTAAGCCGGTTATCTTACAGAGTCACATGCTGAGGTCCAAAGAAGGGTCACACATACAGGCTGCAGAAGGAACTCTAGAACCCAGGACTTCTGACTTGTGGCCCTCAGCCATGGCTCTGGCCGCTCCCTAATGCTGCCTCACACCCTTTTTCGGGAGAAGCTTCTCTCGGCAGTTTTTTCTCTCCCCCATGCCCCACAAGTAGATCACAGGATAGGACAGGAGACTTTATAGGGCCCCCCCCTCCAGACTGAGCAGAAACACATAAGGTGCCAGGCTCCTGTGACTTAGATTAGAGTTGACACAGTAACCAGCATGTGGGAACAGAGAGAGAAATTCTGAACGCAGTGGGATGGGCACTGGCCCTGGGGTCAAATCCTCATTCTGCTCTTACCACCTTCTCGGACCTCAGTTTCCTCCTCGGGGTGAGTTCCCTGCCAGCTCGCTATGTCTGCTATCGGGCCTTTGCCAGCCTTTTACTTGCAGGGGAGTGGACTGCCAAGTGGAAGAGGCTGCCCTGGTCCAGCAATGCTCTGCCATCTGGCCTTTCAGGGCATCCCTTTGCTGAGGCTGTGCAGCTAAATGCAATTCGATCTTGGCAAGATCGACAGTCCTTGGTGAAGTCCCCTGAGAAAAGGGCAAGGGGAAAACTGCATAATTAAAGTCTGTTTACCACTTACTGAACACAAGTTACAACCTGGCTTAGTGGAGAAAGAGCCAGCCTTGGAGGCGGGAAGATCTGGGTTCAGGTCCAGCCACTGACCCATCCTGGCTATTACCTTAGGCAGTTCTCAAGGTCTCGGCATTTTCCTTACCGCTCCCCTCCCCATTAAGTGTTTGGCATTATTTGATGTTGGATAAAGTAGGATGTGAGAGATTAGAGTAGGATAGTAATTTTTACTTCGATAGCAGTCCATCCCATGACAGAACAGAACTTTTTCCTCTGTTCCATTCAGAGTTCTAAAGTTCAGTGACTTGCATTGATGACATTAGTCATGGACCTGTGGCCTTAGCTTGACTTTCTTTTTTTTCTCCTCCTTCTCGGAAGGCATTCCTGGAGCATTGGGTCTCAAAGGCTCCCAAGGTATTCCTGGAGACCCAGGACAACCTGGACTGGTTGGGCAGCCTGGTTCCCCTGGACCACCAGGTGAGTACCACAGTGGGGTACTTCAGCAAAGATACAGTTCTTTTTCCACAGTGGGGAGACAGTTTCCACAAAGTATTGAACCTGCATGATGATGCTTAGACTTGGATGCTAGAAACCATCAAAGATGGCTTTGCTTGTTGGCCCAAAGATGGTGTCATTTGGTCTACCTTGTTGTGAACATTTTACTGGAGTTTATTGCCTCTTTTTGTGGCTCTCAGGATGTGAAGAGCATCAGAAAGGCAATGGAAGCAAAATGTTTTCAGATGTGACATTGGATGTATTTTATAGAATTCTACATGAATGTATTCACAGAATCATACATGATCTAGGGTAGTGTTCCACTTCCCACCAGGTCTGTCACTGCAGCTCGGTGACACCCACAACTACTGGGGCCCCTCCCCTGGGCCAGATGTTCAAATGCTTACCATCCTGGGAGCCCATAGGTTGTAGGACATAGGGGGAAAAAATGAAAGGAAGTAGGCCAAATATTCTCATATGGAATTCTTCACCTCAAACCATTTCCTAAGTTTCCTCCTCCTTGTCATCTCAGGTATTTAGGGAGGATGTATGGGGGAATTCCTGAAGCACCCCACAGTTCATGGAAAGGATTAGGGAAGGGGGTGTATCTGGAACCCTGGCTCAGAATTGTGGACTGGAGAAAGCAGAGGGAGAGAAATGAGAGAAGCCAGCCTTCCCTTCCTCCAGGGCAATTCGAGTCACTATAGGGGCTACTCTTGGGACTCCTCATCCTTCCTCCTTGCCTCCTGTATTTGAGTCACCTTCACAGTGCTAATTTCTAGTAGCCATGCTCCTGGCTGATCAGGTCTATCTTCCAGAAACCCAGAAGAGTGAAAGCTAGGGTAATGTCCCTTCACACACCTATGTTTATATGGTGATCCCACTCTGAAAGGCGACTTCAACTGGAAAGGAAATATCTGTCAGATTATTCTAAAACATTATTTTTAATTCCTAGCTGAGAATCCCTAGATGTAGGGTACATGGCATTATGAGAGAGGAATGTCTCATGGGGGAAATATTTAAATAAAAAAATCAAAATCTGGATGAAAAAGAATTTTAGTTCTGCTGTTGGCGGACTCATGAGTAGGTCTAAACCAGTGGTGGGGGACCTGCAGCCTCTAGGCCACAAGTGCAGCCCTTTGACTGAATCCAAACTTCACAGAACAAATTTCACATGTGGCCTTGAGACCACAGGTCCCCCACCCCTGGACCATTCTGGAAAACAGTTTGGAATTATAAACGAAAAGTTACCAAACAGTGCGTGTCTTCTCGCCTAATAATACCACTGCTAGGCCTGCACCCCAAGGAAATCAAAGAAAGAGAGAAAGGTCCTATATGTACAAAATATTTCTAGCAGCTCTTTTTGTGATGACAGAAAGCTGGAAACGAAGGGGATGCCCACGAACTGGGGAATGACTGAACAAATTGTGGAACATGGATGTAATGGAATCCCATTGTACTGTAAGAAGTGAAGAAAAAGATAATTTCCAAAGACACATGGAAAGATTTGCATGAACTGATACTGAGTAAAATGAGCAAACCAGAAAAACGACTTATACCATAACATCAATATTATAAAAATGAACAATCTTAAAGGCTTGTATAAACCACTGAAGAATGAGATGAGCAGAACTAGGAGAACAGTTTTTAGAATAGTAAGAACACTGTGCAAAACAAACAACTTTGAAAGCTGTAAGAATTCTGATCAAAGCAGTGATCATCTGTGATTCCAGAAGACCTGATGATGAAACACGTCAGCCGCTACCTGACAAGGAGGTAATGGACTCAGGGAACAGAATGAGACATAATTTTTTTGGACGTGGTCAATAAAGAAATTTGCTTAGAGTTGACTATTATTACAAGGATTTTCTTTTTCAATGGGGTGGGGTGTGGGAGGAAAAGAAAATAG
Organism: Phascolarctos cinereus; assembly: GCF_003287225.1. Classification (NCBI taxonomy): domain Eukaryota; kingdom Metazoa; phylum Chordata; class Mammalia; order Diprotodontia; family Phascolarctidae; genus Phascolarctos; species Phascolarctos cinereus. The sequence goes on along the minus strand of NW_027556291.1, from coordinate 62,813,032 downwards.
AGATTTGCTAATTTTAAAAAATTAATTTCAAAAATAATCTCTATATGTGATATCTGCAACCCTTGTAGCCCTTTCCATGATGCCTTTAAATCATGTGGCAACTTCCTTAAACCTAGAGAAAGGCAGTGTGTCATTGTATTAATTATCCAGCAAGGAGATGCAATATCTGAGTTGTTTACCAGGTGGCATTCTGCCTGCAGGTACCATCCAGCCTTGTAGTCTAATCAAATTTACTCTGGCCCATGTGTGGGATAGCCTTCCTAAAAGACTGTAGTATTTCTACCGGTCATGAGAGAGTACTCGTGCTGTGTAAACGACTAAACTGCTCCCCTCATTGCCAAGCTGACAGCTGCAAGGGATCACGCTGAAATTAATCTAGGAGATGAAATGGAATGTTACTAAAAATTAAAACAGATCATGTGACTGACAAGATGGCAGAACAGTTACTTTCTAAAAACCCCTGCAACCCCACAACCTCAAAACGAAGGAGTTATGTGCCAGGTATAAAGTAATTGCCACTTATTCCCCAAGATAAGGAATCAGAACCTACAGGCAAGTCAAAAACTCCGTGGATAAAACTATCAAAGCATAAAGTCTACAGCCCATATGCAGCTCTGAAGCCTCTACTCTGTCTTGGCTCTCCTCTGGTCAAGATCGTCCCCCCCACACAAGACTTAAACATTTAACATATTTGATCATATAGCTTATTGGCTATTGTGAAAAAAAAATGCATGGCAATGAATGCAGACATGATGTGTACTTGGTGGGTTTCTCTTTTTTTCCTTTCATTTTCCTTTATTTTTTAATTAACAAGCATTTACTTTCTCTATATTCTACTTCCAGTTTAAAAGAAAAGCAAAACCTTTGTAATAAATATGCATAGCCAAGCAAAACAAATTCCCACATTGGCCATGTCCAAAAACATATATCTCATCTTGAGTCCATCGACTCTTAGGATGTGAGTTGTTGTTCAGTTGTTTCAGTCACGTCCAACTCTTTGTACTCCATTTGAGATTTTCTTGGACACAGATACTTGAGTAGTTTACCATTTCCTTCTCCAGATCATTTACAGATGAGGAAACTGAGGCAAACAGAGTTGAGTGACTTGCCCAGGGTCATACAGCCAGCAAGTGCCTGAGGCTTGATTCGAACTCAGGTCTTCCTGACTCCAAGCCCAGCTCTCAATCCACTGATACACTGGATACAGCCTGAAAGGGCTGGGCAAGAAGGGAGCCCTCTTTGATCCATGCTTTCAATTCTAGGCTATAATGAAAGGATTTGTTCTGTGAAGTTTAGATTCAGTCAAAGGGCCACACCTGAGGACCTAGAGAGTCACATGTTCCCCTCCCCTGAATAGAACATGCACATGCTAAAATAGGAACAGTTCTTCTGTTCTTGAGCCCTCATGCTCAACTTTGGGGTCTCTCCTCTTTCATGACCCTCTGTATTCATTATCATTATAGGCACTTCACCCTATGGCAACACACATTTCATTGTATCAGGTAAAAATGCCAGGAAAGCGGAAACTTTCTACTTTCCTCAGATGAGGAAAGAACTGGGGGAAGGAGCTATGTGTTTGGAATGCCTTTTCAGGGACCAGGAGCCAATAGTAATTGGGAGGAAGAGAATGTTGTGGCTGGGGAGCTTGTACTCCTCTTTCCTCACCAGGCAAGATGATTCTTGAAAAGGGCTAGTTCCAGGATCCCAGAATCCATCTTGGTTCCAGAGCTGCCTTTCTTCAGCAAGGCCAGCTCCCAAAGGCCCTGTAGGCAGTTTACATATCTGCTTTACATCTGGGTCTCAGCATTTCCTCCTGGCCCTAGCTGTTACCACAGGTAGAGGCTCTAGCAACTGCCTAGATAATGGTTGCACCAAAAAGGTCAGTCTGAGTCAGAAGTGTCAAATGTGTGGCCCAGGCCGCGAGGCTCCCAAATAGGGCCTGAACCAGAATCAAATGTAATTGGGAAATATCAACAAAACAAATAAACAAACAAATGAATGAATAAATGAATAAACAAACAAACAAAATAAATAGTAAATAATATAATAATAAGTAAATAAAGATATTTGAAAATAAAAATATTTTGGGTTTGACCCCACTGGTTTGAGTGCAGCAGCTACCTTTGTGGTCAGCATGACCAGCTGGTAGACTCCATACCTTCCCCCCATCTTCTCCTTTCTTTTGAACCACTAATTTTGTAGTAGGTAGTCTCTTCAAGGGTAGGTCAAGGACAATGAAGCTTAGGTGTTTGGGGAAATTGCGCCTGTGTACATTTCCCTATCATTCTTCTTGTGCCGCTGATCTATTTCCTTCGGTCCTATCTTCTGCTACAAATGCAATGAATTCAGTCAGACACTTCTACGCAGCCATCTCATCTTCTCAACCTCCTCCCACTTGCCCTCTTAGATCTGCAGAGCTGGTGGGAAGAAGCTCCAGTCCACTTGCATCACCAGCTTATGGAAACAAAAAGGGAAGGAAGTGCCTGCGATCCTGTCTCAGGGTCATGGAATATAACAGGGATGAGCAGAGGAAGAGTGGTGAGGGAAATCAGGCTTCTGCAACCCACCAGACTGGGCCTCATGATCCTCCTTCCTTGTCTTGTCGTCTCCATCTCTCCTCGATTATCTAGGACATGTCTACAGTGCTGATCCCCAGCAGCCACACTGCCAGGGGGTCTGGGCTCCCTAAGGGAAGCCTGAAAGGTTGAAACCCAGGGCGGCAGCTGCTCAAACCCTGTCATCCCCATGGTGCTCAGGAAGGCTGACTTGAGGGTGATGGAAGGATGAAAACAGCAGCCAACTCTGGACCCTGGGAGATAGAATTTGTGCCCCTCTCTCCTATGTCATGGCATCCTGACTGGTGCAGGTCTTCCCTCCCTAGACTCCCAGGGCAGGGAGGGTTCAAATCTCACTTCTTTCATTTATACCCTATGAGACCCTGGCCAAGTCATTCCACCTCACTGGACCCGAGTTTCCTTTTCTCTAAAATGAAAAGGTTGGACTATATGGGCTCAGGAATCCCTTCTAGCTCAAAATCTTTGATTCTATGATCTTAGACTAGTCACTTCCCTTCTGTGGGCCTCAGTTTCCCCCTCAATAAAAGGGGGGGGACTAGCTGGCCTGTGAGCCCCCTTCCACCTCTAGTTCTCCGATCTTGGCTCGAGCGCCAGGAATAACAGACACTGCTTTGCCAATCTCACCCCCCACCTCCTTTCTCAAATCATCATCACTCCAGGCCCAGAGGTAAGAGTGCAAGGCATGGGCACAGGTTCTGTTTCCCAGCATGCTCTCTCTTGGCCCAGGGAGGGCCGTTTTGCAGCCTCCCTTGGATACCTGCTCTCGTGTTAATAACCCTCTGTGTTCACAAGTTTTTCTTTCTTCTTTATAGACTCTCTACTTGGTTCCCACTTTAGCCAATTTCCTTTTGCTATAGCACCTGTGAAAATAAAGAACAGCTGCATGCTATCTATCTGCTAAGCCTCATACATGCTTAGGTAGTTATTTCTCCCCAGTCTGCCTGCTACCTCAGTGGGACATGTAAAGAAGAGCCGCATAGTGCCCCTTTGTTCACCTGCTCCCCAAGCTGGCAGCTTGTGCCTAGGAAAGTGCCCCTGGCAGAATGCCCAGGACTGTGCCTAGCCTATGCACTCAGCTCAGCATCCCCCCTAAGCCTCTGCTTTGCAGTCAGTCACCTTCCATAGTCAACCCAGCTGCAGAATGGTGAAATCCACCTCTAAACCCTTTACAAAGATTTTTAAAAATGGAGATCTTTTGTTATCAACCTTCATACAATGTCCCTCCTCCCTTGGTGCTACAGTGGGAAAGAGCCCTGTATTCAAAGTCAGAGACCTGGATTCAACCCCCCTCTTCTATCATAATGACTTATGTGACCCTGAACAAGTCATTCTCCACGCTGCCCCCCCCCCCCGCTTGGACTTCAGTCCCCTCCTTTGTAAAATGAGGAGATTGAGATAGATGGCCTCTGAGATCCTTTCCATCCCTAACTTTATAATTCTCGAATCTTCTGTGTCCTCTTCTCTTCACTCTCTGTACCTGTTGACCTCATCAGCTCCCAGGGGTTCAATTATCATCTCTTCACAGTTCAAATAGTGGTTCCTACCAAGTGAGCCCTTGTAACAAGGAAACAAAAAGAAAGAGGGAAAAAAAATCATTTCTGCAAAAGCAAACAACACGTTAAATCTGATGGTATATGCTGTGTTCCCTACCCATAATTCCTCATCTCTTCAAAGAAGCAAGGGAGGGGCATTTTTTCATCTCTTCTCTGGGACCAAGCCTAGTCATAATTACACAACATTCAGTTTCCACCATTGTAGTCATTGTGTATGGTGTTTTCTGGGTTCTGCTTGACTTCCCTCTGCATCAATTCACATAAGTCTTCTCCTGCTTCTCTGAATTCTTATTGTGCCTTGTTTCTTACGGCACAGTAAATATCACATTACATTCATGCGTCACGATTCCCTAATGGACAGTGGACCCTTTCAAAACAGATTGAGCTTTCAAATGGGGTGGATGGGAGTATCTGAGGATATACATTGGGAAGGACCAGATGAGCTGAATTTTTGGGTGAAAAGTGTTTAGCCAGAACAAGTTGGGGTACATTGATTGATGGGATATTATGTTTGGCAAGAAACAAAGAATATTGAAAATTCAGAGAAGCATGAGAAAATGTCTGTGAACCAATGCAGAGTAAGATAAAGCAGGACCAAGTAAATAACATACACAATGACATAAACAATGGAAATAGAATGAACGATAGCAAAGATAATTGAAACCAAATGCTAAGAAATGATAATAACCCTAAGCTCAGCCCCGAAGAAGAAAGAGGAGAATTTACCTCCCTCCTTATCTTTGCAGTGGTGGGGGACTGTGGGTGGGGAACATTGGCATATAATGTCAGATTTTTTGGCTTGGTTGGTTACTCAGGCCAAAATGTTCCCCCCCCCCTTTTTTTTATTCTATGTACTAGGGGATGGCTCTCTAGGAGGCAGAGGGGAGAGGTATATGTTGGGAAATGTGTGTGATGGAAGGACAAAGGATGGCAATAAAATTCATTTTTTAAAAAGGGGGAAAAAGTTTTCAGCCAGTTTTGGAAATAGATCTTTGCTCACTTGCATAAGGAAAGATGTATTGGCTCTTTTGTGATTCAAAAAGGCTGCTGATTTAATTTGCTTTATTACCAATGCAATATCCATAGGGACAGTAGGCTTGGTGAAATTTGGACTCTTACTTATAAAGCTGCATTAGCGTGAGGAGTAGCTGTGAATATAAAACTCTTCATAACCTGGCCCCTTCTTACCTTTCTAGTCTTCTCACACTTTAAGTTAAGCCATACCCCTCCCCCCCCACCCTTTGACCCTGCTACCCTTTGCACTGGCTGTCCCTCCTTACATTTGCCCCTGACTTCCTCCAAAACTCAGCTTAAAGCCCATCTGCAGCCCACCACAAAGTCCCTCCCCATGGACCCTCCCCCCATGTCCTCCTCTCTCATGTTGCCTTTCAGCTACTCAGTATATATTATATACGTGCCTAGTTCAGGGGTTCTTAACCTCTTTTGGTGTCAAGGGCCTCTTGGGCAGTCTGGGGAAGCCTGTGGACGCCTTCTCACTGCTATACTTTTAAATAATTGGAGGAAATGCTAAATTTCAGTTAGAAGTTTGTAAAAATAAAGGTGGGACCCCCTGCAATTTTAACCTGAGCTTAAGAACCCCTAAGTAATTATTTACCAATTGTCTTCCACATTAGAATATGAGCTCCATGGACCACGTTTTTGCCTTTCTTTATATTCCAAGGGCCTAGCACAGTGGTTGACATGTTGTTGACTAACTGGCTCTCCATTTACTTCTGTACTTCTTGGCTGCCATCAGGGGCATATGTGGATTAGGATCTCCATGGCTGTCATCCCATACTGTCCTAACCTTGGACACATTCTGAGATGAGGAGCCTAGTTAATTACTGACATTGCCGTTTAACTCCACCATATTGATTTCTCTAGGCCCCAAGGGAAACCAAGGCCTTCCAGGGCGACCAGGACCAGTAGGCCCTCCTGGATTAAAAGGACGCATAGGAGACATGGGATTTCCGGGTGAGTGAGAAGAAACCCCAGGATGCTGTTCGCCTAATGTAACGTAGTTTTTTTTTAATTGCCAAAAGGAGGTATTGAGACCAAGGTATTGAGGCATTGAACAGGAATTGAGAGACAAACTGTCAGAATTCTTGAGACTTAAAAATTCAGAAATCTGTGAGTCCTTCCCTTCTCAGCATCTGAATTATGACTAGGGACTGTGTGACCTGGGACATGTGGAGTTTAGCAGGCAGGGCTGGTGGTTAGCATATCCCCTCTCCTGAGCATGCTTAAGGTCACCGTGAGATAGAGGGCAGAGGGACTGAAGGGGTTGAGGACCCAAGAGATCAGGGTGTCCAAAGGGGAGAAGGGTTGAGTTGGAGAAGACCACGAGTGACCAGTAGTAAGTGTGGTCTGGGGCTGCCGAATGAAGAAAGGTTGAAAAGCGCCAGTGGGGCCAGGGAAGCTGCCAACTTCTCCTGCCCTCTCACATGTGTCAGAAGGTATGAGATGAAGAGCGGTCACCCAAAGGGATGATGCCAAGTGTCTTCAGGTGAAAGTTAGGTTCCAGTGAGTGCCATGAGATGGAAGGAACGTGAAAAGAAATCAAAGATGAAATGGAGTTTGTTACCGATAGGGCAGGGCTTGGTGGAAAGGGAGGGCAGAGGAAGAGAGAGACTGGGAAGGGAGAGGGCTCAGCTTACTCATGGGTTAAGGTAAGGGTCCAGGGTCTTCCACCTGTGAAGTTAATCCTAGGTGTCCCACACTGCCCGGGACAGGCAGGGTGGGCAGCTGGATCCTGGGAGATTGGAGGAGGGAGGAAGTATCTCCTGCCCCTGCCATACATCAGGGCCTGGACCAGCCCCAGCTGTCCCCTGCCAGGCTTTCAATGCAGAGTTCTTTGTTTCTCTCTCTTTCCCCTCGGTTTCCGTGGCTACAGGTATCTTCATGTGTCAGCTAATAAAGGGCACACTGCAATTAATAACTATTTTAACAGGTCTCCAAGGTGTGGAAGGGTCTCCAGGGATGCCTGGAGTTGCTGGCCAGCCTGGCTCCCCAGGATTTCTTGGACAAAATGGAGACAAAGGAGCTCCTGGGGTTGCAGAAATTGGTCACCCGGGTCTCCCAGGTCCTAAGGTATAGTCCTGCAGGTAGAAAGAAGGCTGCTGGGAACATACGGGATTTTTCTCTTACATTATTATGATCATTACTGCTTCTCATTTAAACAACCGAAATAATACAGCCACATATCCAGGCTGGGCTCTCTTTTCTCTGGAGTTGACAGTTTGAATGAGAATAGGAGAGAGCAGGTGAAAAACAGAACCATTGTAATGCTATTTTTTCCTATCTCAAGCTAAGAGTATGTTTCAATAAACCAAATAAATCTCCCTGCCAATTTGGATAGATAGTGTAGTGGATAGAGCGCCAGGCCTGGAGTCAGGAAGACCTGAGTTCAGATCCAGTCTCTGACACTTCCTAGCTGTGGGCAAGTCATTTCACTTCTCTCTGCCTCAGTTTCCTCAACTGTAAAATGGGAATGATAATGGTACCTACCCCTCAGGGTTGTTGTGAGGCTCAAATGAGATAATAATTGTAAGGCGCCGTGGTACAGTGCCTGGCACACAGTAGGTGCTGTAGAAATGTGAGCATTATTATTAACAGCGCTAGATCTCCTGCACTGTTTACTGAGTTAAACTGCTATGTATGATACTAGGCCCTGAGGGAGACAGAGGAACGAATCACAGGCTGTAAGAGTTGGGAGGGAACTTGGAACTCATCTAAGTCAGTTGCCCTTCCCTTAGAGAAGAAGTATGGCCCGATGGATAGAGGTTGGACTCGTACTCCAGGATGCTCTGGGTTCAAATTCTACCTCAGGCTGGCTCTGAGACCCTAGAAAAATCACTTTACCTTTGAGCCTCAGTTTTATCTGCAAAACGGGGAGATTAATAGTACCACTTTCACAGGATCAAAGGAGACCACTTATGGAAAGTGTTTGACAGAATTACAAGTCCGTATAAATGTGAGCTGCTATCATTTATTATCATTACATCTGCTGCTTTCTGGATGGGGAAATGGAGGTACCATGACATGAAGTGACTTGCCCAAGGTCACACGGTTGGTAAGCACTTGCCAGATGTGGGGGTTGGACCTCTAATACCTTTCTCGCTACGTGAATCAACCCCATGAAACTCAGCAGTAGGGTAATTGCCACTTCTGATGCAATTCCATGGAAGCGGGTGCTGGAAAATACGTAAAATACCCCTCTGCTCTCCCAGGCAGCACTAGAACTATCGTTCTAATGAAGGAAGCAATTTTCGAATGCGTTGGAGACGCAGCAGGTTCCAAACATAGATTTGATAGGAAATTCCCCATAAAGGGCTATAGTTCTCATGGAACCAGAGATAACAAAGCCAGAGCTCACAGGACGTCACTCAATGCTTCGCTTTGACTAATTTATTTCAAGAATTGTGTGGGCGAATTGGAGGCGCATTAATAAAAACAGAGGTCCTCAAAAATAATGCTGTTGGAGCTCATTCTGCCATCATGCAGAGGTAGCAACAGGAAACCATGATTAGGTGTCTAATTGGATCTAGATTGGAGTCAGTGTGGTATGGGGGAAAGCGGGGTGGGGGACTGGGGGTGGAGGGAACATCCAGGTGGCACCCAGCAGAGGCAGGAAGACCTGAGTTCCAATGGAGCCTCAGACATTCCCTAGCTGTGTGACCCTGGGCAAGTCATTATCCCTCCTGTCTACCAAAGTTTCCTCGACTGTAAAATGGGGACCTTTCTCACAGAGTTGTTATGAGGATCAAATGCGATAATATTTGTAAAGTGCTTATTTTTATTTATTTTTTATTAATTCATTTTGAATTCTCAACAGTCACTTCCATAAGCTTTTGAGTTTTAAATTTTTCTCCCCCTCCCTCCCCATCTCCCTCCCCAAGATGGCATGCAATCTGATATAGGTTCTATATATACATTCCTATTAAACATATTTTCACATTAGTGATGTTGTAAGGAAGAATTAGAACCAAATAGGAGGAACCACAAGAAAGAGGAAACAAAACACAACAGAAGAAAAAAAAAGAGCAAATAGTATGCTTTGATCTGCATTCAAACTCCATAGTTCTTTCTTTGGATGTGGATAGCATTTTCCATCATGAGGCCTTTGGAGATGTCTTAGATCCTTGTATCGCTGGGAAAGGTTAAGTTAATCAATATTAGTCATCAAACAACGTGGCTATTACTGTGTACAACGTTCTCCTGGTTCTGCTCACTTCACTCAGCATCAGACCATACATATAAAGTGCTTAGCACAGAGCCTGGCACATAGTAGGTGCTTAATAAGTGCTTGTTCTCTTCCCCCTTAGAGATCAAGACATTTGAGTTTAAATCCCACCTCTGATACTACATGTGTGACCTTGGACAAGTCCTTTCCCCTCCCTGGGCCTCCGTTTCCTCATCTGTAAAATGAGAGGATTGGACTAGATGGCCTCTGAGGGCTGTGCCAGCTCTAGATCAAGGGGCCTGTGATCTCAAGCTCTCTTCCACTGCCAAGATCTGCAGTGCTTCTGGGCTTGCTGTGTAAAGTGCCTCGCTGGCTTTCCCCAGTTGACTCTTCTAGACCCAGAGACCATCACCCTCCTTTCCTTCTCTAGTCTAGTCAGACTGGTCCACTTGTTGTTACTGTCCCTGCCTCCTCAGCTTAGAGGCACCTGTGTGAAACCTCCCCTAATTCTGCTGTTTCTTAGTTCCTGTTCCTCTCTGTCTCTCTGTCTTCTCTCTCTCTCTCTCTCTCTCTCTCTCTCTCTCTCTCTCTCTCCTCTCTCTCTCTCTCTCCTTTTCTCTCAATCTCTCTCTGTCTTCTCTATTTCTCTCTATGTCTCCTGTCCTATCTCCTGCTCTCTCCCCCTTCTTTATCTCTCTCCCCACTCTCTTCCTTTCTTTCCCCCTCCCTTTCTTCATCTCTCACTGCCTCTCTCTCTGTCTCTGCCTTTGTCTCCCACCTCTCTCCCTATCTCCTTTTTTCTCTCGCCCTTTCTCTCTTTCTCCCCTTTCTCTCTTCCCCTCCCTTTCTCCCTTTTCTCTCTTCCCCTCTCTTTTCCCCTTCCTTTTTCTCTCTGTCTCTCTCCCTCCCTCTCTCCCTCTCCCTCTCTCTCCTCAAATTATGTTGTATTTATCTGTTTACAAGTTGCATTACCTTTGTAGAAAATAAACTTCCTGAAGGCAAGAACTGTCCTGTCTATGTCTCCCTAGAATCTTGAATTGTGCCTGGCACTTACTGGGTACTTAATCAATACTAATTGAGCTAGGTTGAATTTATGATTCTGTAAGAAAGCTCCCAAAATGAGGCCTACCCTTTGCCTCTTTCTGAAGTTTCCAAGTATCACTTGCTCTGAGCATGTGCTCCACTGAATTTTAAACTTGTCTCAGTTGGGTAAATAGGACAAGTGTTCACCTCACATAATCTGAAGTCTCTTTCAGGCCACAGCATTTCATGGTAGCCTCTACTGATAAAGACTAGTATAAATAGTTCCCAGGAAGGTGACAAAGGAAAAAGAGAAGAACAAAATTCTGGTGACTTTGAGGGTGGAGCCAGGGAATTCCTGGCTATCAGTGAAATTCTCCTGGTCAGAGCCACAGGGGAGAAGAGGCTCATGGGAGGAGAGGCTCATTGGTGGAAAGGACATCTCCAAGCAGCCTAGGAAAGCCTATCCCAGGTTAAGACAGGCCTATCGAGCTTGGCATTCTGTGCCCTAATGTGGTAACAGAAGATGCTTCTGTGGAAGACCCCCTCTGATATCACCCTCCAAGACTTAGGCTATTATTGAAATACCCTTAACTTCCCTCTTCATAAACCTTTGCAGATTCATCTTCTATTAATTTACCTATGCCCTTCTTTTTTCTTTTTTTTCTTTTTTTTTTTTGGCTTTTAGGCAATTGGGGTTAAGTGACTTGCCCAAGGTCACACAGCTAGTAAAGTGTCAAGTGCTGGGTCTGAGGCCAGATTTGGACTCAGGTCCTCCTGACTTCAGGACCGGTGCTCTATCCACTGCGCCACCTAGCTGCCCCGACCTATGCCCTTCTTGAAACTGATTTTTATGCATAATCTCATTGGATAACCAATATTTCTCAAAAATTCAATTCAACATTAATTAAGTGCCCACAGCAGTGGTTCTTGAAGGTTGTGACACGGATCATTTGGAGCCTGCTATGTGCCAGGAAGGCAGCTAGGTGGCACAGTGGCTAGAGCTCTGGGCCTGAAGTCAGGAAGATCCGAGATGAAATCTAGCCTCAGGCACTTACTAGCTGTGTGGCCCTGGACAAGTCACTTAACCTTTGTTAGTCTTAATCCACCAGAGAAGGAAATGACAAATCACTCCAGTATTTTTGCCAAGAAAACCCCACGGACAGTATGGTCATGGGGTCACAAAGAGTCGGACCCAACTAAAAGAGTGAACACCAAATGTGTCATGCACTGTGCTAAGTGCTAGGGATACAAAAAAAGGCCAAAAGCAATCCCTACTCCCAGAGAGCCCTCAGTCTAATGGGGGAGACAACATGCAAGTAATATACAAACAAGTTTGTTAGAGGATAAATTGGAGATTAGCAACAGAGACAAGGGGTTGGGAAAAGACTTCTTGTAGAAGGTGCGATTTGGTAGGGAGTTAAAGGAAGCCAGGAGGTGGAGGTGAGGCGGGAGAGCACTCCCGTCAGGGGGGACAGCCAGTGCAAATGCCCAGAGCTGAGAGGTGGAGAGTCTTGTCTGAGGAATAGCCAGGAGGCCAGTGTGACTGAATCACAGAGTATGTGTCAGGGGTCAGGTATAAGAAGACTGAAAAGGTAAGAGGGAACTAATTTACGAAGGGCTTTGAATGCCAAGTGGAACATTTTGCATTTGTTCCTGGAGGGGATAGGGAAGCAGTAGTGGGGAGAGCCTTGTGGCAGGCAGCCCCATCAGCAGCCACTGCAGTAGTGGGGAGAGCCTTGTGGCAGGCAGACCCACCAGCGGCCACTGCAGTAGTGGGGAGAGCCTTGTGGCAGGCAGCCCCACCAGCGGCCACTGCAGTAGTGGGGAGAGCCTTGTGGCAGGCAGACCCACCAGCGGCCACTGCAGTAGTGGGGAGAGCCTTGTGGCAGGCAGCCCCACCAGCGGCCACTGCAGTAGTGGGGAGAGCCTTGTGGCAGGCAGACCCACCAGCAGCTATTGGAATGGTCCAAGTGGGAGGTGATGAGGGGCTGCACCAGGGTGGGGGCAGTGTCAGAGGAGAGAAGGGAGCATATTTGAGAGAGATTAAGAAGATAAAATTGAGAGAACTTGACACAAATTTTATATGGGAGTGAGAGAGAGGAGTCGATGATAACACCTAGATTTCGAGCCTGGGTGACTGGGTGACAGTAATGGGGAAGTTTGGAAGTTTTCTAGGAGTCACATTGAGAGATAAAACACTGAGCCTGGAGTGACAAAGACCTGAGCGCAAATCCTTCCTCATAAACTTACTAGCTGTGTGAACTCAGGCAAGTCACTTAACCACTGTCTGCCTCAGTTTCCTCAACTGTAAAAATGGCGATAATAATAGTATCTACCTCCCAGGATTATCAGGGCAGGTAGGTGGCTCAGTGGACAGTGTGCCAGGCCCTGGTGTCAGGCAGACCTGAGTTCAAATCCAGCCTCAGACACTTACTAGCTGTGTGACCCTAGGCGAGTCACTTCACTCTGTCTGCCTCAGTTTCCTCATCTACAAAATGAGCTGGAGAAGGAAATCACAAACCACTCCATTATCTCTGCCAAGAAAACCCCAAATGAGGTCCCAAAGAGTTAGACACAACTGAAACAACTCAATACGAGCAACCTTGGATTATCATAATGATCAAGTGAGCTAATATTTGTAAAGCACTTCGCACAGTACCTGGCATATGGTAGATGCTATATAAATGCTAGTTAGTGCATTATCATTTTTATTCAGAGGGAAAGCTTTGAGGGGAAAGATAATGAGTTCAGTTTAGGGAATGCTGAGTTTCAGAAAACACCCAGCTCAGTACGTCCAAAAAGCAGTGGAAGGTGTGAGACTGGAGGGCAGGACGCTTGCCCAGGGCCACAAGGTAGTATCCGAGGCCCGATAAGTCCAGCCGTCTCCTCTGCCACAGAGCTGCTTTTAGCCAGAGAACAAAGAAAAACAGAACCACTCAGCCCTTTTGTTTCCTACTCCTCCATAAAGAGAATGATATTCAGATTGCAGATAGTAGAACAGACTCAGCTAAGAGGCAATTGAAGCCAGGGCTGGGTGAGGAGATAGTGGGATTGCATTAAATGAGTTTAGGTCGCCTGCATTCCAAGCCCCTGAAAGAATCCAGAGGGCTCATTGCTGACCCAACAGTCAGGGAGCTTTGAGGAAGTGGGGCGAAATGAGAAAGCAGACAGCAGAGCGTTGGAGCAATTTTCAAAAAGGTGAACAAAAGAGTGTGCAGATTTTCCCAGCAAACTTTACATCGGCCCCTACAAATGTTCTCCAAAGGATGATTAAACAGCTGTTTTGTAGTTATCTTTGCAAAACACAATGGTCATTGGCAGGAGCCAGTTATAGCAAGCCAGGTGCATCTGGGGGAGTAAATGAGCAGAGAATCATGGGAACCTAGATTTAGGGCTAGAAGACACCTTAAAAGCTGTCGGATCCAAGCCCCTTGTTTAGTATAGGCCTAGGGAGATGAAAACAAAAAAAAAGAATCCAAGCCCTTTGTTTTACATAGGCCTAGGCAGCTGAAGGGCAGCTACACGGCTCAGTGGATAGAGCGCTGGACCTGGAATCAGGAAGACCTGCGTTCAAATCCAGCCTCAGACACTTCCTAGCTGTGTGACCCCAGACAAGTCACTTCACCCTGTTTGCCTCAGTTTCCTCATCTGTAAAATAAACTGGAGAAGGAAATAGCAAACCATTCCAGTATCTTTGCCAAGAAAACCCCAAATGGGGTCATGGAGCGTCAGACATGACTGAAATGACTGAGGAACAGCACCAAGGGAAGAAGTGCTTTATCCGGGATCATGTAGCTAGTAAGTGTCCAAGGCAGGATTCGAACCCTGGCCTAGCCTGACGCCAGGTCCAGCACTCTCTATCCTTTGTTCTCCTCTGTCTTTATCGGAGATACTGGGTCTTGGCAGATCCAGGGCAATGCCTGGATGTCCACAAGGCTTTTGATAAAAGTCTTTTATATTCCTATGGGCAAAACGGAATGATTCCAACTGGGTGTTATTGCAATCAGGTGGCTTTTGAACTGGCTGAATGAGTATTCCCACTGATGATTGATGTCAGCCTAGAGGGAGGCCACCTTAGTGATCTTCCAGTCCAGTCAGTAAGCATTTATTAAGCACCTACTGTGTTGGGCACTGTACTGGGTGTTGGGGAGGCGCAAAGACAAAGTAAAAATAGTTCCTGCCCCAAGGAGTTTGCATTCTGTTGGGGGAGACACAATGCATGTACACAGGCGTGTACTACATACATACAAACTAGATACCAGGAAACCTGGGAAGAGAAGGCACTGGGGAAGCAGTAAAGGGTTTGTGTGGACGGTGGTGCTTGAGGAAAATCTTGAAGGAAGCCAGGGATTCTAAGAGATGGGTGTAAGGAGGGTATGGTGGCTGGCCCATGCAAAGGTCCAGAGGTAAGAGATGAGAGTGGCTTGTTTGAGGAACAGGAAGAAGGCTGGACCCTAGAGTGCCTGGAGGGGAGTGATATGTAGAGTTTATATTCGATCCAAGAGGTAGTAGGGAGCCACTGGAAATGATTGGGGGAGGGGAGTGATATGGTCAGACGTGAGCTTTAGGCTCAGAAAGCTTATGTGACTTGCCCCAAGTTGCACAGTGAGTTCATAGGATCTTAGGGTCAAAGTTTTAGAACCAGAAGGGACCTCAGAGACCATCTAGTTCAACTCCTACATTTTACAGATGAGGACATTGAGGCCCAGGTTAGGGAAGTGACTTGCCCAAGGTCACATGGGCAGCTAAGAAAGAACACTGAGCCTGGAGTTAGGAAGTCCTGAGTTTAGATCCAGTTTCAGACACTTACTAGCTGTGTGACCCTGGGCAAGTCACTTGACCCTGTTTGCCTCAGTTTCCTCAGCTGTAAAAAAAAATGGGGATAATAATAGCACCTTCCACCAGGGTTGTTGTTGAGAATCAAATGAGATAAGCATAGTAAAGCACTTAGCACAGTACTTGGCCCATAGTAAACACTATATAAATGTTATTGTTGGTGGCGGTGGGTGGTGGTGTTTATATAGCATCATAAATCTATGGCTGGAAAGGATCTCAGAGACCATCTAGTGATTTTACAGATGAGGAAACTGAGTCCCATGGAGCGGAGGTGAATTGTTAGGTCTCCTAACTCAGTATTTCCTTCACCGGATCACCATTGCCTCTGATTGGTCTTTTTCAGTTAGATATTTTTATCAATGACAGCATACCGAATGAGTGAACAAGCGAATGAAACATTTATTAAGTACTTGCTGTATACCAAACACTATCCTGCACCCTGGAATCCAAATAGGAAGGCAGATCAGTCCCTGTTCCCAAGAATCTCACGTTCTACTTGGGGGAGACAGCATATGGGGGAGACTGCAGGTGCTGGTCATCACATAGATTACTGATGTCTTAGATGACCAAGTCAGGTTCCAGGAAGAGCTCAGCAGCCTAGAACACTGCACGGTATCAAAGAAGTTGAAAATGTACAGGGTCATATGTAAAGTCCTGCCCTTGGGCCCACCGAGTCAAGAGCAGAATTCTTAGTGCGTGGCTCGAGAGTGACTGGGTCAGGATGCATGTCCCTTGGGATTTTCATGACCTCTCAGCTCCGTGTGCCTTAGCAACATGGACAATGGTAAGAAAAGATGAAAATGCAAGCCACGGAATTTTGATTCCTCTTCAAAACCCTGGTATGAAAAATAGATGCTTGATTTTGTTTGGGGTTGGTTGGCATTCGTGGGGGTAGGAATGGGGAGGGGGGAGAGAGCGAGGGCTTATGGAAATTAGAATGGCCAAAATGAGAGGTTGAATCTCTACATTTCAGTGTCCCATTACTGAGTATAATCTTCTTGCTAGTGATACGTCCCAATTTTCTCTTCTGCCTTGTACTTGGGTACCTAAATTGGATTGTTTCCTTAGTAACAAGAATTATCAGATGATTTATTCCAAGCTGATCTATGGAGACTTGAAGCCAACAAGTATTCACTAAGCATTTCTTGTGCTGTCCAGCATGGAGAGAGATACAAAGGAAGCTCACTTTGGTCCCTGACCACAAGAAGTTTATGGTCTAGTTGGGGGAGACGAGACTTACATACATGAAGCAATTAGAAGATGGAACTAGGCAGCATAATTAGCTCCCAGAACGTGGTGTAGGGATATCATCCATCAGGAAAGGGCGAGGGAGACTTGGGTTGAGCCACATTTGTCAAGGAAGAGTTCCTGAAGGGGCTGGGACTCGAGGTGGGCTTTTGAAGGATTGGATCAGCTTTTAAACAGTATCTGAACGAGGGAGGATAAAGCAGAATACAACATCAGAAAACATGTGTCTTTGCATGGTAGAGCCATCTGGGGAGACAGGCTACCCTGCCAAGGAAGGATCGCATTATAATGTGCTAAGACTCTGGAAAATGTAAGCAATGCTACTGTTATGTCTTTCTGTTTATATTTCCAGGGTGATCCTGGCCTGCCTGGGTACCCAGGTACTCCTGGCACTCAAGGTGCCCTGGGAGATATTGGTTTGCCTGGTGCTCCAGGGAGCCCTGGGGTAAAAGGACGGCCAGGCTTTCCCGGATGGCCAGGTAACATTTTTCTCTTTTAATTCTAATTTTTGAGCAGCCCAGGTTTCTTCCGTTCCTTCCTCTTTTCCCCTGCCTCTTGCTGCTGGCTCTTGGGCAAAATCAAGAGACAGAGATAATCTGTTTTATTTGCCTGGTGCTTGGATCCGACCCCCAGATCTGATATCGACTTTGTGCCGGCCATTTCCCTTTCTTTTTTTCTGAGCTGCATTTCTTGCAGAATGGAGAAGGGCCCCAGCAGCTCAGCAGGGGAAGATTCTGAGACCTGCAAGACAGTTGGTTTATACTACTTTCCAATTTGGACTGCTAGCTGCAGGCCAATTAAGGAGCCTGACTATTTTCATAGGTGATAATATTCACAGCTGAGCCCTGTCCTGCTTCTGGTTCCCTTGGAAAGTTTGCCACCGGTACATAGGAACCCAATGGGTGGTGATGGCACAGTGGCGGCCCAGTTCATTCAGCTAACAAACGGTTGAGTGACTTGAGTAAAAGAACTGAGACTGAGTTATCTTATTATCGGCTCCCTTCATGCTGGCTGTGTTCAGCGCTGGCTGCTTCACTTCCCCGGCAGTATGGCTGCCTGGACCATCACTGAGCTCTTGACTCTGAAACATATTTCTCTGACTTCACTGGTACTGACAATAAACAAGTCCCTTAACTTTTGAATCTGATTTCATGGGGAAAAAAAGAAAAAAGACTTAGTATGTACCTTTTTTTTTTACCCTCTAATCATTTCTCAGTGTATCTCCCTTCACTTTGAACCCTCTGTTATAACAAAGAAGAGCAATTAAGCAGAACCATTCCGCTTCTCCAGTGCTCTACCTGTCCATTGAGAGAACGGAAGCATGCTGAATTCATCATCCATTCTCTCCGACTAAGATTTGTTATTGAGATATATAGATATAGATAGATATAGATATATACCACCAAAAGGGAGTCTGGTGCAGTTAGGTGTCACAGTGGATGGGTTGCTAGTCCTGGGGTCAAGAAGACCTGAGTTCAAATCCAGCCTTGGACACTTCCTAGCTGTGTGATCCTGGGCAAGTCGCTTCACCTCTGTCTGCCTCAGTTTCCTCATCTGTAAAGCACTTAGTGCAGTGCTTGGCACATAGGAGGTGCTTAATAAGTGTTAACTCATTATTATTTCCATTGGTATTATTGGAGTCCCTATGTGTGTTGTCCTCTTGGTTCTACTGAGGCTGCTTACATCAGTTCATGCCAGTCTTCTTACGTTTCTCTGAATTCCTCATATTTGCTATTTGTTTTGATTTGTTTTGTTTTGTTTTCTGGACTGAAGCTGTGATTTCATTGGTATGAGGAACTCCCAATGTGGTAATCCCTCTACCAGTGTAGCTCAGTTGTTCTGTAACTTTTGGTTTTAGAGAATTGCTAGACACCTAACCTCCCAGGGCCCCAAGCAACTTTCTTGGCATTTCTCACAGAGCAAAGCTATCCCTTTACCTTCACAAATTCCATTTTCCAACTTTTTTCATCTTTTACTAGTGAATTGTTTCCAATTTTTGGCCTCCACAAAAAGTCTGTTCCAAATATTTTGGTATTTGAGGGCCCATCTTACTGTGTATGTCCAGTAGTGGGATCACTAGGTCAAAGTTGAGTGACTTTAGTGAGTTTAGTGACTTTTTCACATAATTCCAAATTGTTTTCCAAAATGGTTGGATCTGTTTACAGCTCCACCAACAGTGTATTCACATGCCAGTATTTCGATGACCTCTCCAATGTTGACTATTTCTGCTTTTTTCCATCTTTCACAATTTTATGGGTATGAGTAAAAACTCAGAATTTTTTAAACTTGTGTTTACCTTATTACTAGTGATTTATAGTATTTTTCATATGACTGTCAATAGTTTCCTTTTCTTCTTTTGAAGACTCTTTGCTCAGATCCTCTGATCACTGTTGTTTTAGAGTGGTTCAGTCTTTACAGGTATTTCTAAGATCAGTTCTATGTACTGGGTATCTCAAAAATCTTAGTATAGAAGCTTAATAAACTCAAATAATAACAGCTTTAAACTGCACTAAGACTTTTGGGACATTTGTGTGTGTGTGTGTGTGTGTGTGTGTGTGTGTGTGTGTGTGTGCGCGTGCGCAGATGTATGCACGCACATGCGTGCATGTACAATAAAACCTCTCTCCCTTTCTCCTTCCCTCCCTCCCTCCCTTCCAAGGCCTATTCCTCAAAAGGTAATGGTCAAAGTATATGACCAACGATTTTTAAAAGAAGAAAAGCAAACTATTAATATCCATATAAAATGTTCCAAACCATTGATAATTAAACACAAATTAAAATAATTTTAAGTTTTCACTTGCACCTAACAAATTAGAAAAAAACAGATCAATGTTGGAGAAGCTGTGGGAAGACAAGTATGCATACATAGTGTGTATGTACAGATATTAATGAAACCATAAGTCTGGAAATCATACGTCAAGTATATTTGTTCTAGACTTGTGATTTCATTTCTGTAGGGAAGTCCTGGTAAGGAAAGTCCCTCAATCAACACAACACTGTTCTCCAGCTTGTAGTGGAATTGCTTGAGGCACTGAGAAATTAAGTGACTTGCCCAGGGTAACATATATGTCAGAGACAGGACTTGATCCAGGTTTCCCTGACTCTGAGGACAGTTCTCTATTCCTCTCATATATTCAAGAAAAGAAACAACAAATATGAGGAATACATATATGTGCATGTATATTTTTCCACACCTGTTATTTCATTAGATGGTAAACTCTCACTGCATATCATCAACTTATCTATAACTCAGAGTCTTAAAGTGTTGCCTAAAACTTGGGGAAGTTAACTGACTTGTGCATGATCACACAGTTGTCTTATACATTTGTGTCAGTTGTCTGTGTTGTATGGATAATAGATTTTGATATTATCAGAAATATTTGATGCAAAATTTCCCTCTTCCCCCTTGGGGCAGCTAGGTGGCGTTCAGTGGATAGAGTGCTGGGCCTGGAGTCAGGAAGACTCATCTTCCTAAGTTCAAATCTGGCCTTAGACACTCATTAGTTGTGTGACCCTGGACAAGTCACTTCACCCTGTTGGCCTCAATTTCCTCATGTATAAAATGAGATGGAGAAGGAAATGGCAAAGCACTCCAGGATATTTGCCAAGAAAACTCCCAAAATGGAGTCATAAAGAGTCAAACATGACTGAAACAACTGATCAATAAACAACAACAATTTTTTTTCCTACTTGACAATTTCTCTTTTTATTTTAGCTGTGTTGATTTCATTCATGCAAAAGCTTTTAGCACCAGTCCTGGAGTCAGGAGGATCTGAGTTCAAATCCGGCCTCAGACACGTAACATTCACTATCTGTGTGACTCTGGGCAAGTCACTTAACCCCATTGCTTAACCAAAAACAACAAAAAAAGCTTTTATATTTTATGCATTCAAAATTGACTGGTTTATCGATGATCACTTTTATTCCTTGTTTGGTTACAAATTCTCCCCCCATCCATAATTGTGTAAGATACCTCTTTTCATTCTCTAGTTATATTTTTGGAGGGTGGGGGGTGTTGTTTATGATGATATGGTCTTTTATGTTTATTAGATATAATCTGAACCTACTTTCTGCCAATTGCTTTCTAGTTTTCCAAGTAGTCTTTGTCAAATAGGAATCTTTCCCTGAGTAGTTTGTGTCCTTGGGTTTATCATACACTGCAGTGTTATATTCAGTGGTTTCTGAGTCTCCCACATCTAGTCTATTCCACTGATCTACTTTTCTACTTTTAAAGCAGTACTGAATAGCTTTGATGATTATTGCATTATAATACAATTTGAGATCTGGTAATGCTCAGCCCTCTTCACTTCTGCTTTTTAAAATCATTTCCCTAGAGATTCTAGATTTTTGTTCCTCCAAAGGATTTTGTTATCATTTTGTCTGGTTCTATAAAGTATCTTCTTGATAGTTTTATATAGTACTAAATCTGTAAATTAATTTAGGTCATACTGTCATGTGTACTCAGTTGGCACAACCCAGTAACAAACAATGAGTATTTCTCCAAATATTTATCTTCCTTTATATCTGTAGAGAGGCAGCACTGTATGATGGATAGAGAACCTTGAAGCTAGAAAGACCTGGGTTCAAGTCTTATCTCTGATATGTACTACATGACCCTGGGCAAGTCACTTAACCTTTCAGTGCTCTAAGGGAATTCTCCAAGACTGTACATCACAGAGAAGGTGCTGACCTGTATTGGTAAAGAGAATTTCCTCATCAGGGAGTTTTCCATACCAGTGAAATCACAGTTCCACTCTTGTCTTATCCTTATATTGACAAAGAATTCTTGGGAAACTGTACTTATACAATTTATGTGAGTGTCTTGATAGGTTAATTCTCACATATCTTGTGAAATCTGTAATTATTTTGAAGGGAATTTTACTTTCTATCGTTTTCTCTTGGTCTTTGTTAGCACTATAAAGAAATGCTGATGAGTTTTGTGGATTTATTTTGCATGCTCCTACTTTACTAAAACTATTAATCTTCTCGTTAGTTTCTTTGCTGATTCTCTGGGGTTTTCTAAGTCAACCATCCTCCAAAAATAGGGCTATTTGGCCTCTTTTTGCTGATTTCTGTTCCATTAATTTTTCTCACTTTTCTTATGGCTACAACTAGCACTTCTAGAACTTTGTCAACTAATAGAGGAAGAGGGAACAGCCTCGCTTTACACCTGCAAACAATGCAAATTTTTTGGCTTTAGAGATATAATTTTAGTGGTATTAAAGATGTACCATGAGCCATTTTGACAGCGCATCAGCTAGAAATACCTTCTAGGAGGCTGACATGCTTGAATACATTAAAGCAGCTAACAACTGTCGTTTAGAGATTTGGACCACCTGGCCCCTTCTTTCAACACCTCTACCATAAGTCATGGTAGTGGAAAAGCAAGCATTTTGTTTGCCAAATGGGTGGGGATCCTCTGAAAGATGTGACCTTTCTATTGGTTTTGTTGCTTCTTCTTCCACCATTGGGCTAGAGAGAAGGAAGCAGAGCAGCAATCTTCTCTAGCACCTTTCCTTTTAACCAAGATGGCCTGACTCCCTTTAGGATGTACTAGATCCAGTAATAAAGGAGACAATGTACTTTGGAAACACATCCGATTGAACCTAGCAGACTGAAGGCACCCAGTAGGCTGAGTTATTTGTATTGACAGCCTGCCTAGTTTCTAAATCTATTTTTCTAATTCCTATATTGCAGAGCAAATGGATTTAAGCCTGGTGTGCAGTGGTGTTAAGAATTTTTTGCTTTGTTTATGAGTGTCACAATGCTAACAAATGAATTTGCGATCTTAAATCATCCCCCCCAAACAACTAAAACTATGCCCAATGAGCACCAACACCTTATATTTATCCTTTCTTTTCTTCATTGTGTTTCTGTACCAACTCTGTAAACTTTAATTCTGGAGCATAACTCTCAAAGCAATACTGTTTTTCTTCTGCTTTTCAATTCAGGATCTTTTCCACAGGTACTACAGGACTTCCTGGACCCAAAGGTCTGGATGGCCCACCTGGCAGCCCTGGTATCCCAGGACAGTCTGGTCCTGTAGGTAAGTAGGATGTTATGTCATAATTACAGAGATTGAACTTCCCTTTGGGTGGGCCCGGTTCCTGCATGGGATATTACTTTTCAAGAAGTAGAGGCAAAGTGACCAGTTACCAAGTTCTTGTTCTAGCTACAGAGTGTACTCTCTCACAAAGCTATTTCAGACTATTACCATTATGGATGATTATCTTTGGAGCTCAATTGGCAGCCATTCTGTAGCTGAATTTCTGAAAGGATGGCCCAGGATTGGCTGTTTGACAGTTGCTAGCAAAGGGTTCTCCCTTTCTTTGGGCCTTAGGGTTCCCCACCTGCAGAATCTGGCTCGAGCAAATCAGTCCCCTCACAGTTTCCCCCCGCCTTCCCCTCCCCACATACATATCCCAGAGCCAGCCTCAAAATTAAAGACTCAGGATAGCATTCTCTGATTTGGCCCTTGGTATTTGGGGCAGTTTTATTTCCAGAGATGATTTTGGGGAGAAGTTTTATGTGACTTTGTCACTTTAGGTGGTGAGGGTCAAAGGTTATATGATAAGAGGGGGACTGTGGGAAGACAGGGGATTGCTTATTGGAAAGCTTATTGCTTATTGCTTTTGTAACTTACAATATTTGGTTCTTGTTCTATAGGCAGTCAGGGCCATCCTGGTTCCCCAGGATCTCCAGGAGAGAAAGGGAAACCTGGTCAAGATGGAATTCCTGGGCCACCTGGACAGAAGGGTGAACCAGGTAAGGTATTTTCTCTCTACGCATCTCCTATTCACCTTTATGACTTTTTCCTTGCAAACATACCACAACATTCCACCTCTTTTTACCCCATTGCCTCCCTCTGCCTTGCTGAAATCAACCATGCTAAAGTCTCCATGTACCCCCCTTAATGTTATTTCCCTGCATATTCATCTTCTACTCCATTTATGGAGTTATGTCTCACTTTTGTCCATCAAACTATCTTCTTTCCATGATATAAAACTGTCCAGATCTTTTTACCTCAATCAGGTAGTTCAAATACTGGGTACAAGAAGGATGTTTTTGTCAGAGGAGTGCTCCTGTCACTTTAGGATTTAAATAGGGAATTCATTGTGGGTTGAAATGTAAAATAATCTCGAAATCAGTTGTTCTGAGTTGTGTCATTAATCCTTTGGGCCGGGGTGGGGGTGGGGGGGTTGTTGTTGTGTCATGGCAGGTCAACCAGGATTTGGATTCCCAGGACCTCCAGGAATCCCAGGATTTCCTGGTAAGGTTGAAGTTGGAGCAACTGGAAGAAATTCTCTTCTAGATCTGATTCTTGTCAACAGGGAAGAACTGGTTGTTGTAACCTCGCGGCAGGTGTACAGTTGTGGAGAAGAAGGTGGACCAATTCCGTGGACCAACATTTTACCACTGAAATTGGGCCAGGAGGACTGGGAAACTCTCAAGAATTAAATTGCATTGATCAGAATGATTAAGTCTTCCAAAGTTGTGTGTCTTTACAGTGTTGTCGTTCTCTTGGTTCTGCTCACTTCATTCTGCATCATTTCTTACAAGTCTTTTCAGGCTTCTCTAAAACCATGCCTTTTATCATTTCTTATGGCATAGTAATATTCCATTGCATTCATATGCCATGATTTATTCAGCCATTCCCAAAATGGTGGGCATTCTCTTAGTTTATAGTTCTTCGAAACAACAGAAAGAGCTGCTAAAATATTTTTATGTATAAGGATCCTTTCTTTTTTCTTTGATCTCTGGGATATAGACTTAATAGTGGTATTATTGGGTCAAAAGGTAAGCATAGTTTAGTCACTTTTGGGGTATAGCTCCAAATTGCTTTCCAGAGTGGCTGGCTATACCAATTGACAGGACCACCAACAGTGCATTAATGGGCCTGTTTTTCCACAGCCCCTCCAACATTTGTCATTTTTTGCCAAAATGAGTGTGAAGTAGAACCTCATAATTCCCAGAGATCGATAATGAAGCATGCTGCTCACCTCTTGAGAGAGAGATGACAGATTCAAGTTGCACGTGTGGTTATTATTGTTATTGTTGTTAAATCTAATGGGATCTTGGGCTTTTAAGAGAGGCCTGGCTTCCATGAGTAAGAAGGCGATAGTCTCGTAGTTTTATACCTTGACCAGGCCAAATTTTGAGTATTATGTTCAGACCTTTAGGAAGGAGAGCATCCAGAGGAGGATGACCTTCTCTGGTGAAAGGCCCTGAGTTCATGTCATATGAGGATCAATCAAAGGAATGGGGGTATCTAGCCTAGAGAAGAGAAGCTTCAGGAGGAAAAAGAGAGCAGGCTTCAGATATTTGAAGGGTTATTATATGGAGAAGGGATTAGACTTGTCCTTTTTGGCCCAGAGGGCAGAACCGGCAGCAGTGGGGAGAAGAAGGGCCTAACATAAGCTTGTTGTCAGGAAAACCTTGCTAGCATTCTGAGTTATCCAAAGGGCGGATGGGTTGCCTCAGAAATTGGTAGGTTCTTCCTTCCAGGAGGTATTCAGGCACATGTCAGGTATGTTGTTGGGGGTGGAAGCATTGGCTGGCCTAGCTGGTCACTGAGGTCCTTTCCAAGTCTGACTCTTATGACTCTGTGAGAGAGTGAGTTATAGGGTCAGGTAGATATGAAATCCAGGAATGCTGATAAAGTCCCCAAAGTGCCAGCCTATTGATTATGAATATTTTGTACCTGAAATAATTTCTAATCTGTAATTGTAATTTGCACTATAATCTTGTTCTTTCATTTTCATAGGTGAGAAGGGTGATGAAGGTTCACCAGGCACTCCAGGAAAGCCTGGCCCTCAAGGCCCAAAAGGTGAACGGGGCTATCCTGGCTTCCCTGGCATACGAGGGCCCCCAGGTCCTGCTGGCTCTCCAGGTCAAAATCGAGAAGGTCTCAAAGGGAACCCTGGGCCTCGAGGTCGTCCTGGGAGACCAGGTACATTTGGGAGCATCAGGGAAATGGTCATATTATTGTCTATTATTTTGTCTTGCTGGTAGGTTATTTAGTATTTAGAGCTAGACGAAATTTGCAACTTAGGGCTGTGTTCCAAGTAAACAGCTTGGTTTATGCCCAGCTCCATTGATTTCCATGGCATCCACCAATTCCACTTGATACTGGATGTCATCCTCATTTACTTAGAGAGGAAGTAAAACTCAGTAACTGACATATTAGTCTCTTTGTTGAAGGGAAAGCTCTGCTGATAACCTGGCAGCAAAATCCCACGGCCATGTTGCAATGCAGGCAGAACTATAATATCCCAGAAATAATTTTCATGGGTACTCAATCTACTTTTTTGGACTGGACCAAAAAAATGTCTCCAAAGTTGGCTGCATGATTCAATGTCATTGGCACAATAAACAGATTTCATCTTTCCTAGGAACAGGACAATCAAATTTCTCTTCAGCATCCCAGCATGATCAAATTGGATAGTGAGCTCCTCAGCCCAAGCTCATGTCTGGATCTCATCTTTCTTACGTTAACACTGTTCCCGCAGAGTCAATTCTGCATCCAATGTTCACCTTTTCATTCAGTGTCTGTGTGGGGTAGTTCCATTTACTAATTCTGGAAAATCTCATTTTCATCCAGGGTTAATATTGCTGAGCCCAGGCACTCACTGGTGGTCTTTTATCGACAGCTTTTCGAGGCTCCATTTTCCATTTTTATATTTCTGGTAATTAAAAACTTGGCTCTCATTGATTAAAAAGCAAGTGAAATCTCCAATGAAAGCAACAAAATAATTGGCCCCATGCTTCCTAGGACTTGAAAGTCTTTGGATTTTTGCTTCCAAATGCCATTTAATTCATGCTAATAGTGTGTTCACTAATATCGTAGTTAATTTTGCTGAGATCTGTGTGACAGACTCGAATTCATTGGGATCACAGGCCATGTTCAGAACACCTATTCACTAGCTGGCTGTCTCTGCCGTGATGTGAATGTTTCTGGAGGGGGGTGAGCAACCCCAGTGATAGATTGTTCAGCCATGTCCTTTCTCAGGGGGAAAAAATGGGATTGCACCCCTGTTAAACAAGGACTAATTTGGGGAGTGGGGGGGGGGCGGGAGAGAAGCCAGCCCTTATCACTTTGCTGTTTGGAGTAACACTGCTATTTTATTTCAGGAATGGTGAAATTAGTTAGCTCACAGTGGAAATGTGGCCATTAGTTATAAACAAATCAACCAACAAAAAAGCCCCCAGCTATATTTCTGATTTTACTACGGTCATGAGAAATAAATAAATAAGAGAAATGAGTTCTTCTCAACTTTTGCATGGTTGCTGTAAACTCCACTCAGGAAGTTTAAGCCTGATTGTCTTAGTAGGAGCTTAGAGTAATGATTATTATGAAAACGACTTCCTGTCTGTCAAAACACACCAGTGTGTGCTGTTGGGAAGTGATGGCTTGGTTGGTGAAAAGATCTCTGGAGTGTAATAAGCTTGCAGAATACAGCAGTCGTGAACTAACCCTTTAGTGAAAGGCTCCATGGAATATTGGAGCTGGTTGCTATTTCTAGCAGCGTCCATGTCCTCTTCCCATTTTGCAATGATCACATTGGACCTAGATGAACCCTATCCTTTCTGGGTCTTGCAGGTTAGCCCCTTAACGCTCAAGTAATAGCTTTTTATCCTTTGAAATTATATCCATCTATGCAAGTGCATATGTGTTGATTTTGGACTAGCATTTCATGGTCCATGGACCATGATGTTGAATTGGACCATGATTTCTTGGGGATAGGAAGCTCTCTCCACCAGGGTAGCTCTACACCTCTTATGGAACCTAAAGTTTCAGAGAGCTGCCCTTTTGGGGCGCTGAGAGGTTAAGTCACTTGCCCAGGTCTTCCCAACTCCAGGGCCAACTCTTTATCCACTATACCATGTTGTCCTTCGTGTAGATGTACATTTTTTTTTCAAACTAGACCTGCAATTTAATTAGTAGAGGTAGTTCCTAGCAAGGGAGCTCCTTCTATCAATGGAGATGGGCACCTACCCTGTAACTTACAGTGTCAGAGAGTTGCCTAGGACACTGAGAGGTTTAACGACTTGCCAGAATATGTGAGAAGCAGTGCTCGAGCGTATATGTATGTGTACAAATAAATGCTTAAAATTGCCAAATATATTAATGTATACAATCAGGAGTATAATATGCCAGATCAGTTCTCATATTTTGGCTGAAAATTGTAAGATGTTAGTAAATTACAATACCCAGTGTCTCCAACCAACAGTGAGAAGTCACTTAATTAGGAAAGTCAATTTAGCATTCCTTTCCAATTTTGCTAACAAGCAGAATCAGTGTCCAGTTATCTGTGACTTTCTTTGTCATAGATCTGTAGCAGGAAAACATCATTCTGCACTCCTTTGGGAGATGCTGAAGCTAATTGTTGGCCAAAAACATCAAGAAGGAGAGACTTGTGAATGCAGAAGTAACTGGGCTGTTTAATAACCATTTTTTTTTATTATCCCAGACTTTTGTCTGTTAGAAACTACAGATATATTAGAATCTGTACTGGGATTTTGTGTAGGTTTTCCCCAATATAGAGTCTCCTACTCAAGATTTTGCAGTCAGTCAATCAAGAAACATTTGAGAAGCAGTGTGCCATAGTGATTAGAGAGTTGGCCTGAGAGTTGGGAAGGCCTACTTTCAAATCCTGCCTCCAGTAATGGCTGTGTGACCCTGGGCAAGTCACTTAACTTTTCAGTGTCCCTCAGGCAACTCTGTACAGCTAAGCTACAGATGATCTCCCCTGGCAGAAAGAACCCTCAACAGGAATTCCCTATCCTAGTGAAATCACAGGGCCAGGCTTTCTCCCTATGTGCAAGGCACTGTACTCAGTGTTGGGGGCATCAAAACAAACGTGAACCAGCACCTGCCCTCAGGGAACTTAAATTAAACAAGGTTATCAGTTTTAAGTGACCTGATGGGACACACTAAAAAGTCCAAACCACCTGCTTGTATGAATAGCTTGTTTTTTCCTGGTCTCATCCTGTGTATATGTCATCTGACCATGTGACTTCCCTGCTCAACTGACTCCAGTGAGTCAGTTGACTCCCTATTGCCTCTAGGATCAAACAGAAACTATTCTGTTTAGCTTTTAAAGCCCTTTGTAACTTGGCCCCAACCTCTCTTTCCAGCCTCACTCTTCTTCCTGCATGTCACAGTTCAGCCAAACTGTCCTCTCCCTTCCTCACACTTGACCCGCCATCTCAAGGCTCTTTGCCTTTGTTCTGGCTGCACCCCTCCTCTGCCATGCCCGAAACGTGCTCCCTCCTCATCACCAACTCACAAAGCTTCTCTCTTCATTCAAGACATAGCTGAAACCTTTTATGACACTCCCAATTGCTAGTGTGTGCTCTTCCTCCCAAACTGCCTTGTACTTAACTACTTTTTCTTTGTTTCGTAGTCATTCAACATGTATATTTATTATGTATATACGTGTGTGTATGTAATATACATTGTCTCACCATTAGAATGTATGCTCCTCATGAGTAGGGGTTGTTTCATTCTTCGGATTTTTGTCCCCAGGGCCTAGCCCAGTGCCTGGCACATAGTAATTACTTAATAAGTGCTTGTTGATTAATTGATTGGTGTGAACTATACACACCAAAAACAGAGTGTCGAGAATTGCCCAGTGGGAGATTGGTAATTCACAATGAATATTTTCACCTAATTGTGAGTAAGATCTGAATGTGTTTATTATTTGTGATTCTGAGGCAAGGCCAAAAGGAAAGTTGTCTTCTTGGCTTTATGCTATTTATGTGAAGGATTCTTTATTTTCCCCGAGACTCTTAGGATTCTCAAAGATAGTTTACCTCTGAGCTTAGACCTTTGCTTCTGACTTTCCCTCCTAATAATTTCTTTCTTTTTTTTTTTTGTGAGGCAGTGGGGTTAAGTG
Organism: Phascolarctos cinereus; assembly: GCF_003287225.1. Taxonomy (NCBI): domain Eukaryota; kingdom Metazoa; phylum Chordata; class Mammalia; order Diprotodontia; family Phascolarctidae; genus Phascolarctos; species Phascolarctos cinereus. Next base: position 62,783,715 of record NW_027556291.1, on the reverse strand, counting down.
ACTTGCCCAAGGTCACACAGCTAGTAAATGTAAGTGTCAAGTGTCTGAGGCCGGATTTGAACTCAGGTCCTCCTGACTTCAAGGCCAGAGCTCTAATATTATAATTTCTAAAACATCAAATGATCCTTTCATCAAGGCAACTGGATAGAGTATTGGAATTGGAGTCAGAAAGACCTGAGTTCAAATCCTACCTCAGCTACTTACTAGCTGTGTGATCCTCAGCATGACTCACTTAGCCTCTGTCTCCCTCAGCTTCCTCAACTTTAAAATTGGAATAATAATGGCACCTACTTCCTAGGGTTGTTGTGAGGATTGAATGAGATAATATTTCTGAAGACTTAGCACAGTGACTGGCACAAAGTAGATACTTAATAAGTGCTTATTTCCTTCCCTTCCTTCCTTCCTTCCTTCCTTCCTTCCTTCCTTACTTCTTTCCTGCTTTCCTTCCTTCTTGCCTTTGATGAATTCAAGTCACCTCTCCCAGGTGGACTACATCCTCAGATACCAAAAGAACTGGCAGATGGGATGGCTGAGCCACTATCAGGAATGTTTGAAAGATTGTAGGAAACAGGAGAGGTGCTGTGGGACTGGAGAGGACAGATGCTTGGACTTTCAAAGAGTCTGTAACAGAAGTATAAGATGATAGGCTAGATAGCTTGGCTTTCACTCCTGGCAGAATTCTAGAATGATTCATTAAAAGAGATGGCTGGTGAACATCTGAAAAAGGAAGCCATGATCATAACAAACTAGCATGACTTCAGCAAGAATACGTCATGCCAGACTAACCTCATTTTCTTTTTTGACAGGGTTATTAGACTGGAAGGTCAGGGGAATGCTGTAGGTATCATATAGAGTTTTTGAAAAAGTCTCTTACTTTTCATGTAAAAAGTATCATATAGATCATGTAGAAAGTATGGTGAGATGTGAACTAGATGATAGTGCAAATAACTGGATGTAGACATGGTTGAATAGCTGGACTCAAAGAGTAGTTATTAATGGTTCAGTGTCTACTTGGGAGGAGGTCTCCAGTGTGGTGCCCTAGGGATCTGTGCTTTGCCCTGTGCTGTTTAACGTTTTTATCAATGACTTGGATATAGGCTTAGATGGCACATTTATCATTTGGCACAGTGCTAGAAGGGAGAGCTGACATACTGGATGCAGAGTCATGATCCGAAAGGATTTTTTAGAATATTGGTCTGAAAAAATAATAATCTAATTTAAGCTATTACATTTGTAAGAGGGATAAATGTAAAGTTTTACAATTGGGTCCCAGAAATCAGTTTCACAAGTACAAGATGGGGAGAGACATGGCTTGACAAGTTTGTCTGGAAAAAAAAAAAAGATCCCATTTGGGGTATTGTTTTCACCTCTGGGTGCTCCAGTTTTGGAAGGACATTGGGCCAGGATGGTGAGGGGCCTTGAGTTCTTGTCATCTGAAGGAACTGGAGATACTTATGCTAGAGAAGAGAAGCCTTAAGAGAGACTCTTTAGTCATATTTGAATATCTGATGGGCTGTCACTGAAAAGATGACAGATTTTGACACAACGTTAAGGAGAAACTCTCTAACAATTAGAGCTGCCCACGTGTGGAATTGGCTGCCCTGAGAGCTGTTAGGGGCTCCCTTTCACAGGAGGCCTTTGAGCCAAGTAGGGATGACCACTCAGGAATACAGCAGAGGGGATTCTTACTGAGTTATCAGTTGGGCTAAATGGACTGTGAGGTCCCTTCTAACTGCTATTGCATGCTCACAAACCATCTGTTTATTTGTTTGGGATGAACAGATGAAAAAGTATTTTTCAGGCACTCACTGTGCTCCAAACACTGTATTGAGGATACAAATACAGAGGGAAAGAAACTCTTCTTTAAGAAGCTTACATTCTGATTGGGGGAGAAAGCACGTAAAGGGGCATATTGGTCAGGGAGGGTCTCTTGGTTTGTAAGGTTACAGGGATGGTGAGTGGAGTCATAGGGGAGTAGCTCAACACTATAGATTTGATTTTGGTTGTAAAGTGGGAGTCCATTGAGGCATGGCTGGAACTAACTAGAAGGCTGGGTGAGGCTCTCATCACTCAGGACAGTGGGATCCCAGGACTGACCTCCAGAGCTAAAAGGGTTAAATCCTTCAGGGGCCCCATGCCATGCCTAACAGTCTTTACAGAATCTCCCCTTATCCCCTTTCTGAAAACCAGAACATTTACCCATCTCCAGGCACCTCTCCCACTCTCCCTGCACTTCCGCCAAGTTCCCCAACCAAAGTTCAGCTGCAAGTCCTTTTCGTTCTTGGAGGTGTAATTGGTTCAGATCAGGAGATCTGAACTTATTTCATGCTGCTAGGTGCTCCATTACTATCTTCTCACCTATCTGGAGTTTCAGTTCCCTCCCAACTATGTTTGTTCTACCCAGCATGAGGATTTTTTTCTCTGTGACAGACAAGATGGAAGTGAGATCGTTTTCCTTTCCTTTCATCCATTAACATTAAACTCTCACCAAGGCAGAGGGAAGGGTAGAACTTGCCTTGGAGGAATGAATGATGAATCTTCCCCAGTCCTCAGACATGCTTCTGGAGAAGCACCATCCCTGGGTCAGACTACACGATCATTTCTATCTTCTTGCCTCAATTGAGAAAACTCCAACCTGAAATAGATCATTGTTTAAAACAGAGTATTCAAATGATCCCATTGTCTTGGCTAATTATCACTTATTTCTGAAGCTCTGCTTTGTTTTGTTTTGTTTTCACTGGACCTCTGTTCTGGTGTATATTGGATGGAGGGCCCCATGCATGAAATCGACTTGGCATATAACTGGGAAGAATATTAAAGTTGGAAAAACTCGAGTTTGGGAAGTCTTGCTATGCTGTTTTATCAGGTTGCCTTGCCACCAACTCAAATGAAATCATCAAGCCTCTTTTTAATGGGTATTGTTCTAAGAGCTGCTACATATTTAATCAGCCCTCTCGACTTGCAAATAAAATGGCTGTAAAGTGCTCTGTGGAAATAAGAGATCATTACTAGTGTATCTGTTAATACACTAGTGTATGTGTATATCTGTTAAATCCAGGGGGTTAGAACATGGAAGAGTGCACAAGGGTCCACTGCCAACATTGCTCTGATTGACTTAAGCTCTGAACCGCGCCCCTCCCCGCCCCCCTCTTACAATCTCATTTGATCTTTACAACAATCAATAAGCATTTATTAAGCCCCTACTATGTGCTAGGTGCTGAGAGGAGAAGTACAAAGAATGAAGCAATCCCTGCCCTCCGACCATTTTATAAAGGAGACAGCATTCTATTAGGGAAGGTCCTATTAATCAGTCAGTCAGCATTTATTAAACGCCTGCTACTCTAGGTGCCTGGCACTGTACCTGGTGCTGGAGATAACAAAGACAAAAAGTTAAACTGTCCCTGCCTTTAAGGAGCTTACATTCCTTAGGAAAGCCAGCATTCTATAAGGGGAGACATAATCAACAAGCATTTATTAAGTGCCTGCTGTGTGTCAAATACTGTGCTAGGTATTGTGGTTACAGAGTCAAGAAATGGTGGCCCTTGTCTCCAAGGAATTTGTATTCTGCTGGGAGAACATTTTCACCAAGGGGGGCGGGGAGGGGCGCGGTTCAGAGCTTAAGTCAATCAGAGCAATGTTGGCAGTGGACCCTTGTGCACTCTTCCATGTTCTAACCCCCTGGATTTAACAGATATACACATACACTAGTGTATTAACAGATACACTAGTAATGATCTCTTATTTCCACAGAGCACTTTACAGTTTATTCTAGGCGATTTCCCATGCATAAATGCCTCTGGTTCACATCCAGAGCCGTGTGAAGCAGGGAAAATGAGGTCTTATTATCCCCAGTTTTCCAAATGAGCAAACTGAGGCCCAGAGCCCTAGTGACTTGCCCAAGGTAACAAAGCTGTTATGGGCCATAGCTGCCAGTGGAACTCAGGTCTTTTGACTCCTGGTTTTAGGGTGTGTGTGTGTGTGTGTGTGTGTGTGTGTGTGTGTGTGTGTATCTCCTACCATGTTCTACTTTCCTGTTGTAATATTCAGACTTACAACTTAAGGCAAGACTTCTAAGAGTGAATTGTGTTTATAAACACTCTAGACAGTTAATGTTAGCCAAGAATTGTCTTTTTCACAGACTGTTTTTCTTTTACTTTAACAAGCTTGTTCTTTTCTTTATTTTCAATGGCAAATCTGGCCTGACTCAATAACTGAATTGAATCATAATGACATATCAGTGATGGTTTCTGTGATTTTCATTTAATCTTGCATGTCAACATTTTAAAAAAATTACTGACAGTCTTCGCACCTTCAAGAAATACTATCACTCAAGATTCTCATTTCTCAGAGTTCAACAAAAAACAAATATACACTGGATTTTTCTCCGTAATGTGCAGTAATGCATGGAGGCCCCTGATAAGCTATTATTTAAAATTCAAAATGCATCTTTATGGCATATTCGTGAAGGACACAAACCATTCCAGGGAGGTTGCTAGTAATAGCAACTCATGGCTGTTGTGACTCTGTGGGTCAGACTGACTAGATGAAGAAATGAGGTACTATTGTTTTCCAGTGAGGCTTGGGAAAATCCAAGATCCACACAAAATGTGGCTAAAATGTAGCCCCTGTATGAAAGGAGCTGAGTGCTTTTGAAGAAATGGGTTTTGTTGTATAGGCAGGGTGGGGCAGCAGAGAGAGAATGCTTACTGCATTTGGAGTCAAGATGAGCTGGCTTCAAATCCCAGCTCTTCCATTTATTTACTAGCTGTGTGACCTTGGAGAAGTCTTGTAACCTCCCTGGGCCTCAGTTTCCTCTTCTGTAAAATGAGGGGCTTGGACTCGATGGCCTCGGAGGGCTTCCAGCTCTAAGTCAACAATCCTCCCATTAGTCTCTGAGACATTACCTTTAGGGAACTGTAGTAGTAGGGTTAACATAATGGCTTCAGAATAAATTGCACTGGAAAATATTTGGCTTTCTGTACGACTGATCCTGCATGTGTATTGATTATGATGTACCCCCGGTGTACAAGACGGATTGCTTTTCAGCTTCTGCAGTAACGTGGGCTGCCTCTAACTAACAATCTTATTTTCTCCTCCGTGCTGTCTGACCCTTCCAGCATCGATCTGGGGGCTTTGGGTCACCTCTGACCCTCGCTGGGTCTCAAGGTCAGATTCTTCACCGGTCAGCTCATGTTTTTATGGTCTTCTCTGTGTTATAAGAGAAATGTACTTTCTACTGTGCTGGAGAAGTCATGGGAGAGCTCAGTTGCTGCCCCCTCCCTTCTCTTCCCCCGCCCCCTCCCTGATACCTGCTCCCTGCTTTCTTTCACCTGTCAGGAAAGGTCATGTGACTAATTTATGATCTCTTTGGAAAGGACACCAGGTTTCATGAACTTCTCCTGGTCGCATCAGATAATCCCTATTGAAGTCATATTGGATTTAAAATGGAAAAATCAACAACGTGTTTTTATCTTCAAACCTGAATAAAGAATTAGAACTGCGTGTCTGGCCCATGGGTGACCTCTACATGCGGATTTCTTTTCGCAAAACCTTATTGCCTAACATGGCTTTCATCTGTGTATTCATAGTTATTCTCAGAAATGGAAGGGGACTATTGATCACTGCACAGAACAACAGCCGGTGTTTACCGGTACATCATTAACGCCTTGTTAATTTAAAAATCAGGGGCCCCAGAAGCCCTTGGATTAAAAGGGCAATGGATTAGCCAATATCTTGTTCTACCTGAAAAAGAGTAGTGATCTTCCCACACCTGCTTCTTCAGACCAAGACTGTATTTTAATAAGTTATCCGTTGATGAAGAGGGCCATGGAAAGGTTATCTTTCTGAAAAATAGAAAGATATAACTCAGCCCCATTTCTCTTCTCAGGATGTTTTATAGAAGTAGCTTATTTATCTTGAACTGAGCTGCTACCTAATTTCTAATACAAATTATATATTTTCTGGGCCCCAAATTTAAAAGCCCAGCATCTTAGCTTTGCTGAGAAAATCTCATTTAGGCAAGTTTGGTTGCTAGGTGCTTTATTAAAAAAAAAAAAAGGAGGCAGGGAAGGAAGTAGAAGGAAGGAAGGAGGGAGGGAGGGAAGGAAAGAAAGAAGGAAGGAGGGAGGGAGAGAGGGAAGGGAGGGAGAGAAGGAAGGAAGGGAGAAAGAAAAAAGAGAGAGAAAGAAAGAAAGAAAGAAAGAAAGAAAGAAAGAAAGAAAGAAAGAAAGAAAGAAAGAAAGAAAGATAGATAGATAGATAGATGTCTAATTGTTCCAGACCATCCCAATTAAACCAGTCTGTTGTTTGCAGGTATGTCAAAGGACAGCTGGGCTGTGATGCACAGAGAGGGTCTCTGGGGCTGCTTGTTGTTTCTTACATACCAGGCAGAATAGAGCTAGTTTGTAAACTTGCTGGAAATGTCTACACAGTGACAAAGTGGGCCATTTTCAGGATATTTTTGACCCTCACTCTTAGTCATTCTGACTTCAGGGAAGAACATTGGCTTAATGCTTAAATGGAAGCTCCTTAAGAGCAAGGATTGTTTACAGACACACAGACATTTGCTGTATTCATATATATTACATATAAATATAGATATAGATACATTTTTTTGCTATGTCCCTAGCCCAGTGCCTGGCACACAGTAGGCACTTAATAAATGCTCATTGTCTGATTCCTTTCATGACCTTGGGCAGGTGGTTTCACTTCCCTTTGCTCATCTATAAAAATCACCGGCTACCTGGTGATGCTTTCACCTGTCAGGAAAGGTTATGTGACTAATTTATGATCTCTTTGGAAAGGACACCGAGTTTCATGAACTCTCTTGGTCGCATCAGATAATCCCTATTGAAGTCATATTGGATTTAAAATGGAAAAATCCCCATGTTTTTAACCTTCAGACCTGCATAAAGAAGTGGATGGATTAGGTCTCTCCAGGTCTGGATCTGTGATTCTATGATAAACACGTGTCCGAAGACCTCCGATTTGGGGGCAAAGAAAACTTGGTAAGACACGTGGACTTTTAATACTGGTTGAAAATAATAGCTAGCCTAGATTCTATAAGCTAGGGTTCTTTACTTGGGGTCCATGAACTTATCTTTTTTTTTTTAATATTTTGATAACTGTATTTCAAGAAATTGGTTTCTTTGCATTCTAAGGCATTTATTTATTTTATTTTATATATTTGAAAACATGATTCTGAGAAAGGGGTCATGGGCTTCCCCAAACTCCCTGCCTAAGGGAGGGGTCCAGGCCACAAAACAAGCTAAGAACCCTTGGAATTAAATCCATCTGTTGATACTCTTACTTTGAGATGTAGTTTCTACAGGGGATTCCCTTGCTTGAAGATCAGGAAGTCATTTCACTAGAGGAAAGGTGGTCTGAGTCTCAACTCTTGGTTTCTTGTTATGTAGATGATCTCGATGCCTTATAGGAGAAGCCCAAGAGATTTCTTAGACTCTATTTCTTAGGCCCAGTTCTAGGGGCAATTTAGTGGCTCCTGGCCCCCACCAGAAATCAAAGAGCTTAGCCTTCAGTGCTATGTGCAGAGTGCCTGGCACATAGTAGGCACTTTAATCAATGCTATTTGACTTGATTTTAGTAAAGTTTACTTGGATTCTCCAAATGGCCTGGGCGACTTCTGCTTAGATGACAGAGTTCCTCCTACTAAAGGCCTCCTCTGCTGCCTCACAATGATATGGATGTGATCCTGGGTTCTTGAAGAACATGCAAGAACAATGAATGTTCAGACAGGTCTTTGCCAAAGTAGAAAGGCTCTTGGCTTTGGAACAGCAATGGCGAGCTAAGTTTTTGGAAAGCCTCACCACTGGGATTATAGTGTCATAAGCCTACAGCTGGAAGGGGCCTCAAAGACCATCTAGTCCAATCCCTTCATTTTAAAGAGGGGGAAACTAAGACAGGTGAAATGATTTGTCCAAGGTCATCCATGAGCTCCTAGATCTACAACTGGAAAGGACCTCAGAGGCCATCAACTCCAAGCCTCTCATTTTCATTGCAGTCCCACATGACAAACCACATGCCAGGCTTTTCTTCCCGAATGTTCCATAGATATGTCAAGTTCAAGATGTCTGAAACAGACCTCATTCCCTTTTCCCTAGATCTACCTCTCTTCTGAACTTATCACTGTTGAAGACACCACCATCCTCCTGGCCTCCAGGCTCACAACCTTTGACTTCCGTCGCCCTATCCATGTACAATCAGTTGACAGGGTCTAGTTGTCCCAGCCTCTGCACTATCTGTTACATTCATCCCTTTCTCTCCACATACATAACCTCTACTCTAGGTCATACCCTCATCATGTCTTATATGGACATTGCAACAACCTCCTTAATTGGTCTTTAATTGGTCCTTGTCTCCAGTCTCTCCGTTCTCCCATCTGTGTTTCACACAGATGCCAAATACATGTTTCTAAAATATCAATATCTATCCATGTTACACCTGCCCCCTTCTCCACATTCAAAAGTCATCCATCCATCCGCCTATCTACCTACCTGTCCATCCATCTAACTATTCATCTATCTATCATCTATCTATCTATCTATCTATCTATCTATCTATCTGTCTATCATCATCATCAAGAGAATTCTATAGATATACTTTACTGAGATTTTAGTGAGCAGTATATTGGACAAAATATCCCATTCAATTCTTATGGGAAAGATGAAGAGATATGGGTAAGACAGTAGTACCATTGATTGTATTGTAATGGGCTAAATGGCCAGCCTCCAAGAGTAATCATTATTCGTTTGATGTCATCTTGGCAGGAGGTCTCCAGTGGAGTGCCTCAGGAATCTGTGCTTAGCCTTGTGCTGTTTAACATGTTTATCATGTTAAATGATAATGACTTGGATAAAGACATAGATGACACGCTTATCATTTTGCAGATGGCACAGGGCTAGAAGAGAGAGAGCTGACACACTGGATGACAGTCAGGATCCCAAACTATTGACAGACTAGAACATTGAGTTGAATATAATAAGGTGAAGTTTAATTGGGATAAATGCAAAGTTTTATACTCTGGTTCAGGAAAAAAATCAACTTCACAAGTACCAGATGGAGAGGGACATGGCTGGACAGCAGGTTGTCTGAAAAAATATGGTTGTTGTTTTTTTTAATGGCCTACAAGCACCATATGAAACAACAGTGTGATATGGTGACCAAGAAAGTTGATGTGACCTTGGGCTGTCTAAAGAGTTTCCCAGTGCCTGCAACCAGAAAGATGACAGTCCTCTGCCCTGGTCAGATCATACTTGGGGCATTGTTTTCATTTCTGGGTGCCATGGTTTAGGAAAAGACATTAGGCCAGCATGATAGCAGTCCTTGAATGTTGGCCATCTCTAAACTGGAGAAGGGAAGCTCTGAGGGGAGACTCATTCTTCATGTTGGCTGTTACCTGGAAGATGACAGATTTCAGCTTAATGTTAAGAAAAAGATTCCCAGTAATGAGAGCTGCCCACATGTGGTTGAAAGAACAGAGGATGTTTATCCTGGAGAAGAGAAAACTTGGGCAAGGGTTAGGGGTGAGGGGAGGGACACATGTTAATTGTGATGTTTTCCAAAAGTTTTTTGCTGTATTTCCCCCTCTTGCTTATAATGATATAGACATCTGTTTTGTGTTATAAATGTTTTCCAGGGCCTAGAGGTCCCTGGGGTGACCCTGGAAACGGACGAGTGAAAGGAAAGAGGGGAGACCCCGGCCCACTTGGGAAGCCTGGTTTGCCTGGTTTCAAAGGAGAACAAGGCCCACCTGGGCCCCAGGTAAGCGTGGATGGAAGGGAGAAGGGATTCTGTGCAGAATCCAGAGTGCTTTGTATGGAAACTCTCCATCTGAAATGTTTTCTTTAGAAATCAGTGTGCAGTGTGTACTCTACGGCCCAGTGGCAAATTCTAAAAGAAGCAGCAGACCTGGGCCCTCCTTGCCCTCTGTGAATCTAATGAGCCTTCGCTGTGGTAGAGCCGGCCTCATGGTCTAGCCCCTAGCTGCTAATTAGTGACATTGGCTTCGTCGGAAGGTAGAAGCTACCCCAAAGCTTTCTGTGATGTGGAATTCCCTCGCTGTTCCTGCTGCCTTCAATTCTCTATCCTCCTGCCTAGCTGGAGGAGAAGCCCCTCCTTCTGATTCCTCAGTGTCTGTTTTTCACTGTTCCTCTTTTTCACTCCCCACATTCAGTTGGCTGCTAGGCCCTGTCAGTTCTGCCTCCACAGCTTCTCTTGAATCCATCCCCTTCTCTCTGGTCTCATTCCTACCACCCATTACCAAAGAACACTGAATCTGGAGTTATGGGACCTGAATTCAAATCTGTACTCTGCCATGTATTAGCTCTGTGACCTTAGCCAAGTCATTTCCCCTCTGTGGGTCTCAGTTTCCTCAACTGTAAAATGAGAGACTCAGATAAGACAACCTCTGAAGTCCCTTTCCACTCTACAAGGACTCTATGAGTGACCTAGAAGATTGCTAGTGTAATAGCCCTAGAACTGATCTTATATTGTCTCCAGTCTTCTTTGTATAACACACTGAGGCAAACAGGGTTAAGTGACTTGCCCAGGGTCATTCAGCTAGTAAGTGTCTGAGGCCAGATTTGAACTCAGGAAGATGAGTTTTCCTAACTCCAGGCCCTAGCATTTTATCCACTGAACCACCTAGGTGCTTTGCACAGCCCTGCCTCACTTAAATCCAGTTCACTTGCAAGTCAAGACATCACCCATCTGATGTCATCAGTCCTCTTCAAGAATGAAGGACGAACAACAATCTGTGATTAGTAGTAGCTGCCCCACTGGGGACCCAACTGGCCAGTTCCAGTTGGGCAATGCTGCACCTTCCTTCCTTCCTTCCTTCCTTCCTTCCTTCCTTCCTTCCTTCCTTCCTTCCTTCCTTCCTTCCTTCCTTCCTTCCTTCTTTCCTTCCTTCCTTCCTTCCTTCCTTCCTCCTTTCCTTCCTTCCTTCCCTCTGTCCACATGGGGAATCATACCCTTACATGTGGTTTCTCTGCCCAAAGGAATATAATTTTGATTGCTTAAATCTCACAAGATATCTTGGGGTTTGGAGACTAGATGTTTTCTCCTCCCTACTTATTTATCCTATCCGTAACTGATCACCAACTCTCGTCAAATTTTCCTTCTCACTGACTCTTGCCATTTGCCTGCTATGAATTGGTCCTTCATTAACGCTGAGCTGAACTGTTCTAATACTCTTAGTTGGTCTCCTGGTAAACACCACCACTAGATCAGTCTCCCTAAGGCACAGTCCTGCTCCAGTCCCTTCAGTGGCTCCCTATTGCTTACAGCAGAAAATATCAACACTGTAATCTAGTGTTCAGTACTCACTGTGACTTGACGCCAGCCTACCTCATGTGTAGATGAGGTCTCTTCTACCTCTAGATCTAGGATCCTATGTGTGACCTTGTGCAAGTCACTTTACCCCCCTGGGCCTCAGTTTCCCCATCTGTAAAAATGAGGATTAGATTGGGTGGAAACTGGGGGCCCCTCTGGCTCTAGATCTGTGATTCTATGATGTCACTTTGGAAGAAGGTCTTCAGTGTGTAGCTTAAGTCTCTGTGCTTGGCCCTGTACTGTTTGACATTTTTTATCTAGTCTTTTTCTGGAATTTGCTCAATGCAACCCCATTCGATTAATCTCTAAAATATAGGCATGCCCCTACTCAAACACTTCCAATGGCTCCCCATTGCTTGCAGGATAAAAGAGCATTCTCTAGTTTGGAGAGGACCCAGCCAGGCTCTGTCCAGCAGCTCCTTCAACATTTAATAGACAAGTTTTAATTTAATATGCTGGATAAATATGTCTGGCTCCCCCTCACCCTGCCCAGCCCACATACTGTGCATAGCTAGAACGATAAAACCTGCTGGCTTGTGTTTGAGGAGCCAACCCTTACGTCAGGCCGTCATGACAGACACAGACACCCCCCAAAACACTCACTCACACATATACACACAAGTATATGCAAACACGTGGACACACATATACAGATGCATATATACATGTACCCACATATGCACACATACCCACATATACACGTATACAAACACATGAACACTAATGATAATAATAATAATAGCTAACATTTCTATAGCACCTACTCTTTCCAGTTATTATCTCATTTGAGCTTTACAACAACCTTGGGAGGGAGGGGCTGCCATCCCCATTTTACAGTTGAGCAGCCTGAGGCAAACAGGTGAAGTGACCTGTCCAGGGTCATTGAGCTAATAAGTGTCTGAGAGTGGATTTGAACTCAGGTCTTCCTGACTCCAGATCTGGTACTCTATCCACCAAGCCACCAGTTGCCTCTGATATACATATATGCACATATATATACACATATACGTAGATGGACAGATCCATGAACAACACACACATGCAATATACTTATGTGGTGCATACATATATGCATACACATAACTATTCATATATAATACATGCATCTATATATGTTATATACACATATACATGTATACACATGCCCACAATATCCATACACATGCACAGTACTCATGCACATATACACAATATACATATATACACACATGCACACATACACAATACATACACACATATCCACATATATAGCACAATGTGCAGATACATACACATACACACATATATAATGCACGTATGCATGTGTGCACAGTACAGTGCAACATGATACATATACATGTGCAGCACATATATAATGTGCATGTACACACATGCCTACAAATACATGCACACACATACACACACGCATAATACAATAATGCATACACACATACATGATAAGCATGTACATGCATGCACAATACACATGCAGGTGTATATAACACACATATACATATATATGCATGCACAATAATATGCTACATGAATATGCATGTTCAAGAGGCACACATACATATACATACATACACAGATGCATGCATGCACAATAGACATATACATGTACACACACACTTATGCATGCATATAATACATTGCGCAATACACATACATGCACACATGCACAATAGACATCTACACATGCATGCATACACACACATACACACTCCACAAGATTGAGGCTTGTCAAGCTCCCGATGGACATTCCCGAGGAGCTTGGGGCCACCAGGCGCCTCCTCTTCCCCAGCTTCTCCCCACAGGCCTCAGCCCTGCTGTTCCCTCTTGCAGGTGCCTCTGAACAATTGGCATTCCCCGACACTCCTGCTCTCTATGTAAGGCTCTGTTCTCTTTATTGATTTTTTCCCTCTGCAGTATCTCTCAGGAGGGGCAGTGTGTTGTAATGGCTAGAGACTGGGCAGCCTCAGAGCCAGGAGGACCTGGGTTCAAGTCCCACCCCTGGCCTGTTCTAGCTGGGCCATCCTGGACAAGACTTTAATCTCTAGGGACCGTCAGGCACATCTCTTAAGAATCTAAGTTGCAGAGCAAGTGCATATCTGCATTGGCAGAAGGAGTTTCCTTATCTCAGTGAGATCCTAGGCCGTATCCACCCCCCTCCCCCAAAACAAGCAAACAAACAAGTGTGTGTCTCAGATCTCCCTCCTTCCTTTCTGTTTCTGTAGTTGCCACTGTGGTCGACACCCTTATCACCTTGACTACTGTAACAGCCTTGTAATTGATCTTGCTGCCTCCAGCCACTTTCTCTTCAGTACATTACAAGCCCTGGTGGGCTCTCCCAGGGAACTGCAAAGTGCCTTGCCCCTCTCTTCAGTCTCTCCTTCTTCCAATCTGTCCTAGAGCTGGCTGTTCATCTGGCCTCATGGAACATCCCTGCTCAAGACTTTCAGGCAGGTTCCTATTGCTTGTGGCATCCTATCCCAGCGCGTTAGCCTGGTATTAGAGGCCCTTTACCAAATGCTTCCTGTCTTATCTCTTAACTCCCCAACCTTCATTTTCTTTTTTCCCTTACACAGTTTCTCTGCCCCAGCCAAGCTAGGCTGGATGCCATCTCCCATAAACATTTTTCTTATTCCTAGACAGGAATGCCTCTGCCTCGTCTGCCCACCCAAAATGTCCTCCCCGGTTCTCTCTACCAATCCGTGTTCTTCATCTCTTGCTTTCATCTCATCTCGAGGAAGCCTGCCTTGATTAGCCCCACATGATGGATTATTGCTGTCAAAATTCCACTTTGAGAAACTCTGAACTAAATTCAGTTCAATAAACTTGAGAGCTTTATTCCTTGGCACATAGGTAGATGCTGGCTACCAATAGTGCTGAGACAGTTGGAACTAGAGTTTGCTCTTGGAGCCAATGAAACACATCCTTCTTTCTGATGTGCTCTCAATGGACAGTCGATTTACAATCACATGATTAGCAAGCTGGTAGTGTAGTCATTTTCCACATATAGCTCCAACTTAACAATCTCAAAGGAAATACAGATGCACCCAACTGAGAGTAACTAACACTGAATCTGTAAGGAGACAGAAACACCCCAAAAGGTACAAGCCTCCTGAAATAACTTCAGAGAGCTTAACTACTTCCAGATACCACTCACTCTTTCCACCCCATGTGTCGGGCACCAGTAGAGGAAGAAACGTTGGCTATGCGCTATGACATAGCCTCTGCCCAGCGTTTCTTGGTCCCAGTGACTCGGTCGGACTTCCCTCCTCACCATAAGACTTGGAAGACATTGATTCTGCCCAGCTGTGGAATATATCTGTATGGAGGGGAGAGGAGAAGAGGAATCATGGCATCACTGAGCTGGCTAGAGGAGAATGGCCTTTTGTTCCTAATGGAAAGGGGAACTAGAAACCCAAATGGAGTCAGTCTTCTCTATACAAAGCTTACTCTGGGCAAGGACCCATTAGGGTCCCCATACTTCCCAACCGAAGGAGCCATGCAGGGGGAGGGGTGGTCTGCGCAGTAGTGGAAGGAGGAGCCAAATAAAGAGGAAAGTCAGAGACAAGCCACTGAGCATGTAAGAAAAAAGGTACAAATGTATAAAGTCCAAGAAAAAAGTATAGATTATAAGCAGGAAGAGCAAAAGTGAGGCTCATGACCACAGAAGGAAAATAGAGATATGATTCCAAAAGGGCCATAATGTATTGAACAAGTATTATACTATGAAAGAAAATTAACCAAAAATTCTCATTGGGGGAAAAAAACCCAAAGGATTCTATGTGCTCTGCAGAGTACATGGCAGACATAGAGCTTAGCAAACAATGCAAGAATAGTTCAACGTTTAAACACATTTTTGAAAAATTATACCAGGATGGAAATTGCATTGGAAAATAATTCTCAAAGCAGAGTTAATGAGGAACAACAGAGTAGATATTTTGGAACATGTGATTGAGAATCTCTCCAGAGAATTAAGGCTTCTGAAAAAAAGAATGAGAGATTTGGAACCCCCCCCAAAAAAAAATAGAAGTGGAAGAAAATTGGACAGAATAGAAGCAAAAGAAAGTAACTTTGAAAGAACACATGAACTATCAAAGCAAAGTTACTATTCCTAATGGTGAATATGAAGAATTCAGAGAAGCATGAGATGAAATAGACTGATGCAGAATGAAATTAGTCAAACCAAGGAAACAATATCTACAACTAGAATAGAAATGGAAAGAAGAGTAATAGCAAACTAAACGCCATGTAATTATAATCACCGTGAGGCAGCATGGGCAGTGGACTTGGAGTCAGAAAACCCTGCGTTCACAGTCCTGCCTCAGATATTTCCTAGCTGTGTGAGCAGTCACTTACCCTTTCTGGGACTGTTTCTTCATGTGCAAAATGGAGTTGGACCTCAAGAACATGCATTTCCTTACTTTTGTTGGAGAGGACTATGGGTGTGGAACATAGATCTCGGCTCCAGTGGTGTGAAAATAAAGACCATCAATAAAAACATTTTTCAAATGGGATCCTATGTTCCACGTCACTTCCTTTCATGACAGTGATTCTCAATATGGGTCCCCTATACCAGAGGCTGGGTGAGGAATTGTAAGGAAATGATCCTAACAATAATCCCCATATCCTGAGCACATGGATGTGAATTAGGCTACGGGAAAAGCACATGGAATTTCCAAATGGAAGAAAAAAATTAGGTTTATTGAAATGATTAACTCAGTGGCCTGGAAAAAAAAGTAACAGTAAAATCCCTGGAGGTTGGACAACATTTCATCTGTTTCTTCTGCCTCTCCAATTCATGTTGGAGCACCCAGACCTCAGGTGGCTGAGTCACTAGATTTCTCAAGAAAGTAGGTGGTGCTTAAAGGGTTGCCCAAATGATATAGTATATAGAAATTAATCAGTCAATTTGGTACTCCATTTTTTGGTAACACACTAATGTTTCCAGGGCACTTCCCCCACAAAAGGCAGATGAAAGGGAGGGTAGTACATAAAGTGTCATACCCATCATACAGATGAGGCTCAGAGGGGTGAAAGAACCCATTCAGAGTCCAGTAGATGGAGAGTTTGAGAGTTGGGAGTAGAACCTTGGTCTTCTGCCCCCAAGTCCTACAGTCTTTCCACTATATGTTAATATTTCTTGTGGAACACAATAATGGATGACATTTATATGGCGTTTTAAGATTTTCATTGTGCATCCCCTCCCAATAGGAATGTTTCATTTATGTCTTCATATCCCTGACTTTGGAGTCATAGGATCTGGGGTTCAATCTGGTTTCTGCCACTCTCTGCTTGTGTGACCTTGAGCAAGTCACTTCCCTGGAACCCCAGTTTCCTCCTCCATAAAGGACTAGATGGTCCCTGAGATCCCTTCTACCTCCAACTCTGTGACATAGCATAATAAATGGGTTTTTTCTGGGTAATTAATCATTTTATTAAACATTGCTAGTGGATAATTAATAAAAGGGGTCAATGGAACTCTGGAATGCCAAAGACCCCTCATGGAACTTTGAGTACAAAGCTTGTATAGCATAATAAATGTTTGCTGGCTCACTTACTGATTGATTGATTTACAAACATCATCTCATTGGAACCTCAGCAGCCCTTGTAATTTGCACATGACAGGTATCATTCCCATTTTACAGAAGAGGACACTGAGAATTAGAGAAGTTTAGTCACATAGTTAAGTGTTAGAGGCAAGATTCAAATCCAGAACGTCCTGACTTCCTGTGCCCCATCCATTTTAGTGAATGCTTGCTACCATTTCTTCCAAAACCCCCCCCCCCATCTACTCACATGGCTAAGAGAGCTTTCTTTTTTCAGGGTGATCCTGGGCGGCCAGGGCGCATTGGAATGAAGGGAAATCCTGGCATCCAAGGTATCCCAGGATTCCAAGGTATTTCAAGGAATAGTTTTTGAACCACCTTCTGGTTACTAATGGTGCCAATTCAGATCTTCAGAGACCCCAGCAACCCATTGCTGGTTGCTTGGGGGAGATGTGGGCCTGCATTTTCACTGAGGTTGTGACGGTTTGCCTTACAGGGATGAAAGGACCTACTGGTGCTCCTGGTTCAGCTGGCCCTGCAGGGGATCCAGGCCCTAGAGGTCCTTCAGGTAAGACTCCATTCATCGCTTGGGTCTCTAAAAGCAATTATTTGCTGTGTGTGAATTGGTTATAGCATTTGGAGCTTCTATCAGCTAGGCACCCCCTAAGTGGCACAGTGGGCAGAGCACTGTACTTGGAGTCTGGAAGACCTGAATTCGAATCTTACCTTACACATGCTAGTGGTGTGACCTTAGATGAGTCACTTTACCTCCGGGGCCTCAGTTTACTTCTCTGTAAAAAGAGGGTTTTGGACTCAATGGCCTCTAAGGTTTCTTCCAACTCCAGATCTGTGGTCCTATGTGTGACCTTGGGCAAGTCCTTTCTCTTTCTGAGCCTCAGTTTCCTCCTCTGACAAAAGAGAGAGTTGGCCTCTTTGACCTCTAAGCTCCGGGATGCTCTGATCCTATGAGAATATGACATCAGTATCCCTTCGACCCGCTAAGCCCTCAGCTACTGAGCCAAGTCTAGGTTCCTTCTTTCCCTCAAATCCCCCTAGACCCACCTGGGCTGATATGGATGAATGCTGTTTTAATAGCAGGTCTTTTCAGATAAATGCAACATAAGGGCTACAGGAGGAAGAGAATGGAATAAGCATTGATATAGCACCTACTGTGTGACAAGTCCTTTACAGATATCTCATTTGATCCTCACAACAACCCTGGGAGGTAGGTGCTGTTATTATCCCCATTTTCAGATGAGGAAACTGAGGTGAAGTGACTTGCCCAGGGTCCCACAGTTATCTGAGGCCAGATGTGAACTTGGGTCTTCCTGACTCCAGGCCCAGCTCTCTGTGCAGTACGCTCCCACTGGGGGAGATGTTCACAAGCTTCAGCCACTACTCTCGACTCTGCAGTTTATTAGATAAAATCATATCTCATACAGAGATCATATTATAATCATTATGTCTATAATATAATTCTGTTATATTCTCCTTGACCCCATTCCAGTTCATCCTCCACTTTATTGTCCCAGAGTAGGTCTCTCACCAGGTCATTCTTGCTCCATTAACTCCAGTGGCTCCCTATTACCTACATGATCAAATGCAAAATCATCTGTTTGGTATTTAAAACCCTTCCCAAGCTGGTCCCTTCCTACCTTTCCAGTCTTTCCGCACTTTACTCCCAGCCATGCACCCTTGGGTCCTGCTTGTCCCCCGTCTCCATGCTTTTGCACATACGTGTTCCCCACCCCTGGAATGCCCTCCCTCCTCACCTCCTGCCTCTTGGAAGGAATTCCTAGCTCTAACATCACCTTCTGCAAAAGCCCTTTCCCCATCCCCCTTCCCCCTGCCTTCCAACATCACTTGATCTACTCACTCTGTACCCATTTACTTACATGCTATTTCCCTCATTAGACAGGAAGCTCGTTGAGGGCAGGGGCCAACTACATTTTGGCCTTTCTTTGCATCCCCAGTGCTTAGCACGATGCCTGCCACATGCTAAGTGTTTGTTGAGTCACTGATTCTTCCCTTTCAGTTCCTCCCCAGTATCTTTATTTCATTCAGACTTTCCCTAGGCTCCCCCATACGTGCCTCTTCTATTTTAGTTGCTCAGGCCTGCAAGCAGCCCTCACTGGCAGCATGCCACGGGGCCTAGCACCTCTTTCAGTCTTCTCTGGGGAGACTCTGGATACCCTGAGGGAAATCTGCTCCCCAGGGTGGGCACATACCCCCTCAGGGAGCCCCTGAAGGCCAGGCCTTCCACTGGGACCTCCCTCAGTTTTGTTTCAAGACCTTTAGCCCTGCAGGCCCATGGGCCATTCTAGAGGCCCTGATCCCAGAGACCATCCATCCTCCAGCGGCTCCCTGTGCTCTACAAAGGAGCATGGTCAGCAGGGTGGGTTGTGGATCTGGGGAGGGGTGGGGCAGCTCAGTGGACCTCAGCTGTGGCTGCAAGCCTGGCCCAGGGGGATTCAGGGGGATAACAGCTAGGACCTGGCCATTTCATCCCAACCCTGAACTTCTCCTCCAAGCTAAACTCACCCCTCCTCATCCAAAATTAGACCCTCCTCTCAACCTTCGCCTCCACTATTTTCAGTTCATTTCTGACCCATACACAAGCTCTCATACCTTTCCTCTTTCCTCTCACTGCCTCCCCCCCACCTCTGCAATGCTGAGAAAGGGGCCATAGGTCTAAGCAAATTTTCTTAAAGTATTCTCTGTCCCCTTCCTCTCTCTCTTTTTCTCTCTCCCTCTCTGCTTCCCTCTCGTCCTCCCCACTTTTTCTCCCTCTCTCTCCTGCTCTTCCTCTCAGCCTCTCTCCTGCCCCCTCCCTCTCTCTTCCTCTCTCCCAGCTCCCTCCCTCCCTTTAGCTTTTGCTCTCTCTTCCTCTCCTTCCCCCTCTCTCCCTTTCTTTCTCTCTCTCCTTCTCTCTCTTTCCCTGTCTCCCTCCCCCATTCTCTCCCTCCCTCCCTCCTGCTTTCTCTCTCCCTCCCTCCCTCCCTCCCTCCCTCTCTCTCCTGCTTTCCCCCTCTCCTCTTTGTCTTCCCTAATAGCCACCTTCACTCTCTTTGGCTCCTGGCCACCTCACTGTCCTTTGTCTCTACCCCACAAACCATCCTGCCCAAGTTGGGCTGAACCTATGGGCTTTTAATGCTGACCCCAAGCTGCAGGAACACTCTTGCTTAGTTTCTGTTCTAACTGTCCCCACTGGTTCCCAGTTCCCAGTCCTGTTTCAAGTGGCTCATTCACAAAGCACCCTGAAGCAATAACTGCCAATGCTTGAGAACAGAGTGTGTTTTTCCAAGGAGAATCCCCTTCCCCAGAGGCTAGTCTTTAAGAATATAACAGGCTGCCAAGAATAGGAACGGACTGAACCATACCGTTGGAAATTAGGGAGGGTGTGGCCTTGATCATCTTCCTTCCCTGACTCCCCCAGTGATTCCCTAGGAATGGCCCTGAGATCAATTTTTCACATCTCTCTGCCTTCCCAGCAAGCTGACTCCACAGCTCTCCTGTCTCAGGCAGAGGGGGAGGGAGAAGACTAAAAGTTAATCAGCAAATTTCAGTTGGCCCTGGCAACAGGCCGGGACATTGAACTGCCTCACACCACCCTGCATCCTGGACTAATCGAGCCAGAAGGCTCTTAGAAATCACCTCCACCGGAGCCCTTGTTGAATAGGGGAGGGAACTGAAGGCCTGGTTCAAGGTCATGTGAAATTGGCAAGTGTGGCTGCTGAACCATTGTCAGGACTCCCTGAAAGCTCATGGTGAGACTATGCATACTTGTTACAAGGGTTTTGTTTTTCTCTTTCTTCAATGGGGCAGGGGGAGGTAGAAGGGAAAGAAAATGGATTTTTGTTAATTGAAAAAAATTAAATTTAATTAAAAAAGAAAGATCACAGTTAATAGGAGAGGTACCCGGGGTCTGGAGAAGGTCAAACAGCCCAATTGTCCAAAAGAAATGGGGTCAAGGGGAGGGGGGAAGCATAGAGACTGAAGACTAGAGGCTAGCATGCTTGACTTTGATTCCTGGGAAAATTCTAGGCCGTGAGAATAAGGGGGACTTAGTGAAAAGGAAGCTGCCGCCCCAAAGAGCGAACAAGTGAGTGAGCTAGTGTGGGCTCAGTGAGAGGAGGTCATACCGGACCAAGCTGGTTTCCTCTCTTGCCAGGGTTACTAGACTCTCACAATCAGAAGAATGTTGTCCATATTTTTTATCGAAATTTCAGCCAAGCATTTGATAAAAGTTTCTTATGCTCTTCTCGTGGCAAAGATGGCAAGGGATGTGCATCACTAATGGTCTGATGTTAGCTCTGAAGGTCTTCCGTGGAGTGCCCCAGCGATCTATACTTGCCTCTGTGCGGCTTAACACTTTTAGCAGTGACTTGGATACAGACATCAAGAATATCTTTCATCACATTTGCCAGTGTTCCAAAGCTAGGAGGATGAACTAACACAAAGGATGAAAGAGTCAGGATTCACAAAGATCTCAACATCCTTGAACATTGGCTTGAATCTAATCAGATGAAATTCAATAGAGGTCATTGGAGAGTCTGATACTTAGGTTTTTAAAAACAAGCTTTACGAGTACCAGATGGGGGAGGAGTTCATTTGAAAAAGATCTATGGAATCATAGTGGACCACATGCTCCCTATGAGTCAGGAGTGTGATGTGGGGACCAAAAAACAAATGCCATCTTGGACTTCATTAAAGAGGGGAAGAGCTTCCAGAAATGAGGAAAGGATGGTCCCACCCTATAGGTGGTACGTGGAGCCTTGTGTTCAGTTCTGGAGGCCATGTTTTAGAAGGAACATTGAGAAGCTATAGCATGTGCAGAGGAGTTCAGTCAGGATGGTGACACTCCTCGAGGCCACGCTACATAAGATCAGCTGAAGAAACTGGGGATCTTCAGGCAAGGTGATGGGCACATAAGCAAAAAGAAAGACAATCTCTGTCCTTAAGGGGCTCAGAATCTGATAGGGGGAGACAACATGCAAACAAAAGGGGGAGGGGACAGGGGAAGGGACACACACAAGGGCGTGGTACCCAAGGCCACAAAGTCAGAAGCTGAGCCTGGAGGGAAATGAAGGTTGGCTGGCCTGGGTCCCTTCCCAAAATGGATGAATGAGAGAAGGGGGCAGACACAGCAGGTAGAAGAATGTTCCCAGGATGAAGAGGCCCTGAGCTCTGTGGGAAGTTCCAGGGTGAGCCAGCAGCTGAGATTTTAGCCCAGGGATGAGCAGGCCCACACAGTAGCCAGCTTTAAGTGTTTGTAAGGCTGTTATAGAAGAAAAATTCAAGTTATAGGCTCCTAAATATATAACTAGAAGGGTCAAAAGGGGACTACAGATGAGGAAACTGAGGCCCAGAGAGGTTACGTTGTTCTACTATGGCCCAGAGGACAGAAATGGGAGCAGTGGGAACACATTGGAAAGAGACTCGATGACAGGAAAGACTTCCAAGTAATTAGAGCAGCCCCCCATGAATGAGGCGACCTTGGGAGGTAGTGGGTTCCTCCTCATTGAATTTCTGTAAGCAAAAGCTGAATGACCACTTGTGAGGCATTTCTTTGGAGGAATGGCTTAGATTAGAGGTTTAAACCAAGGTCCCTTCTACTTGGGAAATTCTAGGATTCTCAGAATTGGTAGCTTGGAGACCTGGCCCCACATCTCACAGCTCTCTGCCCATTGTCCTTTCCATGGCCTCTAGTGATACTGGGCTTTCCTGCCACCCTCCCCATCTCTTCAAACCTTCCCAACTACTTTGTTTTTTAAATATTTTTTTCCAATTACATGTAAAAACAATTTTTAACATTTTTTTTTAGATGAGCAAAACCGGGAAAACATTGTACACAATATTGGCAACATTGTGTGATGATCAACTATGAATGACTCAGCTCTTCTCACAATGATCACACAATGATCCAAGACAAGTACAAAGGATTCAGGAAGGAAAATGCTATCCATAGCCAGATAAAGAACTGATGGACTCTGAATGCAGATCGAAGCATATGTTTTTTTTCCACTTACTTTATTCTTTCCTGTGGTTTTTTTTTCCTTTTGATCTGTTTCTTCTTTCACAACTGTGATGAATATGGAAATATGTTTTACATGATAGCACATGCATAAACTATATCAAACTGCCTACCATTTTCAGAAGAGGGGAGGGGAGGGAAGGAGGGAGAAAAATATGGAACTCAAAATCTTGTAAAAATGAATGCTAAAAATTTTCTTGACACATAATTGGGGAAAAATAAAATACTATTTCAAAAAAATATTTTAAAAAATTTTTGAATTCCAAATTCTCTCCCTTCTTCCCCTGTCCCCTCCCTGAGACAGTAAGCAATTTGATATAGGTTATACGTGTGCAATCATGCAAAACATATTTCCATATTAGTCATGTTGGAAGAGAAAACACAAACCAAAAGAAAAGCACAAGAAAAATAAAGTGAAAAAGTTTGCCTCGATCTGCATTCAGACCCCATCAATTCTTTCTCTGGAGATGGATAGCATTTTTCATCATGGATCCTTTGGAATTATATTGGATCATTGTATTGCTGAGAGTAGCTAAGTCATTTGCAGCTGATCATCATATAATATTGCTGTTATTATGTACAATGTTCTCTCCCGATTCTGCTAATCTCAGTTCACTTTGTTCATGTAAGTCTTTCCAGGTTTTTCTGAGAGCATTCTACTTGTCATTTCTTATAGTACAATAATATTCCATCACAATCATATACAACAACTTATTCACCCATTCCCTAATTGAAGAACATTTCCTCGGTTTCCAATTCTTCACCACCACAAAAAGAGCTTTCCCAACTACTTTCAAACTGTGTTTTGCTTCTCAGGTCCCCCTGGCTTTCCTGGACCCTCTGAGCAGGATCTCATAGTCAAAGGAGATATTGGACCTCCAGGACCACCAGGCCAGCCAGGATTAAAAGGTCTCCCAGGGATCCCAGGACCCCAAGGTTTGCCAGGTACCTTTCTACAGAGCTCTGTTGAGCATGTTCTAGGCTAATTTGTCTTGATCGGCTACCTTAATGAGTGTTCCCTGCATGGAAGTGCCTCCCTAAGTTTCCCCCACCCCCCACACACAAGGCCTAGAGCCTCAGCATCCTAAAGTGTTATATAAGTCCAATGTTGTCAGAAGGAAAGGTGTCTTGCATCTCCGTCACCCAATTCCTTTTGGTCCCTTTACCCATGCTGATTTAGAAAAGTTAGTAGAGTGGCCTTGTTGCTACCTTAGGAGTAGAAAGAGGCAAATTTCAGGGTTGATGTTTTTCTTCCAGCTCCCTCTACCCTAAACCTGAGCTCCCTCTCTATAGGGAAAGCCTCAGGCCTTCACTGTTTAGCCTAACTCCCTGGCTACCCAGTGGGAAGGTATCTGGCCAACCCTGCACATGAACTCATGTCCCAACTGGCTACAGTATTTCCTGATTATTCAGTGACTGGGCTACAGTTGTTTCATATTGCTGGAAGCTTCATGGGAGACAGAGACCCCCAGAACTGGAAGGGTCTCTAGAGGTCAACAATGTCCCCCCTCATTTTTACAGAGGAGAAAACTGAGACCCCTAGAGGTGAATTGACTTGTCCAGAGTTATCCCCCAGACAGGAAACGTCAGAGGCAAGCCTCAAATCTGGTTCTTTTGCCCTCAAATCCAGCATTTTCCCACTAGACTATGCTGCCTTTTTTTTTTTTTACAATTTAGAAAGTATTTCTTAAGCACCTACTGTGTACAAGGCCGAGAAAGACAGTGAGACATAGTGGATAGAGTGGATTGGCCTCGGAGCCAATAAGAGCTGGATTTAAGGCCTAGTTCGGATACATTTGACTATATGACCCTGGGGAAGTCATCTACCCTGCTCTCAACATCCCTAGGTGGCTCTTAGTTGGAGAGAAGTTATGGGAAGTTTCCTCATTTGGGTCCAGCCAACACCAACCATGAGCTGAGGATATGAAGACCAAAGCTATCTCTGCCTTCGAGGAACTTATGTTCTTTTTTTTTGGGGGGGGGTAATTATTTGTTGAGATGGACAAGTTTCTGGAACTGAAAACAAGAAAAGCCAATGTTACCAAATTTCCCCAGGTATAGATAAAATGGTTAGAACTTAGCAATGGCTCCCCTCACCCCAATTCTTGCCCTCAGCTAACCAGAATGTGCCAGCCCTTTCATTAAGATGGAATTGAGATGATATTCCTACAAAGCCTGTCAGTATGGGATCCCCACAGTCCCTTGGGTTTGCCTCAGTGTCTCTCTGCGCACATTGCACAGCATGTTTCTTTTCTCTGTAGGTCTAACTGGCCCACCAGGAGACCCTGGACGTAATGGACGCCTTGGTGTTAATGGCCCAGAAGGCCACAAAGGAGACCCAGGCCCATCAGGTCAACCAGGTGGGAAAAGGGGGCCAAGAGAGAGTTTTATATCCAGTATCCATTGTGTGACTGCTTTGGAAGATAGCAGGAAGCATACTTCTGCCCTTGGAGAGAAGGGATCCCATATGCAAATTGGCCCCTTGCTCACCTAAATGGGAACCCCTGAATATCATTGTCCATTTCTGGTTGTAACCAGCTAATGCTATTAAAGATGGTTGCTCCATGGGGTAGCAGTGGGGAAGCAGGGAAGGGGCATTGTTTGCTTTGCAAAGATGACTCATGTATTTTTTATTTTTGCTGTTGCTGATCATAGATCAAAGAATCATAGATTTAGAACTGGGATAGACCTTGGAAGTCATCTATTTCAATTCCTTCATTTTACACCCGGGGAAACTGAGGTCTAGAATCATCAAGTGACTCAGCCAGTGGCATTACAGATACGGAATAGTAGAGCAGGTATTGAAATCTGGGTCCTCAGACTCTAAAAGCAGCACTCTTTTCACTATGCCCTCCTGCTTCCCACCAGGCATGTGGCATATAAACACGGAAGGTTGGTACCAGCAGAAACATTGTTGGAATCAAGGCAGAGCTGTGGGAGGTGCTCCAGACCATTTCTCCCTCTACTTCAGGAACCATGAATGAGATTCAAAGACAGGAAGTACCTTGCCCAAGATAGGGGAAGAAGCCAGGCATTATTTCGAAGCTTCCATAGTGATTATGAAAGCCACATGCAGAGGGAATGAAAAGCAGTCCCACTCACAAGGCTAAGCCCACTTAAGGCAGATTGAAAAGAGCCATTATCGAAACATACTCTTATTACAGACTCCTCATTCCATGCACTGTCCTTAGATAGCCAGCTACCCTGAACAGAACCCCAAAGACAGAGATGAAAAGGTGACTTAGCACTGAAACTGTCTGGCAACCACCATGGCTCACATGTTCCCTTTCCTATGGAATAAATCAAGGCTTTAGGCTATGGTTAGCAGAACTGACCACTGAGAGGAAGAAAGGACAGGTGCATGGAGGAGCCTGAGATCTTAGTTTTCTGTGCTAGAAGGGACCTCAAAGGCCATTGAGTCCCATCCCCTCTTTTCCCAGAGGAGGAAACTGAGTCACCAAGAGGTTAAGTGACTTGCCCAAGGCCACAGAACTAATAAGGAAAGTGTGACTTAGCATTGAAAATGGTGTGTTGAAGTGAGTAGCCATGTCATCATTTCTCTGCTCCTCCAGTAGGATCATCAGAGTAGAGGTGCTATTTTACTGAGCAGTGTGGGCAGCAGCCTAGGAGTTTATACCGGTCTACCCCTCCTAATCCTACCTGATTGTTGCCCATAACCAACTGCAGATCTTCCCAAGAGGGTCTATCGGTCTACAAGTCTTCTTTTTGGTTTCAACATATTTCATCAATATGGGCCCAATCCACCTTCTTTTCTGATGACCTTAATGGTGTCATCCATAGCACCTCTTTCCCACAAGTCATCTTTTGTGATATGTTTCAGCCTCTACCTACACCCAGTATGTTTTACCATTGCCTTTGGGTCACCTACAATTTCGGTTCTTCAGTAATCATCTTTTTCCATGACTGCCAGGATACAGCATCCCTGGGAGAATCTCACTGTCAAAAAGATGGGGTTTGATGTCAGTTTGGGATGATGGAAAGGGCTGCACGCTGGAATCTGGCCTACTTCTCTTCCTCTCTGGTTATGCCTCTGGTTCAC
The DNA here is from genome assembly GCF_003287225.1 of Phascolarctos cinereus. Taxonomy (NCBI): domain Eukaryota; kingdom Metazoa; phylum Chordata; class Mammalia; order Diprotodontia; family Phascolarctidae; genus Phascolarctos; species Phascolarctos cinereus. The sequence goes on along the minus strand of NW_027556291.1, from coordinate 62,756,732 downwards.
CATCCATCTGAGCATCTTTCCAAGATATATGAACTAAGGGGCTTGTCCTGCCCCCTCCCCAACCCAAGCCCTCTTCTTCTGACAGCTCCTGTTGTGAAAGTGGCCCTGAGTTCAGCCGAAGCCTCACCTGCTGGCCACAAGAGCAGGCAGCCTCCACCAAGAGGGAAAGTCCAAGGCCAAGCCCAACAGTAAACTGGGCCTGCTGTTTAGGACCGAGGCTAGCTAAGTCCAGGAAGGCCTATCACTTGGAAGATGGCCCCGTAGTGACAAAGCTTGGAGGATGACAAGTCACATCTGTATAAATGTGAAGTGGTCCTCAGGCCTGCCCATCTGCCACCTTCTTCCACTCTAGCCCTTAAAGACAGTGCCAGGCACACAGTAGATACTTAACGAATGATTCTTGGCTTGGCTTGACTTGAAGCTGGTGATGGTGGAGGGGTTTGTTGGGATGGGCCCCTGATGGAAGGAGCCAGGCTTCTGGGCTCTGGGAAAAGCACCACATCCATGGGGTTACTGCTGCAGCTCTCTTTGGTTTTTTTCCTTGGGTGATTGATCCTTTAATCCAGCAGAATGAAACACAGCTTTCAAGTTAGATCTCTGCCAACATATCATATACACTATAGTGCATTGCATGCATACATTTACACACATGTGTTTATATGACACATGTGATGTGTATACATATGTGATGTCATATTACATAGATTCTAGATTCTAGATAGGTTCTGGACATGGGATTTTACTGATATGGGGAAGTCTTAGATGAGGAAACTGTCTACCAATACAGATTGATACCTCCTCTACAATGTCAAATCTTAGAATGTTCCCTAGGTCAGTGGTGTCAAACAAATAGAGACATGTTGAGGCCACTAAATTGTACATGAGGATGTCTGGGGGCCACAGACTGACTTAATTTTAAACTCTTATGTTATCTATGTTTTATCGTATCTGGATTTATTTAATATTTCCCAATGGCATTTGAATGTGTTTTGGACAACACCCAGAAGTGTTGTGGGCTGCATGTACTGAGAGGTTAAGTGACTTGGCCAGGGTCACACAGTCAGTATGTGTCAGAGGCAGGACTCAAACCCAGGGCTTACTGGCTCCAAGCTCAACTACAATGCGTACACATACGCACACGCAGTTCCACATATGCACTCACGCACATGCATGCACAATTCCTTGATAGGTTTGAGGAGAATAATAGGGAAATAGGGTGAAAAGGATGAGATGGGTAGATAGTGTCATGGAATCGATAACATGAGTTTGGACAGACTTCGGGAGATAGTGGAGGATAGAAGGGCCTGGTGTGCTACGGCCCATGGGGTCACAAAGAGTCAGACACGACTGAGCAGCTGAACAACGACAAAAGGTGAAAGGGCAAGAGAAGAACAATAGAGATGTTGTAGAAAAATGGAGGAATGTGAGATGGGGAAAAAAAGGGATCCCTTGATCATTCATATCAACTATGCCAAAGAAATGGAAGAGACACGTGCTTTCCACAGTCAGAGCTGCCATAGCATGGAGGGTTTCTTAAACAAAATCCAACTGGAAGAGGCATTTTCTTTTAAAAAAAATAATTTTTATTAATGGCTTTTTTTTTTTACATCACCATAGTTTCCCTCAGTGTCCTTCCCCCATCCCAAAGGGTCATCCCATAGAACAAATAATATTTTTATTTTTTAAATTTTTTTCTCTTTTTTTTATTAGTTCATTTTAATTTATCAACAATCACTTCCATAAGCTTTTGAGTTTTAAATTTTTCTCCCCCTCCCTCCCTAAGAACGGCATACAATCTGATATAGGCTCTACATATACATTCCTATTAAACATATTTTCACGTTATCCATGTTGTAAGGAAGAATTAAAACCAATAGGAGGAACCACAAGAAAGAGAAAACAAAACAGAAGAAAAAAAAGAGCAAATAGTTTGCTTCAATCTGCATTCAAACTCCTTAGTTCTTTCTTTGGATGTGGATAGCAACAAATAATATTTTTAGAGAAAAACAAAAGAGAGGGGAAAAAATCAGCAAAACTCATCCATACAGCAAGAAAGTCAGAAAATACCCACAATGTACCACACCTGTGGACCTCCCTTCTCTGCAAAGGAGTGTGGTGGGTGTGTCTGCTCATATCTCTTTTCTGGGGCTATGCTTGTTTGCAATAATAGCGTCTTATTTTATTTTTATTTATTTATTTATTTTTTGCTTTTTGCTAGGCAATCAGGGTTAAGTGACTTGCCTAGGGTCACTCCGCTAGTAACATAATAGCTTCGTATGGTGGGATTTGGTTGCTTATGCTTCCTTCCTGACTTCAGATTTGATATTATTAGAGCCAAACTCTGAACATTTCTAGAGGGAAGGTCTGGGCTGGTCCTAGTCCTGCTAACTGTTTTCCTGGGATATTGAGTGTTGTGTTATTCTAAGATCTCAGAGAGAGCTCAATTGGGGAACTGGCAAGTTTTCAGGGTTCATGAAGTGAGCTGATCCAAGGAAAAGTCTGATCATTGCCCCTCTCATCTGAGCTCTGCAAATTCCTGGCCTGTGTTTGGGTCCAGGCAAGAGGCCTATGAACTTGCTCCATTAGGAATTGTAGTAGACTGCTATTGGATTCCACCGCTCTCAGCCAGTGTGGGCTCCCCTTTGGTCTGGGGTTCTTGCCCTGGTCATTCTTTTGCAGGCTACACACTAGGCTAGAAGCTGGGACTGAGCCTCTGCTCCATTTCTGGGGTCTGAGTCACACAGCTACTGTTAGTTTCTGATCTTGTTTGTTGTTTGATACATATCCCAGGGCATGGGACTGACTTGTACCCTAGATTCATGCTCTCCCTGGGCATAGATGGCCTCCTCATTCCACCCTGGATGTGTGACCCAGAACTGGAGAGTGGACAACAAAGCTTCCAGTTGTTTTTCCCTCCACAAGCTTAGGCCCCTCTCTGCCTGATCTAGGCCCTCTTCTTGCCCTGGAATTCTCCACGCAGAGCACTCCTGGCCAGATCCTATCCCAGTGTCCACAGACATCTCTGTTTGACTCCTGATGCCAACCCGAGCTGGAAAAATAACACGTTATGATCTTTTGATGGCAATCTGAGCTGGAAAAATGACACATTGGGATCTTTTGATGCCAACCCGAGCTGGAAAGTGACATATTGGGATCTTTTCTTGGATTTCTTGATCAGGATTTGGTCTGGTGCATTTTCTAGATGTGTTTGAAGGAGTTGGGGGTGGGGAGCTCACTGTATTTATTCTGCTGCTCTGCCATATTCAAGGAAGCCCTTTCTTATATTTTATTTTTTATTTTTAGGCAATTGGGGTTAAATGACTTGCCCAGGGTCACACAGCTAGTAAGTGTCAAGTGTTTGGTCTGAGGCCGGATTTGAACTCAGGTCCTCCTGACTTCAGGGCCGGTGCTCTATACACTGCGCCACCTAGCTGCCCCTAAGGAAGCCCTTTCTAACAAGTTCTGGGAGACCTTTGTCAGGTAACCGAAAAAAACCAGCCCTGCCACTTGCTAGCTGTGTGCCTTTGGGCAAATTACTAAGCCTCAATTTCCTCATTTGTAAAATGGGCTCATAATGTTTGTGCTATGGGGCTCATGTGAGGAATGTGAAATAATGTTCATAAAGCACTTTGTGAAATATAGGAGTTTATAAAGCTCAGCTTCTGTTCTTGAGAGGCAGCATGGCATAGTGGATAAAGAGGTGGCCTCTGCAGCTGGGAAGACTTGAGTCCAAATCCCCACTCAGACACTTACTAGCAGTGTGACTCTAAGCAACTCACTGGAACCTCTCAGTGCCCTCAGCAACTGAGTTGTAGAGAGGGTGTCAACCTGCTTTGGTAGAGGCAATTTCCTTTCCCAGGAATTCCCTCTACTAATGAGATCCCAAGTTCAGTGTCTAGCCCAGGGATGGGGAACCTGCAGCCTCGAGGCCACATGTGGCCCTCTAGGTCCTCAAGTGCGGTCCTTTGACCAAATCCAAACATCACAGAACAAATCCCCTCTAGGTCCTCAAGTGCGGCCCTTTGACCAAATCCAAATGTCACGGAACAAATCCCCTGTAGGTCCTCAAGTGCAGCCCTTTGACTGAATCCAAACATATTTGTTCTCTGAAGTTTGGATTCAGTCAAAGGGCTGCACTTGAGGATGCAGAGGGCCACCCACATGTAGCCTCAAGGTCACAGGTTCCCCACCCCTGGCCTAGCCCTATCCCATTCTTTTCAATAACACTCTTCCTAAATGGAAAGATTGTAAAGCATTACAAGGAGACAGTAAAGTCTCCATCCCCAGAAGAATTGAACCAATGTGAATGAATGAATACCTCTCAAGGATGGTGCCAAAGCAAAGAACTGGAAATTGAGGGGATGCCCATCAGTTGGGAAATGGCTGATCAAATTGTGATGGAATACTATTGTGCTGTAAGAAATGATGAGCAAGCAGAAAAACCTAGAAAGACTTATATGAACTGATACAGAGAGAAGTGAGTGGAACCAGTTGTACGTAGTAACAGCAATATTGTAAGATGATCAATTGTGAATGACTTGGCTATTCTCAGCAATACTGTGATCCAAGACAGTTCTGAGGGACTTATGATGAAAAATGCTATCCATCCCCAGAGAAAGAACTGATGGAGTCTGAATACAGATCAGAGCAGACTTTTTTTTTTACTTTATATTTCTTGGGTTGTTTGTTTTTTTTTAGTCTGTGTTTTCTTTTACAACATGACTAATATGGAAATATGTTTTGCGTGACTACACATGTATAACCTACATCAAATTGCTTGCCTTCTCAATGAAGGGAGTGGGGAGAGAGATAGAGAATTTGGAACTAAAAATTTTAAAAACAAATGTTGAAAATTGTTTTCACATGTAACTGGGGGAAAATTAAATACTAACTGGGGGAGGGGGTGGAAAGGATAATGCCAAAGATTCGTAGCATCAGGTGTACAATTTGGCTAAATAATCTCTACAGTTTTTAAATTTTTTTTATTGATCCCTTTTGTTTTTCATAGCCTTCATTTCCAAAAATCACTTTCCCGTCTCCTCTACCCAATAAGCCATTTCTTGTAACAAAACATAAAAAGAAGAGGGAGGAAAACCCAATTTGACAAAACCAAGCAGCACATATCTGTCCAGTTATCTCTTCCACATCGTGGGGGTTAGGAGTGCCCCCACCATCTGGAAAATCCACGTGAAATTTTTTGGCTTTCCCTTTGTACCAGAGAAGAAGTCTGAATTTTTTTCTTTTATGGTGTGTTTACAGTACCTTATTGTAAAATGTGGGTTAAGAATTTGGTCATAGGCATATTTTATGCATTTTCTAAGTTTCTAAACTTTTTCTCTGTTGGCCATTGCGTGTCATCTGCAGCTTCCACAAAACTCTCCCAAAATTCCCATTTACAGTAATTTCTTATGCCAACCCATAATATATTGAAAGTCGCAATGTAGAAGGGATGACTATAGTCTGACAATGGATGCAGTATTAGTCCCTCACTTCTGCAAAGAAGGAAGGGAGGTACATTTGCTCATTTCTTCTCTGGAATGGTCCTGTCCATTGGAATTCCACAGTGTCTAGGTACTGGTTTTTAATTGTTGTCACTGTTCTTTCTCATTTCCCTTACTATAGTCATACCTATAAGGTAGAGGTCCACATGGACAGATTTCAATGGGCCTGTGAACTTGGATGAGGAAAATATTACATCTTGATTTTAATAGAATTGGTTTCCTCGGTAAACCTATGTGTTTTATTTTATGCACTTAAAAACATGATTTTGAAAAGGGTCCAATGGCTTCTTCAGACCACCCAAGGGCTCCAGGACACCAAAAATGTTAAGGCCCACTGCCCTTGCAAACAAGTAATTCTCTAATTCCAGGTAGCCGTGGAATAGACGGTTCCCCAGGACCAGATGGCTTGCCAGGGCTACCAGGTCCCCCGGGAACCCTTTCTCTTGCCCATGGATTTCTCATCACACGTCATAGCCAGACCACAGATACACCACAGTGCCCCCGAGGAACTGTACAGATCTACAGAGGGTTTTCTCTCCTGTATGTGCAAGGAAATGAGAGGGCCCATGGCCAAGACTTGGGTGAGCTGCTCATCAATTTCCATGTGACTGATTGTGTTGTCTCTGGTTCTGGAAAGCCAGTGGGGTCAGGGTAAGAGGTATCTAGGGTAGCTTTAACCAATGAAGACATGGTTTCACCCTGTTGGTTTTTCAGAACTGAGAAGCCGTTTAAGGGTGACAACGTGTTCCAACTTACACTACTGATATTTTTGTTTTTAAGGTTAAGTGCCAGGCCCCAAGCGACGGTATAGAAAGGGCCCCTTTACTTTTTGCTAGCCACAAAAGAAACTGTAGGAGGTATTTGGGTGGGTGACAGAGCAGACAGGTGCATTGGCTTTCCCCTTGTCTGTCTGATCTTCAGTCGGGTTCCCAGGCAAGAGGAAGTGGGCTTGGGGCTAACTGCACCAATGTTACAATCCTTAAAATAAGCACATTCACTTCTCAGGGAGTTATCAGAGACTTTGAAGGCTCCATAAGGAGTTACATTACATAGTTACATAGAGTACATTCTTTGGGAACACTCCTACCCCAGCGAGTCCCTATCCTATCAGTTTGGTTGGGGAGGGGGTTAGAAAGCAGAGAGGAAGTGTCAGAGATCTGTTTATATTATAACTTAACAAAAGGTCAGGAGGCCCTTTCTGGAATTTTGTCTTAGAAGCTTAGGGCCCTCAGATTCACTTTGGGATGCTGGGCTACCATCTGTATGGGGGGGGGGGGGCTTGAGTTCAGTCCAATTGTTCTCTTGCCCCCTTTTTTCCCCTGGTGAACTTCCAAAGTTCCTCGAACCCGGCTGGGGAGTGGGTGGTCGCTACAGGGGGAGGAGCCCCATTGTTACCCTGGGAGTGAATGGAGTTCATCCTCAGATGGGGCTTGCCTAGCCATCATGGGCCCCAGGCATGGAAGTCCCAGGTCAAGTGTGCAGCAGCCAGTGGTCCCCAACCATTTATGAAGCTGATCAGAGCAAGGGGAGGGGGGGTTAGTTCATCCTTTCCTCACATTCCCCTTTTCTCCCTCTCTTTCTGTCACCTCCTCTTCTACTTTGCTCCTTCTTGCCTCTTCTGAGTGTGCCCTGCTATCATTTTTCACTGGTCTTCCTCTCCTATTCTTCCTATTCCCCTTTCTCTTTTTTTCCCCATTGTCTGAGTCATCTAGTTCATAGGATCCTAGACCTAAGGTTGGAAGAAACTTTGGAGGCCCCTTATTTTACAGAGGGAGAAACTGAGGCCCAGAGAAATGAAACAACTCACCCAAAGTCACACATAGGATCCTCAGTCTAGATCTGGAAGGGGCCTTAGAGGCTAGCTAGTTCAACCCTCCAATTGTAGAGGCTCTTGGTTTCTTCCTCTAAATTAGAGGAGGAAAATTCTCCAGAGAGAAGTGACCTGCCCAAGGTGACCCAGGAAATAATTATGGCAGAACTGGGATCTCTTGACTGGAACTGAAGTCTCATCCCATCACCCTCCTTGTCCTCCATTCCTGTCTTGTTCCCTAGGGACGTCGGGCAGCTGCCTCCACCGCTTCAGCACCATGCCTTTCATGTTCTGTAATATCAACAATGTATGCAACTTTGCCTCCAGAAATGACTACTCCTACTGGCTGTCCACTCCCAAGCCCATGCCAATGACCATGGAGCCGCTGAAGGGACAAAGCATCTTGCCATTTATCAGTCGGTGAGACCTCAGGACCGGTGCCCAACCCTTACCTCCCCCTCCCCTTAACTGTAGATCGAACCCTCAGCAATTCCCACTTGGTTTGGTAGGCAAAGATAAAGGCCTTTCCCTTGAGGTAGGGTGAGCAGAGGCAGGACAGTGGTTGGAACAGAACAGCCTTTCCAGTGATCTGATACAAACATTTCAGTCCTCCCAGTGTAAAGGATACTTTCTAGGCACTGTATTTGGTATGTTGGTGATAGGAAGACTTCAGGGCCTGCCCCTTGGCTCAGATCCTTGAGATATCTAGCCAAAGATACTGTTGCTAGTCTAGGCCTTACAGTGAGATCTCAGATTTTCTTGGTTGCCACCTACAGCTAGATCATTCCTCAAGATGCCCAGAGCCCTTGAGAATTCCATTTTAATTGCCTGCTGATACATTCATTACCCTCACTATGAAGTCAGCCTTCTGTTATTTGTCTTAAAACTGTCTCTCAGTGGGGCAGGGGAGGGGGCGGGGCAGAGTGAGATGGAAAAAGTATGGGTTCTCCTATCTGGTCTTTTTGTGGCCTAGTAGTACCTGGCTGCCCCCTGATCCAAGGCCTGATCCAAGGAGAAGGGGTGGAGATTGGGGTGGGGCTAGCTGTCTCCCCTGTCCCAGGTAATCAATCAGACAGTATTCTTATCACAGTTTCAGTGTGACCAGATCTGGCCTCTCCAGTTGGGTCCTTCTCATAGCAAGTAATTAGAACAGTTCAGTAACTGAATTCGTGTACTCATTATGCTGTGATTAGGCTGAGTAGGCCCAGAAACTTGGGATAGAAGGCCCAATGGCAGAGCTGGAACATTGGCTCTGCTCCCTCCCTCCCTGATCTCCGTGCCCCAGCTAGTAGCTTAGGTCATATGGCAGTAAGTATGATGCCATTGCCCATAGTTTGCATACCACTTCTCTTCAGACCATTGTGCCCTTCCCCCGCCTCCCCCAGGAGAACCTTCTTCTAGAAGGCAGAGTGTGGCCCAGATCCTGACCCAGACTATTGTTCTCTTCTAGATGCTCAGTATGTGAAGCCCCAGCAACAGTGATTGCAATTCACAGTCAGACCACCCAGATCCCCCATTGCCCACAGGGCTGGGATTCTCTCTGGATTGGTTATTCCTTTATGATGGTATGAAAAAGCAGCTTTCTTTTACATTTGTTAGTCAGAGAAAACTCTCTATTCCTTGGGCCTGTAAAGTCTCTGAGATGGGCAGTCTCTGATGTATAGAATCCTGGCATCAGCCAGGGGATTCCTTTGGGGAGGAGAGAGAGAGAGAGAGAGAGAGAGAGAGAGAGAGAGAGAGAGAGAGTGTGTGTGTGTGTGTGTGTGTGTGTGTGTGTGTGTGTGTGTACACTCATTGGTGTATAATCCATATATTGGCTTGTATGTCAGGTAAGTGGCTCCCAAGCCCCCTTGGGAGGGCCCATTAACATGAGGAAGGGACAACTTGAGAGAGGAGAGGCAGATTTAGGCTTGATTTAAGGAATAGAGCTCTCCAGACCTAGAATAGACTGCCTCAGGAAAGGGTGAGTTCCCCATTACTGAAGATATTCAAGCACTGAGTAGAGAATTATTTTTCAAGGATATCAGGGAGAGGATTCCTGCTTCCTTTAGGGGCTCCCTTCCCAATGTAAGGTTCTGTGGTTTATATCACTATAGTCTTCATATGTCCATATACATGACTACCTCTGTAAAATTAGATTATAGTGGGTGTGAAAGTGCCCAACAACCATAAAGAGCTATAGAAGTGGCCTCTATGGTCAGAGGACCTAAGAGCTGAAAGGGACCTTAGAGGAGGAAACTGAGGCCCCAGGAAGAGAAGGGACTTACTCAAGGTCTCACACAGGAGCTTAGACCTAGCCTGGAAGGGGCCTTTGAGGCCATCTAGTCCAACCCCCTCATTTTACAGAAGAGTAAACTGAGGCCCAAAGAGATTAAGTTTTGACCAATATATAATAGATATTTTTCACCCTTAATGTTTATTATTGGCAATTGGTACACTGTGGGGTAAGTAAACTGATTTCCCCTTGTGATCATAAGAGCCTAGATTTAGACCTCAGAGACCATCTAGCCCAACCCCTTTCTTTCTTTCTTTCTTTCTTTCTTTCTTTCTTTCTTTCTTTCTTTCTTTCTTTCTTTCTTTCTTTCTTTCTTTCTTTCTTTCTTTCTTTCTTCCTTTCTTTCTTTCTTTTTATTAATTTATTTTGATTTATCAATAATCACTTCCATATGCTTTTGAGTTGAAAATTTTTCTCCCCCTTCGTCCCCCCACCCTCCCCAAGACGGCGCACAATCTGATATAGGCTTTACATTTACATACCCATTAAACATATTTTCACATTAGTGAAGTTGTAAGTAAAAATTAAAACCAATAGGAGGAACCATCAGAAAGATGAAACAAAACTCAACAGAAGGTAAAAATAAGTGATAGCAATGCGACTTCCACAGTTCTTTCTTTGGATGTGGACAGCATTTTCCATCCTGAGGCCTCTGGAGATGTCTTAGATCCTCGTAATGTGAGAAGCGTTCAGTTTAACAATCTTAGTCATTGCATAACGTGGCTGTTATTGTGTACAAAGTCTTCGTGGTTCTGCTCACTTCACTCAGCATCAGACCATATAAGTCTTTCCAGGTTTTTCTGAAGTCAGCCTGTTCATCATTTCTTATAGCACAATAGTATTCCATTACATTCATATACCACAGCTTGCTCAGCCATTCCCCAATGGATGGGCATCCTCTCAATTTCCAATTCTTTGGCACCACAAAAAGAGCTGCTATGAATATTTTTGTACATGTGGGTCCTTTTCCCATTTGTTTGATCTCTTTGGGATATAGCCCTAGAAGTGCTATTGCTGGATCAAAGGGTATGCACGTTTTTGTAGCCCTTTGGGCATAGTTCCAAATTGTTCTCCAAAATGCCAACCCCTTTCTTTTACAGGGGAGGTAGCTGAGGAGGCCGAGGGAGGGGAAGTGACTTACCCTAGGTCCAACAGGGAGTAAGTGGCAGGGTGGAGATTTCAACGTACTTTTTCCAGGCTCCAACATTATAATGAGTTACTAGAGGTAGCTCATAGCTCAGTGGGGGGTGGCACCATCAGCTATTTGAGGGAATCCCTGGGTGTGGCTTTTCTTCCTCAGTAATTCAACCTGTCAGGTACCCCATGGGGTAGATGTGGGGTAGGGCAAAAAGGAGGGAAGGAGAGGGAGAGATGTGGGGGGAGACATAAAGGAGAATGAAGGAGAGATGGAGGAAAGGAAGAGATGGGGGGGAAGGAGAGAGGGAGGGAGGGGGCAAAAGGGATGACATTTGGTGATGGAGAGAGATGACCATGAGGGCAGAATTGGGACCCATTGCTCTTTGCATGTTTTTCAGCACATGAGTGCTGGTGCAGAGGGCTCTGGCCAGGCCCTGGCCTCTCCTGGTTCCTGCCTGGAAGAATTCCGTTCAGCCCCCTTCATTGAATGTCACGGACGGGGAACTTGCAACTACTATGCCAACTCCTACAGCTTCTGGCTGGCAACTGTGGAGGCATCAGACATGTTCAGGTGAGGCCCACTTGCCTTCAGGTCAAAGGTTGCGAGTGCCCATCTGAGTTGGGTAGAAGGCAGGAAACCCAGGGCCAATTGTGTCTTTATCCAGTTTACGCTGGCTTAGGGGTGATGTTTTCCTCCCTACGGTCCCAAAAAAGCAGAGGTAACTCATAATTTGGGGTTTAACTTTTGCTGTTATGTGGTATGCTTAGTAGCCAGTCTTTGGAAGGTAGAGCAAAGAGTGGTCCTTGGCTGGTATTGCCCAACAAGTCAGCATCTGAGTCTGCCTTAGAACCAAGGCTTTTCAGAAAAGAGACATCTGGGTAGAGCAGAGAGAGAGACACGTGTGCAGAGAACAAAGACACACACACACACACACACACACACACACCCCACCAAGTGCCTGTTATCTACCTCCACCAGAGAGCTTGTAGGCATCTCAAACTCAACCTGGCTTTACCCTACACCCCACCCTTATTCCTAACATCCCTGTTGCTATCGAGGATACCAACATCCTCCCAGTCACCCACTAATTGGTATCCTTGCTTCAAGTCTTGTCTCTTTCCAGTCCATCTATAAAACAGCGAGAGAAGGATCGAGAGGAGGAAGAGAGGGCAAGAGAGACAAAGGATGGAAAAAAGGGAGAGACAAAAAGAAGGGAAGGAGAGAGAGAGATGTGGAGGGAGACATAAAGGACAATGAAGAAGAGATGGAGGAAAGGAAGAGATGAGGGGGAGGGAAGGAGAGATAGAGAGGGAGGGAGAGGGGAAAAGGGATGACATTTGGTGATGGAGAGAGATGAGGAAAAGAGAAGAGAGATATGAAGAGACAGAAAGAGGAAGGTAGGGAGACAGAAAGGCAGGGAAGAATGGGGATGGAGAGAAAGAAAAGGAGGAGATGAGAAAAATCCCCTACAGTACAGGAGCAGAGGAAAGATGTACCCAGCAAAGAGAGACACACATAAACATACCAGTGGGCAGAGACCTACACCCACAGTGGAGAAGACACACACACACACACACACACACACACACACACACACACCCCACAGCAGAGGAAAGGAAGAAGGAGACCGTGGGAGGAGTAAAGAAGGAGAAAGAGGCAAGCATGATAGGAGCAGAGAAAGAGGAGGGAGATTGATTCTGATTCATGGAAGCAGAGAGCAGAGGAGAGAGAAACACCAGTGCAGGAACACAAGGGCAGGGGAGAGAGCCAGACAAGCAAAAGTGGGAAGACGTGTAGGCATGGGTGCCTGGGTTGGGGGGGGGGGTCATGAGCACACACCTACGCACAAGGTGGGGAGAAGAGAGAAGCAGTGTGCACACAGAAGTAGAGGGGAGAGAAGGTGTACTGCTTGGGGTCAGGGGGGACGAGAGGGAAAACAGGGGCTCCCAAGGCCTTTTAGTGGTGAAAAAGCTTTGGCACTAACCCTCCCTGCCCACACAGTGGATTTAGTGTCTGGGAACCTTGGTCGATGTTTCCCTTTGCTTACTACATGTATAACTCGGAGCAATTCCCTTCCCCTGTCCAGGCCTCAGTTGCCCCATATGCAAAGTGCAGGGTTGGATCAGATCACCTCTAAGGGCCCTTCTCAGCAGATCTGAGATCCTATAAATCTGAACGCTGTCTTGGTTCTATTTCACCAGTAACCCAGAACCAGAGACTCTCAAAACAGGAGACTTGAGGACACGCATTAGTCGATGTCAAGTTTGTATGAAGAGGACATAAAATCTTGGAGAATTTTGGGGAGGAGGATGATATTTGTTTGAATGGAAAATTCCCAGGGTGCACTATTTCTGCCCCACCAATGGTGCTACAGACTGTTACCCGTCCAGATCCAGATGCATCTCTGCGAAATGCTGGAAGGAGCCTTCTCCTTTGCATGTTTTACAAAAGGAACAAAGAAAAGAATGGACCTCTTAGACCCAGGGAAAATGCAAATGAAGACTGCTTTTGGCCCACAAAGTAAAACGGCCTTTTTTTTAAAATCAGCTAGGACAAGAACCACACTGAATATGTTTAAAGTAACAAGACTGTAGGGTTTTTTTTTTTTGGGGGGGAAACATTTTTCATGGTGCTACTAACCCTCCTATATCTCAAGTTATTAATATTAAAATGGTAAGCTTATTTCTCTGCAGAAGTAAGGAATATGTGTACTATGTTCAAACTGTCAAGTCATTTAGATGTGAAGGCAGTGGAAGATGCCTAATCCCGCACAGCAGCCAGAGGCTCTAGCAGTGTTTGGGGGCATCAAGTGACTCTCAATTGTCAGTTTCTCTGTAGTTTTCCCATTCCCCTACCCCCTTCTGATGTGACTTCCTTTTAGAAATACATGATTTGGGTAATTACTTTCATCAGGATTTTAAATTTCATATAATATATGATATGTCTAAAGATGCCTGTCACCTTGCTCTGGAAAATGGAGTGATTTCTTCTGCTGGATCCAAAGCCCTATTTAGATGCCTCTAATGGTAAATATTTGCTCATTCTAGGCTGATAGAGTCCCCCCCCCCCCATTATTCTTTTCCCTCTGCTTCCCACCCTAGATTCTTTCTGTTCTGGTCTCTGCTGAGCAGGAGCTGAAAAGCCAATACTTGGTTTCCACATGTGCTGTTACTTTACTATTATGATTTTAAACACAATTCCAAATAAAGAGCCATGACATATCTTGTTTTCAAAGGTGTCCGTTTCTCATTTGCGCCCTTTCCCCCATCAGTCAGAGGATCCGAAGTGTAGAACTGGAAGGGACCTCAGAAGCCTTTGAGTCCGTTCTGTGCATTTTGCAGAGGTGGATCCTAAGGACTAAGGGAAGTGATTTTTCCCCACCCACAAGGTCCTAGGAAGGGGCCTCAAAAACCAACTATTTGAAGAATGCTCATTTTACAGATAAGGAAACTGAGAGTTGGAGAAGTGTCAGAAGGGAGATTTGAACCTGCCTTCTCTGATTCTCTGCTCTTTCCCTTGTACCGCACTGCACCCTTATTAGTATTAGTTTTGACAAAGAATTCCATCTGATGTTTGAAACAATTTTGTGTTTGTCCCTGTAGGTTATAAGCCCATATGCAGATGGGCTGGTTATACATCTCTAAATGAGCAGAAGTAAGGAGATCATTTTCAAAACCCATATGAGTGTCAAAACATGTTGGTAGAAGGCAGATATTCATGCAAATGTCAACTTATCTGATCATAATCCACTGGAAGGTTGTGAAACCCAATTAGACTTGGCTAACTTTTCACAGAATCACCAAACTTCAGAGTTGGAAGGGGTCTCAGTGGCTACCTAGTCCTACCCTCACTTGAAAGAGGATCCCCTTTACAATATATCAATATATTCTTGGACAGCTCTAATTGTTAAGAAGTATTTCCTCATAGCAAGTCTACATTGGTTTTCAGCTTTTTCCTGCTGCTCCTCTGGGGTCAGGCAGAACATGTCATCCATAGAAAAGTCCTCTAGATACGGGAAGACAATTGTCGCAGCATTCCTTGTCTTCTCTCTGCCCCAGGTCAATTAATCCATAAGTATTTATTAACTAGGGCAGCTAGGTGGCGCTGCAGTGGGTAAAGTGCAGGGCCTAGAGTCTGGAAGACTTGAGTTCAAATGTGACCTCAGATACTTCCTAGCTGGGTGACCCTGGGCAAGTCACTTCACCCTGTTTGCCTCAGTTGCCTCATCTGGAAAATGAGGTTGAAAAGGAAATGGCAAACCACTGCATTATCTTTGCCAAGAAAATCCCAAATGGAGTCACAAAGAGTCAGACATGACTGAAACAACTGAACAACAACATTTATTTACTATGTGCCAGGCACTGTGCTAAGCATTCAGGGTACAAAGAAAGGCAAAAAATGGTCCTTGCTCTCAAGGAGCTCGGTCTAATGTGAGACAACATGCAAATAATTGTGTGCAAATAGGATAAATGGGAGAGGAGTTAGTCTTAGAGGGAAGGCTTTAAGATTTATGGAAGACTGGGAAATGCTTCTTGCAGAAGATGGGACTTTAGCTGAGACTTAGGGGAGTGAGGAGGAGGAGATGAGGAAACTAAATGCCCCTAGCTCCCTCAACTGATTCTCTTCTGGCATGAAATTGAGGCCCTTCTCTCTTCTGGAAGACCTCCTCTGTATACTCTCCATATTAGCCATGTTCGAGGGCAGCTAGGTGGCACAGTGGATAGAGCACCTGAGGACCTGAGTTCAAATCCGGCCTCAGACACATAACACTCTCACTAGCTGTGTGACCCTGGGCAAGTCATTTAACCCCATTACCTAGCCAAAAACAAAAAACAAACAAACAAACAACAACAAAACAAAACAGATTATCCATGCTCTTCTGAAAGTATAGTGCCCAAAGCTGATTGGAGTACTTTAGGTGATATCAGAGGGACTAATACTCTTGGACACTCTTACCTTTCTAAACAATCCATCTTTCTTGGTTGCCATGGCCACTGTGGGCTTGTATTGGGCTTGCCATCCACTAAGACCCCACATCTGTTTGAGACAAACTGCCATCTAGTCATGCCTCTCCCATCTTGCACTTAGGAGGCTGTTTTGTGAATCTGAGTTTAAGCCTTTGCATTTATGACCTGAATTAAAATCTGGCCTCAGACACTTACTACTCATGTGACTCTGGGCAAGTCACTTAACCCCATTTGATGCAGTTTCTTCATCTGTAAAAATGAGGATAATAATAGCACCTACCTCCCAGGTTTGTTGTGGGAACCAAATGAGATAAAAATTATAAAAAGCGCTTAGCACAGTGCGTGGCGTATAGTAAACACTATACAAATGTGAGCTATTATTATTTATTCCAATTAAATTTCAACTTCTGAGATTGAGCCCAGTGGCTGGAGGATGGGGTGGGAATCATAATTGTTTGGGATCCTGACCATCCTCCAATGTGTTAGGTATCCCTCCTAGCTTTGTGTTATCAGATTTAATCCTCATGCCATCTATACCTATATCCAAGTTACCGACAAAGATGTTAAGCAGTCTAGGGCCAAGTACAGAAGGAAACCATATAGCGTTCCCCAATCAGCTAGCTTTGGCAACTCTGTCAAAAAGGTAAATAAGGTGAGTCTGGCGTGACCTGTTCTTAATGAAGCCATGCTGGTTCTTTGTCATCATTCTTGCTATCTCTAGATATTCCCTGTCTAGATATTCATTTTAATAATGCACTGTAGAATTGTGTTAGAAATTGAAGTCAAGCTTACTGGCCTGTGACACCACCCTTGAAGATTCCACTCTCTGTGCCACCCCCTTCTGCATTCCTGTGGCACCTCTCTCATTCTCCAGAATCTTTCAAAGATCCTCCATGTCAGTGGCTCAGAGACACATCTGCCAGCTGTTTCAGTGCCCAAGGATATAGTTCATTTATGCCCGAGGACTTCAACTCATCAAGGGCTGTCAGGTTCTCCCTTACTATCTCGTTTTCCTTGAGTACACACTCCCTAATAGCCAAACTTGTTTTTTCCATTCTTGTCCAAAGGTCTTTCTCCTTGGCAGAGAAAACAGAACAAAGTTAAGATTTGAGCAGCTCAGCCTTCTCTCTTTTGTCAATCATCCTCATTCTATCCACCTTAAGCAGTGGTCCTACTCCTCATTTTCCCTGCCTATCTTTTTCCCTAATATATCCAAAATGGGGTGGCTTGGGGGGTCACAGGGTTCCCCTCATTGTAGCGCTTCAGTCAGAAGCTAGATGGCCCCTTATTGGGTATGTTATAGGGAGGTTACTTTTCTGGTAAGGGTGTAATCAAGGATCGCTGAAGTCTATTTCAACTCTCAAATTCTGTGAAATACTGCTTTGTATTCACTTCAGGAAGCTAGGTGGCGCTACAGTGGATAGTGCACTGGACTTGGAATCAGGAAGACTCATCTTCCTGAGTTCAAATCTAGCCTCACACACTTACTAGCTCTGTGACCTTGGGCAAGTCACTTAACCCTGCTTGCCTCAGTTTCCTCATCTGGAAAATGAGCTGGAGGAGGAAATGGCAAACAACTCAAGTAGTTTTGCCAAGAAATGGAGTCACAAAAAGTTGGACATGAAAAAAAAAGGGGGGGGGCAGCTAGGTGGCACAGTGGATAGAGCACTGGCCCTAGAGTCAGGAGGACCTGAGTTCAAATCTGTCCTCAGACACTTGACGCTTATTACCTGTGTGACCCTGGGCAAGTCACTTAACCCCAATTGCCTCAGTAAAAAAAAAAAAAAGTTGGACATGACTGAAACTACTGAACAACAATTCACCTTTGAGCAAATCAAGGTAGTATAAGAGGACACCTCTTTGTTGTCCTTACCTTTCCACACAGACTCAGTTCTTCTGAGTTTTAACACCCCTCACATACCCTATTGAAAGGACTGTGCCCTGATTTTGCATTCAATCTCTATTACCTGCCCTTGTTTTCGTCTTCAAAATATCGTTTTAAAAATTCATGTTGCTGGGCAGCTAGGTGGCGCAGTGGATAGAGCACCGGCCCTGAAGTCAGGAGGACCTGAGTTCAAATCCAGCCTCAGACCAAACACTTGACACTTACTAGCTTTGTGACCTTGGGCAAGTCACTTAACCCCAATTGTCTCAAAAAAAAGTCGTGTTGGTCAATACAGAAAGGCAGCTGAACTCAAATGAAATATGATAACCAATACAGATTCTAGATCTAGAAGACAGGACGAAACACTCCTCTCCTTTATCAGTTGTGGTCAGGGGGAGGGAAGAACAACATATATGTTGTCAAATATGGTCAGTGTGCCAGTATATATAACTATTTTGGTTGTTTAGAGGGAGGAAGGAGTTTATTGGGAAGCATGAAATGCATGCTTTTTTCAAACCAATAAAACATTTTTAAAAATCTAAGTTGATTTGTGAGTTCCCCGTGCATCCACATTGAATTCTTCAGACATCCTCCCATCTTCTTCCTCATCAGACTGGTTTCTTTGGTGTCTTCAGAACTGGATACTTGAGAACCTGCCATCCTTCCTTGCCTGACTTCCACCACAGACTTCAACTCCATGGAATCTTACCTCTTCTTCCAGCCTGTGTTTAGTTTTCTTCTCCTTTATTAAAAATCTAGGAGAAGGTGCAGCTACATGGTGCAGTGGATAGAGCATCGGCCTTGAAGTCAGGAGGACCTGAGTTCAAATCTGGCCTCAGACACATAACACTTACTAGCTGTGTGACCCTAGGCAAGTCACTTAACCCCATTGCTTAGCAACAAAAACAAAGCAAAAATCTAGGAGAGAGTGACACTTTTTCCCCCTCCTTTGCCCCCAAAGATTCCCATAATTTCACTAAAGCAATTGGTTATTCTCTTCTGGCAGGAATCAGAAACACAGTAGAATTTCTCCTGTTTAGTTCCTCCAACCTCTAAGAGATGCGATTGTAGGGGAAGCTGTGAAATTATTAGTTGCTCCACTTTTGCTAAAGAGAGAGCACTTGAGAAAGAAGAGGTCCAGCTCAAGGGCCTAAGAGGCCTTTCTTGATTCTCCCAGTTATTACTACCTCCCTCCAACACACACACACACACACACACACACACACACACACACACACAATTGCTTTGTATTTGTTTTGTTTCTTTTTTCTTCAGTAGATTGTAAGCTCCTTGAGGGCAGGGCCTGTTTTATTTATGTCTTTGTATCCCCAGTGCCTAGTACAGTACTTACTACATACGTTCTTTTTAAAAAATATATTTTATTTCATTAAATATTTTACATAAGTTCTTAATAAATGTTTCTTGAATTGCTGAAATGCGCCATCCATCATACCTACTACTATATCATGCTTCTGTGATAGTTTTGTGATCTTTTCCCCAAACCCTTTGTCCATTTCCTCTTTCTCTTCCAGTGGTCAGTAGCATATTGTGATGACAATATTGTTTCTGTTTCTGCATCCTCTGATCTTGAATCAAATGCTTTCCACCATGCTTCCCTTACAAGAATATATCAAGGATCATAACTAGGGTGGGACAAGGGTATAAGCAACGGCCAGAAGGGGGCAATTCACTTCTTCCCTGAGACAGAAGTGTTTCTTCCCCACCATATAGGCCATGAACTACTATCCCCAGCCTCCTCAGTCACAATCCTCTGCCAGATTGCTGCACAGTAGGATTCTGTTCCCTTGCTTGACCGAAGGCTACTACTACCCATTGGATCCCATTTTAACCCTCTCCTAGGGCTTGCCTCCTTGCTCTCTGCCAACCCTGAGGAGGCTGTGGGCTAGACTCAGCATGACTGCCCTTCCGATTAGACTGTTCTTTGTGCCAAGCTCCCTATACCCCCATCAGATTGTCTTCTTTCTAAGGCCAACTTATATCTTATCATCCTCTACTTATATCCACAATCCCATCTCTTCCTGTCTTCTCTGGCAGCTTAACCTTGCACACATCTCCTACTTTTTCTAAATTTCAATTAATCTTTTCCTAACTATCGGTTCCTTCTCTGCTGCCTACAGGGATGATTATGTTTCCCCTTCCCAACCCTGTGAAAAATTTTCATTTGACTCTACTATTCCCTCAAGCTATCATCAAAAATTTCTTTTACAACCAAAGCCCTAGAAAAAGTTTCTTCTACTTTCTCTTCTTTCACTTCTAAACCTTTTGCATTCTAGTTTCTGACCTCATCACCCAGTTAAAACTGCCTTCTCTAAAGTCATCAATGGTCTTTTTTTTTCTTGAAGGGGGATAATATCTTTATTGTTTTTAATCATTTTTTTTCAATTAGCAAGAATTTTTTTTTTCCTTCTCTCCACTTCATCTCTACTGGGGGAAGAAAAAAACCAACCCATTTGTAACAAATTAACGTAGTCAAGCCAAACAAATTCCTATAGTGTTTGTGGTTTAGCCATTTTTCAGTCATGTCTGACCCTTTGTGACCCCATTTGGGGTTTTCTTAGCAAAGATATTGGAGTGGTTTGCCATTTCCTTCTCCAACTCGTTATACAGATGAGGAAACTGAGGCAAACAGGGTGAATTGACTGGCCCAGGATCACACAGCTAGTAAATGTCTGAGGCTGGATTTGAACTCAGGTCCTCCTGACTCCAGGGCCAATGCTCTATCCACTGCAGCGCCACCTAGCTGCTCCAATAAACATAGTCAAGCAAAACAAATTCCTATAGTGGTCACGTACACAAATATGTGTTTCATTTTCTGTATTAGCCCATTACCTCTCTAACAGAATGTAGGTACCATTCTTCATCCTGGCTCCTCTGCACTTATGCTTAGTCATAATATCAATCAGAGTTCTTAAGTCTTTCCAAATCATTTGTTTTTACAATGCTGATGTTATAGTATGAATTGTTCTCCTGATTCTGTTTACTTTACTCTGCATCAGTTCATACAAATCTTCCCAGGTCTTTATTTCTCACAGCAGAATAGTATTCCATAACATTCATATGCCACTAATAATTGCCAAATCCAGTGGCCTTTTTTCTCAGTCCTTCTTGACTTCTCTGCTGTATCTGACATGCTTGAACATCCTCTCTTCCTGGCTCCTCTCTCCTTTCTGAACACTATTCTCTTCTTACACGTCAAGCTACTCCTCAGTTGCCTTTGTTGATTCCTCTTCCATATTCTGCACCCTATGTGTGGGTGTCCCTCAAGGCTCTGTTCTAGGCCCTCTTCTCTATACTCTCTTTCTTGTAGACCTCATCAGCTCCTGTATGCTCAACTGGTATCTCTAAGCATGTGGCTTTCAGCTTTATGTGAGTTCCCAGTCCTGTATCACCAATTACTTATTAGATAATTCAAATTGGATATTCCATAGACATCTTAAACTCAGCATGTCCAGAACATAATTAATTATCTTTACCCCCAAGTCCACCCCTCTTCCAAACTTCCCTATTTCTGTCAGGGACCCCACACTTCTTTCAGGTTTAAAAAGTTGGAGACATGATGCAAGAAAATCACGAAAAACAAGTCAACGGCTTGCTAAAGGAAACCCCAAAAATACTGAAGAAAATAATACCTTAAAAAATAGCCTAACCCAAATGGCAAAAGAGGTCCAAAAAGCCAACGAGGAGAAGAATGTCTTAAAAAGTAGAATTGGCCAAATGGAAAAGGAAGTCCAAAAGCTCACTGAAGAAAATACTTCCTTAAAAATTAGAATGGAGCAAAACCAGAAGAATGAAAAATTAGAAAACCGTGAAATATCTCATTAGAAAAACAACTGACCTGGAAAATAGATCCAGGAGAGATAATTTAAAAATTAGTGGACCATCTGAAAGCCATGATTTAAAAAAAAAAAAAGAGCCTAGACATCATCTTTCAAGAAATTATCAAGGAAAACTGCTCTGATATTCTAGAACCAGAGAGCAAAATAGAAATGGAAAGAATCCACCCACCTCCTCCTGAAAGAGATCCCCAAAGGAAAACTCCTAGGAATATTGTAACCAAATTCCAGAGTTCCCAGGTCAAGGAGAAAATGTTGCAAGCAGCCAGAAAGAAACAATTCAAGTATTGTGGAAACACAATCAGGATAACATAAGATTTAGCAGCTTCTACATTAAGGGACCAGAGGGCTTGAAATATAATATTCCAGAAGTCAAAGGAGACAGGTTTACAGCCAAGAATCACCTACCTAGCAAAACTGAGTATAATCATTCAGGGGAAAAAATGGATATTCAGTGAGATAGAGGACTTTCAAGCACTCTTGATGAAAAGATGAGAGCTAAATAGAAAATTTGACTTTCAAATACAAGACTCAAGAGAAGCACGAAGAGGTAAGGGACTTATTAAGGTTGAACTGTTTACATTCCTACGTGGAAAGATGATGTTTGTAACTCATGAGACCTTTGTCAGTATTAGGGTAATTGGAGGGAAAAAATTATATGTATGTATAGATAGATAGATAGATAGATAGATAGATAGATAGATAGATAGATAGATAGCACAGGGTGAGTTGAAGATGAAGGGGTGATATCTGGAGAATAAAATTAAGGAGTGAGAGAGGATTATACTGGGAGAATGAGGAAGGGAGAGCTAGAATGGGGTAAATTATCTCACATAAAACAGACAAGAAAAGGCTTTTACAGTGGAGGGGAAGTGGGGGAAAGTGACAGGGAATGAGTGAATAGTATTCTCATCGGATTTGGCTTAAGGAGGGAATAACATACACACTCAATTAGGTATGGAAATCTATCTTACCCTACAGGAAAATAAGGGGGAAGGGGATAAGAGAGCAGGGTGATGATAGAGGGGAGGTCAGATTGGAGGAGGGAGTAATCAGAAGCAAACACTGCTGAGGAGGGACAGGGTCAAAAGAGAGAATAGACTAACTGGGGAGGGGCAGGATAGGATGAAGGGAAATATAGTTAGTTTTTTACAACACGACTACTATGGAAGTATTTTGCATGACTACACATGTATAACCTGTATTGAGTTGCTTGCCTTCTCAATGAGAGTGGGTGGGGAGGGAGGAAGGGAGAAAATTTGGAATCCAAAGTTTTAAAAACAAATGTTAAAAATTGTTTTCACATGCATCTGGGAAATAAAATATACAGGCAATGGGGTATAGAAATCTATCCTGCCCTACAGGAAAATAGAAGGGAAAGGGGATAAGAGAAGGGGAGGAGAGATAGAAGGGAGGGCAGATTAGGGGAAGGGGTATTCAGAATGCATGCCATCTTAGGGTGGGGGAGGGACAAGATGGGGAGAAAATTTGGAACTCAAAATCTTGTGGAAGTGAATGTGGAAAACCAAAAACAACTAAATTAATGAGAAAAAAACTTGGAGACACCTTCAACTCATCACTCTCTCACTGCCCCTATCCAATCAGCTGCCTTCACAACATTGCTAACATGCATCTCCCTCTGGCCAGTCACTCTGCCACTGCCTTCTCTTAGGCCCTCTTCACCTCTAGTCTCCTAATAGATCTCCCTGTCTTGAGCCTCTCCACTTAGGTACTATATTGATATTTCTAAAGCATGGCTCTAACCATGCTTCCCAGCTCCTGACCCACTTCACTAGCACCTTATTGCATCTCCCTCCTTTTAGCTTTTAAAGCCTTCCACAATATGTCTCCAGTTGAGTATTCCTGCTATATTATCATATACCACTCCTGTCACACATTCTACACTTTAGCCAAACTCTCCTACCTCCTTAGCTCCTCATATGCAACATTCCATTTGTCTCCAGGCCTTTGCAAGGGCTATGCCCCAATTCTTGAAATGTGCGGCCTCTTCCCTGACCTTTTAGGATTTTTAATTTCCTTTTCATCTCAGTTTAAGGCTTACATGAGGCCTCTCCAGACCCCTTTTTTGATAGTATACTCTCCCAAATTACTCCGTGTACATGTTTTATTTAATCATGTCTACATATCGTTTGCCCCAGTAGAATGTAAACCCTCTTAGGGCAGGAATGATTTAATTTTTGTCTCTGTACCCACAGACCTAGCACGGTATTTGCCATGGCACATGATAAATGGTTGTTGAATAGTCTAATTGAATTGTGTAGTCATTCACCACTACTTTTGTTTGCCTTTAGATGAAAGAATCCTTTGTTAAGGTTAAGTCTTCCTAATCTGCCATGCTCTCGTCTCCTCCTTCACTGGCCATATTTCTTATGTTCCTTTTCACAGCCCTATCCCAGACTTATCCCATCAATTCTCAGTGATATGGGATGACATCAAATTTGCCTCCTTGTGTTAGGACCTATAGTTCATCTTGCTCATTACACTTCTTTGTGTATTTATGTATAGACATCTGAGGCCATGGGTTTCATCACTGGCTTCTTTCTTGGATGCTGTCTTCTGTGAACTTCCTGATGTCTCAGCTATTCTTCATCCTATAATTTAGCTATTCTGATATCTAGCTTCTTGTAAATACGTGTGTGTATACACATACATAGGCAGTTTTCTCCCTCATATTTCCTCTTCAGTTCAAAGCCCTTTTGCTTATGTTTACAAGACTCCAGGCAAATATAGCCTTATCAGTCCTTTACAAGTATACTATATCACTGGCCAGGAGCCTGTCATTCCTATATTTAAGTCATTGTCCAGAAATCCAAATCCCCTCCTCAAATACCATCTTCTTAAACAGCTGTTCCTTTCATAAATCTGCTTTTCTTTTCTGAATTCCTTGCCATACATACACAGCAGCAGTGAAAACACCACCTTTGCTCTAAAGGTCTCCAATTGCTCGCTCAAGTCTTTGTAATGTTCACTCAGGCTTTCTAGGTTCCTTCTGGCGGTATAACTTGTGTCCACGTGAACCACTGGAAGTAGACAGAAGTCTGCTATTTTGATAAGTCTCAATAGGTCTTGGCTACATCAGGAAGACAGTAGACTTCTCTTGTCATCAGGTCAATGAGTATCTAAGTATCCTCAGTAGGGAATCAACTCCTCTCTCCTTCCTTTGATCGTTACACGATTGATGGCTGGGAAACACAGAGAAACTAGTTTCCACTCCTGATTTCAAGAACAGCTAGTATTCTTTAAATGAGACTTCTCTGCAGGAGGAGTAACTTGTTAGATCATGTGTCCTGATTTGGGATTCAGAAACTATGGTCGTGCTAGCTCGAACACATGCTATAGATAAAGTCTAAGATGGAACCAAAGAAGATCTCCAGTCTTTGAAAGGTTGAGCCCCAGAGTCCACCAAAGCTACTCTAGTGTGTTCACTAGAATCAGTAACGCTCCAGGTTGAATCACAAACTCTTTAACACCCCAAAGGGACTGCTTGGTGACTTAATGTGGGTCTAGGCATAAGCAAAGACCAAATCACCAAAGTACCAATGGTACTTTCTACATGATGCAGGGAAGACTGAGAGCTGCAGCTCCTCTGTCCTCTGGCCCTCTCCCCCAACTGCAGAGCCAAATGCTGTAGTACTTGGTCCCTAAAAGCTGCCTGCCTCTGGATCAATGGCTACCTTCCTACCTGTTGGTCAAGCTGCTCTGTGGGCTGTTTTAGCTTCCCAGACATCTCTGTCTCTACTAGTGAGTTCTCTGTCTTTCTCCATTCCAAGAAATCATGCTGGATGCTTTGTCTGGAATCAGAGGACTTGGGTTCAGATTCTACTTCTGATGTCTGCCATATGTGTCACTTTGGGCAAATCTTAATCTTTCTTGGCCTCAATTTTCTTAGCTAAATGACAACAGAAATAGCAGCTGAGACATCAGGAAGTTCACAGAAGACAAAATCCAAGAAAGAAGCCAGTGATGAAACCCATGGCCTCAGATGTCTATACATAAAGTAGTTTCCTCAACTGTAAAATGAAGTTAGACTAGCTGGCCTCGGAGGGCCCTCCCAGCTCTAGATCTAAGAGTTTATGTGTGCCTCTGGGCAAGTCACTTCCCTTCCTTGGGTGTCAATTTCCACATCTGTGAAATTAAGGGGTTGGACTCAATGGCCTCAATGGCCATCTTCCAACTTTAGAACTTAGATCCTTGGGCGTGACCTTGGGCAGGTCACTTAGCCTCCTTGGGCCTCAGTTTCCTCATCTGTAAAAGGAGAGGGTTGGCTCTTTGAGGTCCTCTCAACTCTAGATCACAGATCTTCTAATCCTAACATCCCAGAGGTACCTGTAGCATTCCCAAGACTTGAGAACCCTTCACTGGGGAACAGTCTACTGCCATGTTGACAAATTGTATTCCCAAGTCCATCACAAGAGGGCGTGCTTGTTCTTAGAAAATAAGTGCACCAGCGGTAAGATTAAATTTTCAAATCTTTTTGTTACTGGGCTCTGGCTAAAGATTAATTTTCTAATCTTCTCTTAATGGAGTCCTCCAACCTCACCAGGTGAATAGCAAATAGTTGGAAAGAGAGCTTAGCTTTCTAGGTCTGCACTCAGGAGCCTTCTTACTTTGGATCCAGTGGCCTCTCAGCCTACTTTCTGGAGATGGTGGGAGAAGCAGTCAACCCTCAGAGCACTTCCTGGGGCCTCCCTACAGAAAGAGTGAAGAGCCTTGGGCCGCCAAAGGGTTGGATTGAATTCTTTGACAGATCTCTCTCTCTCTCTCTCTCTCTCTCTCTCTCTCTCTCTCTCTCTCTCTCTCTCTCTTTCTTCTTCTTTTTCTTCTTTTTCTTCTTCTCCTTCTCCTTCTCCTTCTCCTTCTTCTTCCACTGTGTTTGTCTCTGTCTCCCTCTCTGTGACTCATTCCCTTTCTTCTTCTTTTCTCTGTCTTTCTCTTTCTCTCTTCCCCTCTCTCCGTGTCTCTTTCAATACCTCCCTCTCTATGTCTCCGTGTTTGTTGGTATCTGTCTGTCTCTGTCTCTGTGTGTGTCTTTCTATCTCTGCCTCTGTTTTCCCTTTCTCTCCCTTTGTCTTTCTCTTTCTCTCTCCCCCTCTCTCTATTTTTCTGTGTCTCTCTCAACCTCTCGCACTCAGTTTCCCTGTGTTTTTCAGTGTCTGTCTCTGTGTCTTTTTGTCTGTCTCTCTATCTCTGTCTCTTTCTGTTTCTCTCTCTATCTCTGTCACTACACACACACACACACACACACACAAACACAAACATACACACATCCTTGCTCACTCCAACTCCAAAAGCAATTGCACAATAATTTCAAAGCCTATTTCAGAACAGTGACTTGGAGGGCAATTGAGAGCAGAATAGACTGGGGAGTGGGTAGTTCAGATGCAGCCCCAGCCTGCCAGTTTCCTAGCACTTAAACTATAAGTCCACCATCAGCCAACATTTCCTAGGTTCCTACCATGAATAGAGCATTCAAAGCAAACAAAGCCACAAGTTCTACTATGTTTGTAGCCACCAAAACATGGTATGAAAAGGAGTTAGGAAGAAAGTCTCTGATTTGAAAGGAATCACAAAATCTGACTTGGAATGGGCTGAGGGACCAGCTAATCCTATCCCCTCATTTTACAGAAGAGGAAACTGAGGCCCAAGGGGAGGAGGGGACTAACCCAAGGTCACACATAGGATCCTAGAGCTCTAGGGCTGGAAAGGACCTCAGAGGCCATCGAGTCCAACCCCATCATTTTACAGAAGAGGAAACTGAGGCCCAGAGTAGGGAACAGACTTGCCTAAGGTCACACAGAGGATCATTCTGGAGCTGGATAGTCCCTCCAGGTGTCTAGTCCAACTCCTTAATTCTCTAGATAAGGAATTGAGGCCCATGGAGGTAAAATGTCTTGTCCGTAGTTACATAGGTTGGGGGCGCCAAAGGCAAGATCTGAACTCAGGTCTGCTGCCCTCAGCCAGTGCTTTCTACTGTAATGTACAACATGGCTCCTGCATAGTTTAGCAGCAATGATTTGGCTCACATACATGTTTTCAGGTCTTGCCAAAACAAAACTGAAAAGAAGCATCTTGGTGGGCTTCCAAGATGCCCTTTGGGGCCAATTAGCACCTACAAATATTTTTCTAAGCAGTCACTAAAGGCACTTGACTCATGTGTACTTAGGTGTTTGGTTAAAGGAAACCTGTTTGAGTCTTCTGCATAGACTTTGTTTTAAAGAGACTCCTCTCTCTCCCTCCTTCTTTCTCTCTCTAAATCCCTCCCTCTCTTTCTTACTCTCTCCCTCCCTCCTTCTCTATTTCTCTCTCCTTTTCACTCTCTCTGTCTCTCCCTCCTCTCTCTCTCTCTCCCTCTCTCTCCTTCTCTCTCCATTTCTCCCTCCTTCTCTCTCTCTGTTTCTCCCTCCTTTCTCTGTCTCTCCCTCCTCTCTCTCTACCTTCCTCTTTCTCCCTCCTCTCTCTCTATTTCTCCCTCCTTTTCACTCTCTGTCCCTGCTCTCTCTCTTCCTCCCTCTCTCTCTCCTTCCCTCTTTCTCCCTCCTCTCCCTCCCTCCCTCCTTCTCTCTCCTCTCTCTCTCTCTCTCTCTCTCTCTCTCTCTCTCTCTCTCTCTCTCTCTCTCTCTCTCTCCTTCTTTCTCTATTTCTTCCTCCTTTCCACTCTCTCTGTCCCTCCTCTCTCTCTGTCTGTCTCTCCTCTCTTTCTCTCCCTCTCCCCCCCCACCTCCATTGAGCCTTTTATCACAGAACCACAGAATTTCACAGTTGGAAGGGCCCTCAGAGGCCAGGCCTAGTCCAGCCAGAAAAAGAATGCCCAGTACAACTCACACAAACAAGCGTCCAGCCTGTGCTTGTGCGGCCCTCCAGTGAGGAGTCCATCCCTCCCTAGACAGCACATTCCACTTTGGGACCCCTAGAATTGGTAGGGAAGGGAGTTTTTTTCTTCCCTCCAACTTAAATCTATCTCCCTGCCACTCCCATCTAGAGCTCCCAGTTAGGCCCCGCCTTTTGAGACAAAGCCGAACAAAGTGAATCTCTTTCTAGATCCCAGCCCTGAGGATGCTGAATTCTCTCAGTGCTTTCCAGCTTCTTTCTCCTCACTGCTCCCATGTAGTTCTCATGGGCTGGCTGCCTTGCACTCAAGGTGGGGGGGCAAGGTGATTTTTGGCTGTTTCCCCACTTCCTGGGGGTTCTTCCCAGGTGAAGCCTTCCTATCTCTTCTTTAGCTCTTCTCTTTTCCTCTTTTTTTTTGGTCCAAAACTATGATTTTATTACTGTAAGGAACTCCCTGTGTGGACATTCCTTTCAGTGATGCAGAGTAGCATCTCAACTGTAACATAGTCTTGGAACAGGGGCTCTTAACCTGGAGTCTTTGAACTTAGGGTTTTTTAAAAATAGGTTTTGTATTATAATATAGTATATATTATCATATATAATAATATATATCATAAATATATTTCAAATAACTATTTCAATACAATTGTTCTCCTTTGTAGTTATATGTGTTTTCTTCTATGCATTTAAAATCACGATTTTGAGAATGGGTCCCCAGGCTTCCCTAGACTGCCAAAGACTCCTGCCTTGGAGGGTTTCCTGGGAACATTGAGAGGTAGGAGACTTGTCTATGGTCACACGGTCAGTGTGTGTCAAAGATGGGATTTGAATGCCAGTTTTCTGGGCTCCCAGGCTGGCCTGCTTTTCACTACTGTATGCAGCCTTTTTCTCCTCCCCCTCCCAACTCCCCAAGAGCTTGAAAACTCTCTGTTGTCTTTAGCTTTTCTTTGGAACCTTGGCTCATTCTGAGCGATAACAAAGCTATGGACACTCTTCTTCCAGGCCTGCACCATGCTTTTGTATTCATCCTCTGTTATCTGCTCATTTCTATCTCCAGTACATGTCTTATTTAAAAGTTTAATTAGATGAGTCGGTGCATCTGCATAGGTCTCTTTAGACTACTTGCTCTTTCCCCCCTCCTTGGACTTATTTGTCTTTGAATATTTCCAATGTGATTCTGGGGAACTTCCCATCCCATCCCTCCCTCCTTGGCGTCCTTTCCCCATGGCATTTTAGACCCTGGGATTCTACTTCTCCTTTCTCTGAACCCTTTGAAATCTGCTCTCCCCAAATCCAGGGGGCATGTCACACTCTGCTTGATTTTCCTCTCCTTTTCTTTCACAAACTCTGAGCCAGAGAGGTCATTTCCACCCCAGCAACCAGTTCCTCCTAGGCGGTCAGAAGAATTAGAATAGCAGTTCCTTTTGCTGCTTCTTCTATCTTCTGAAGGATGAAATTGTCATGATGGAAAGCCAGGAAATTATAAGTTTTGTGGGGGGAAGAAGGGTGGGGGGAGGGAGAGAGAGAGAGAGAGAGAGAGAGAGAGAGAGAGAGAGAGAGAGAGAGAGAGAGACAGAGAGAGAGAGAGAGACAGAGAGACAGAGAGAAGGAGAGAGAGGAAGGAGGGAGAGAAAGAAGAGAGAGGAAAGGAGGGAGAGAGGGAAGGAGGGAGGGGGAGACAGAGAGAGAGGGAGAAGGAGAGAGAGGGAAGGAGGGAGAGAGAGGAAGGTGGGGGAGAGAGAAGAAGAGAGAGAGAGAGAGAGAGAGAGAGAGAGAGAGAGAGAGAGAGAGAGAGAGAGAAGGAGAGAGGGAAAAAGGGAGAGAGAGGAAGGAGGGAGAGAAAGAAGAGAGGAAAGGAGGGAGGGGAGACAGAGAGAGAAAGGGAGAAGGAGAGAGAGGGAAGGAGGGAGAGAGAGGAAGGTGGGGGAGAGAAGAAGAGAGAGAGAGAGAGAGAGAGAGAGAGAGAGAGAGAGAGAGAGAGAGAGAGAGAAGGAGAGAGGGAAAAAGGGAGAGAGAGGAAGGAGGGAGAGAAAGAAGAGAGGAAAGGAGGGAGGGGAGACAGAGAGAGAAAGGGAGAAGGAGAGAGAGGGAAGGAGGGAGAGAGAGGAAGGTGGGGGGGAGAGAAGAAGAGAGAGAGAGAGAAGGAGAGAGAGGGAGGGAGGGAGAAAGAGGAAGGAGGGAGAGAGAGGAAGCAGGGAGAGAGAGGAAGGAGGGAGAGAGAGGAAGGTGGGGAGAGAGAAGAAGAGAGAAGGAGAGAGAGAGAGAAGGAGGGAGGGGTAGAGGGAGAAGAAGAAAGAGGAAAGGAGGGAGAGGGGGAAGGAGGGAGAGAGGGAGAGAGGGGGGAAGGGAGAGAGAGGGAGGGAGGGGTAGAGGGAGAAGAAGAGAGAGGAAAGGAGGGAGAGAGGGAAGGAGGGAGAGAGAGGGGAAGAAAGAGGGAGGAAGGGAGAGAGAGGAAGAGGGAGGGAGGGAGAGGGAGGGAAGGGTAGAGAGAGAAGAAGAGAGAGGAAAGGTGGGAGACAGAGAGGGAGAGAGGAAGAGAAAGGGAGGGAGGAAGAGAGAGAAAGAGGAAGAGAGGCAATCAGAAATAGTGCTATCCTCACTAGAGTATACTACAGAAGTCTTGGTCAGAAAAAGGAAGGAGGTGAGTTTGGGAAACAGGTTACAGGTCTGGTTCAGAGCCCTGGTGTAGCTGTGATGGGGAATTTTAACCATCTAGATATTTTATCCCTTTCCCTTCTTCTCTCTCTCCCCCCCACTTTGAACCAGTTTGAGATTTGAACCTAAGTGTGTCTACTACTTGAGAGATGGCTAAGTGGCACTGCAGTGGATAGAGTGCAGGGCCTGTAGTCAGGAAGACTCATCTTCCTGAGTTCAAATCCAGCCTCAGACACTTCTTAGCTGTGTGACCCTGAGCAAGTCACTTAACCATGTTTGCTTCAGTTTTCCCATCTATAAAATGGGCTGGAGAAGGAAATGGCAAACCACTCTAGTATCTCTGCCAAGAAAACCCCAATGACTGAACAACAACAAAATGCTATTGTAACTATCCAGCTCAATGGGTCTATTTAGGGAGCTGTCTTCCTCCCTCCCCCGCCTCCTTCTGAATTCAAAGCCAAAGGACTCATTGTACATCTAAGACTACAGGATGTACCAGACCTTTTTAGGTGTACTCCATCCCTGACCTAGAGGACACCAGTCTCATCTTTTAAGGATTGGAAAGATCATCTCTGTCTAAATGCCTCAGACAAATTATAGGAGCACAGATATAGAACTAAAAGGGCCCTCAGAGGCTGGCTAGAGGAGGAAACTGAGGCCCAGAGAGGGGGAGGGACTTGTCCAAGATCACACACAGGATCCTAGAGCAGAGCTGGAAAGGACCTCAGAGACCAGGAGTCCAAGCTCCTCATTTTACAGAGGGGGGAAACTGAGGCCCAGAGAGGGGGAGGGACTTATCCAAGGTGGAGAAAGTGAACTTAGTGTGGGCAAGTGACTTGTTCAAAGTCACATACTGGGTTAATGCCAAGTGCTTCATGGGAAGTCTACTTCAGGTTATTTATCCTCCCAGCAGCACAGTATGCAGAAAGATGACAAGCCTCTGCCCAGCATTTAGAACTTATTGATTTATAACCTTGCTTCTCGAAGGATTGGTAGCAC